>NW_026889761.1:17565000-18102500 GCF_033153115.1 Saccostrea echinata
CTAACAGACCTATGCAATGACATTATACAAATATATTGTACATTATCAGGGATGTATATACTAATAGTAAAGGCAACTCTCCCAAGTCTCGTGATATCTTGTAAGTTGCATGATTTTGTATGGTAATTTTAAATATATTTCTAATGCTATCAAATATTTCAGAGAACCATTTTTTATCGTACAGAAAATTATGCAAGTTTTGTTGTTGGCACTGTTTATACTGCTTATCTCAGTATAATTATGCTGTACATTAAATTCAACGGGCCTCTAATTGACCGTATTTTCGAGAATTCAAAAAAATTAGATGGGTATTTGCTTTATATTTAAATTATTATACAATGTATGCTTTCAAATTTATTTTAAAAAATCCATTCCAATAAACAAAACAAATAGATTAAGTTTATCTGAAAACAAACTTTTCAACGGGAATAAATGTAGTTTGAAAAACTTGCAGTGTTGTGAGGTTTTGGACGAATAAACATAGTGTTGAAGGAGTTGCATACCCTGTTAGTATGTACAGTGTATGTCCTTGACATTACAGACTCAGGCATTATTATACAATTTTTAAATTCTTTGACATGAAAACATGAAACATACTTTCATTCATTTTTTTTTATTAACAAATATGAACCTCAAATTAATCATGTAAATTAGCAAAGACTACTTTTTTTTAAACAATAAAACATTCACATAAAATTTTAGTTCAATGGTATTTAGATAAAACAGTATGTAAACAGTATGACAAAACGTTAATCTTCTTTAGTACAGTAAGTAAATGGACCCAAACAGTTACTGTATTTGTTGTAGTAAAAACAAAATGGGAATCAGTGCTTGCTTTCATACAGCAGTGATACAACCAACCAGATACAAACCTGCATGTTCATCTTCTTCAAAAGAGGCCCACCCTTCTAGGAGTTCATGTGTAGAGTTGGAACTGCTTTTATGGTGTTGTTGTTGGTGGTGGTGGTGATGGTGGTGCCCAGCGTGAATGTTGGTGGGGGCAGTCCCTGTAATCACAGTAGGAGCACCTGTCTGTAATGAATTCATCACTTGTGCTCCATGGATTTGATTGGCCACTGGGGATGCCATATGACCATGTAAACTGTTCTGATTGGCTGAGGGAATGCTGGTAGCTGATTGGATATTGTTTGTGACTGGTGGAGAGGAGGGAGGGGACTGGGGAGGAGAAATAAATTGTCTGGGGGATGTAGTGACACTTGATGATTCCTCACTATTCAATGCCTGAAACAAAATGTTATTATCTTAATTATAGTAAAAAAAAAATCATATTTTTTTTTATTAACCTTATTGAAGATGGATAATAAGGAAAACAGCATTGTTCATTACACAAGAAAGAATTCCAAGTTCCAAATAATACAGACATCTCTTCTTCTGACTTTTAATTCACAAAAAAGCATTCATCATTTTACAATCAAAATACCTGTGATGGATTATTCATTTTTACACTGAACAAAAATATTAGTCTAAATTCTCTACTTTCATTTAAGAGGGTGGGGGTGGGGAGTATAGAGAATGGGGTGAATTTTGACTTTTTTACCTGATGGGTGCCACTTGTCTGTGATATCACAGTAGGATTGGGCGGTCCTTGGTCTCTGTCCACCATCCCTCTGAACTGCCCCGATTGGGACCGCATGTGGGATTTTTTAGATGCAGGAGGTGGTGGTAGTTGTCCCACTGCTTGCTGGTTTGGAACTGACTGTTGTGAGTGTCTGAAACAATGAAATTAAAGAGTATACATTGTACTTACTATCTATTGAGAAAATCAAATAGCCTAATCTACATCCTATATTGATCCCAGACTTCAATATCAGCCTATAATAAATGTAATCAGGATGTCCAAATGAAGACTACAAAGATGTACCAAATAGGCTATGATAATGGATACATTCTTCTATGGATATCAGGATTTAAATATTTAAACAATGAAATACTATTCATAGCAATCTATACATATGTGCTAACTACAATTCGTTTAGTTTCAGTGTTTGTATTTATTCATATTTTAGTTGTTTATAAGGGAATTGTTGGATGAAGTATATTCTATCTGAAGGCTTGAAAAAATTACCATGCTTATTGCTTATCTCTTGGAATGGAAAAAAAACCCTGACTAATTCAGCTGATTGAAACCTGGCACTACTTGCAGTAATTGTCATATCATAAATCAATCATAATTCCTTTCTTTATTTGCTTGGGTAAAAACTTCAATGTACTTGACAAATTATTTCATGTTCAACATTTCAAACTTCATTTCTCAAAACAATTATATTCTTAAATTAGTTTAAATATCTAATTTTTGAGTCACCACTCATGAAATTAAATTCTGTGACAAATCTCATTGCACAAAATTGCCAGAGAAGTGTAACCTTATTACATCATCAACAGTGAAAAATTGTTTTCCTCCCCAACACAAGGAAGATTCTACCTCGGAGTCCATTTATCACTGCAGACATGTAATCATTTAAAGACAGAATTTGTAAGAAATGAAAATTGTTCTGTAATTGTTTTCACAAATCTTCCATAATGAAATCAGACTTGCTATCAATTTTGAAATGAAGTGAATCATTCCCTTACTATTAAAACTACATTTAACATACTGCAATAAGTGTTGTACCATCAGCATACTGTTCATTTTATCATGTTTGTCAGACAATATCTAATGATTCACAAAGTTCACAATTTGGTGTAAACTGTGTTTACAGAAAAAATGCATAAACCAAATACATGCTTCTTTTGACCAAGATGCCCAAATTTATGAATTGTCCAAAACGAATTTATAAATGATTTTGATTTTACCCAGTAGTTTGTTACATCCTCAGAGTTAAAATTGTAATGAAATATTTTAAAGACAATATGATGTAAAGAATTTTTTTCCCTCTTTAGGAAAGAAATACTATAGGACAGAACTCTTTTTTCGGAAAAGGTAATCACTGATTGTGACAAAAATCAATTCCAATTCTTAATAAGTGATTGAAGTCATAATTTGGGTTAATAAGGTTGATGTGAAATCTAGAGTTTAATGGCAGTGACCTGGATTAAGTCCCTTTGTTCACCATACCTTTCTGTATCTTGACCTGGTACTGCATTGTGTAATCTCTTCTCTGAAAAACATTTTTAAAAAAGCTATACATAAATAGATTCTTATAAAAAAAACCCAAACTTTTCAAAAAATCATTGCTTTTATATATATGAAACAATATGTAAAAAAAAAAAAACTTTTATAAAGTCTCTTTCCAGTTCATATTCATGTACATTGTAGTAACGTATGCTACTTTTGTCAGATAAATATGTTACATACACCTGACTAACAGAACAATATTCTCCAACATTGATTTTACCTACATCAAAGCTTCTCTGAAATTGATTTATTTCATTGTGACTTGTTTCTTGAATTAGAAAGATCTATCAACAGTGAGTCCATCTGTAAGATTAAAATTTTATGACTACATTGTTCAATTTAATCACATGTCTATGATCTAGAATGGTCGGTATACTGCCTGGGTATATAAGAAGCATACACAGGTACCAAGCACCTGTCAATGATTGATACTGCTCTGTTTACCCTCTGTTTGTGTATTATGTCATTAATTTATCACTGTGAAGTTATGTAAGCTCTTAGCATGGCTAAATCATGGCTACATTTACAATTCAGTCTACAGGGTTCTTAGGTACTTAATGTGCTTGTGAATATACTTATAGTCTACTTGTCCAACGACCGAGACTTTTAAGAAGATAGCAAGAAAGCAGACAAGTGTTTATCAGGGAAGTGATTTTGACAAAAATAATTTGATCAAATCAAGCACACATGCTCCTACACAGATCAAGAACAATGCATTTTTTCAAATCTCTCCACAAACAAGTTGTTAATTTTTTTTTCCTGATATTTTTAAGACAGTTATTCTGAAAAAGAAAACCATTAAAACGATGGTAATTAACGCGATTAAGAGAAGTATCTTATGTAATTTCATTAGGTGGAGTCTGAGAAATTAATTATTTTGAAATAAAAACATGGATTATAAAAGCTTAATTTTTCATAAAAGTATTTTTTCCTGAAAGCTCCAGCTGTTTCTTTAAATAAGTTACATATAGATACCGGTACATGCACTGTTTTTATTGATAGTAAAATGCACCTGCTTTTAGCAGATTATTTTAGTTTTAACTGGTATTCGAATTAAAGTTACCAATAAATATATATGTAGATTTAATACTACTAGAAATATGTCCATAGGACATGAATGCCCCGCCAAGGGTATATTAGTAATGCAACATTTTAACACAAATTGAGAAAAGTGAGGTAAAGGTCAAAGGAAAGGTCAAGGTCAAAAGATATTGCTGCAGTTGAATAGCTTACATCAGTATGTATCAGCATATGACGTTTGATTCAGAAACTAATTTAAGAAAAGTGAGGTCAAGATCAAAGGAAAGGTCAAGATCAAAAATGTTGATGTAGTTGAAAAGGTTACATCAGTATGTATTAGCATATGAAGTTTGATGAAAATATTATGAATGGTTTCTTTAAAACTGTGCTAAACACTAATTTAAGAAAAGTGAGGTCAAGGTCAAAGGAAAGGTCAAGGTCAAAAAATATTGATGCAGTTGAATAGCTCTCATCAGTATGTATCAGCATATGAAGTTTGACACTAATTTAAGAAAAGTGAGGTCAAGGTCAAAGGAAAGGTCAAGGTCAAAAAATGTTTATGCAGTTGAAAAGGTTACATCAGTATGTGTTAGCATATGAAGTTTGATGAAAATATTATGAATAGTTTCTTTAAAACTGAGCTAAACACTAATTTAAGAAAAGTGAGGTCAAGGTCAAAGGAAAGGTCAAGGTCAAAAAATATTGATGCAGTTGAATAGCTCTCATCAGTATGTATCAGCATATGAAGTTTGACACTAATTTAAGAAAAGTGAGGTCAAGGTCAAAGGAAAGGTCAAGGTCAAAAAATGTTGATGCAGTTGAATAGCTCTCATCAGTATGTATCAGCATATGAAGTTTGATAACACTATCTTGAATGGTATCTTTAAAACTGAGCTAAAAACTTATTTAAGAAAAGTGAGGTCAAGGTCAAAGGAAAGGTAAAGGTAAAAAATATTGATGCAGTTGAATAGCTCTCATCAGTATGTATCAGCATATGAAGTTTGTTAAAAATATCTTGAATGGTTTCATTAAAACAGAGCTAAACATTAATTTAAGAAAAGTGAGGTCAAGGTCAAAATAAAGGTCAAGGTCAAAAAAATGTTGATGCAATTGAATAGCTTACATCAGTATGTATCAACATATGAAGTTTGATTACACTATCTTGAATGGTATCTTTAAAACTGAGCTAAACACTAATTTAAGAAAAGTGAGGTCAAGGTCAAAGGAAAGGTCAAGGTCAAAAAATGTTGATGCAGTTGCATAGCCCTCATCAATATCTATCAGCATATGAAGTTTGATAAAAATATCTTGGATAGTTTCTTTGAAACTGAGCTTTGAACAGAGCTAAACGCAAAGTGTGACGGAAGGACAGACGGAAGGACAGAAGGACGGAAGGACGGAAGGACGGAAGACGGACATGACAAACACTATATGCCCCGGCCATATTCATGGCGGGGCATAAAAATAGTTTGATTCTAATAGCACACATTTTTTTTCTCCAAATTATGTTCAAACAGTATGTTACAGGTAAATAAATACAGATTCAGATTGTAACTTATTTTGGAATTGCATCGCTGTCTTTTCATCTCTGCTGGTTTTTCAAAATAATGTGTATTGACTTAATGGACATTTGAATACTGCAGTTTACTAGTTACGTAACTCAAACAAATAAATAGTTCCTTTCTCTCCACTGGGACATTTAATCAATGATCACATCAATATTTTTCATACATGAAACACTAAACTGTCTGAGTTTTATCTGAAGGTTCTGTTACAATTAGATTACCTTGGTCAGCAGTCCTAGTGAATTTCGGTAATGGCATGTCTGTCCCTAGAAGATAGAAAAGAAAGTAGTCATTTCTCTATACATGTATTTTCAAACAGTTTTTTTTTAAATATCAACTCAAGAGATGATACAAGAATACTTAGTCTAGTAATCTCTCTCTCTCTCTCTCTCTCTCTCTCTCTCTCTCTCTGTAGCATTTAAATAGAAGGGGATTCAAGACAAAATCTACATATAACATAACATTAACTTCATGGCCAAGAAAAAAATACTCTCTGTAAACTTTGAAAGATTCAGCATGCAATATTGTGTCTTAAAATAAATATTTCCAACTTTTATTGACCATGCACTGATAAAAAAATTCTCTTTTTGTCATTAGTGTATATACAGATATAGCTTTTCAAACATGGGAAATAAAAATACAAAGCCTCCATTCAAAAAACTTTAGTTATTATCATAGCGGAAGAAAATCTGACACTTCTATCTGTCTCATCAACCCTCAATCCCTCTGGCCAAGAGGTAGATAAGGGGGATAAAGATGATATCCCAGGAACATTAAAGTTGGGAGGGTTGACAGCATTGACATAAATTAAAGCACAGTAACTTCAATATTGTAGAAAAACAAATCATCAGCAAATTGAATGTCTACAGCTTTTATACACAACCCATCATTTATCCAAGACTATAAAAACTGATATATAGAGACTCTGAAGCTTAAGGAATCACCTTCTAGAATCAGTTGGAACTGGACGATTTATGTATTTATTGACTGAATGTTTTTTTTTTATCATATGAGAAACGTAACAAAAAAATCAATTGCTCCCTGTATTAGAACTTAGTCTTAGTTAAGCATTATTGAGAATGGACCATTAAAAAACATGGCATCACATTCCATACAGAAACCAGTACATTCAACTTTTGTCCACAGAAATCAGGAAATAGTTAACAATTAGTAATGGAGGCATGAAGTGGAGCTTTGGAGTTGGGTAGGGTTTATTCTCTCCAGGGAAGTGTACAGCCATAGCCAGTGTATCCTCAATGTAAATTAAGAGAAGTGAATGTGGGCTATGCCTGTCCACTTCTCTATAGAGAATAGGGTAGGGTTTAGAATGACATTTTGAAGTCAGCTGTAACAAAAATATACTTGGATCAAGTCTAATTGGAAGATGTGACAAGAAAGTTCAGGATTACTTGAAAATATTCCTTCACTGACAAATTCATATTTTATAGATGCATTAAATGTCCAATGTGAAAACATGGGGGGAAAAAAATTTTGAATTTAAACACAAGCCAGGAAATATAGTTAGGTTTAAAAGCTTTAGAAGTCATGATACATTTCAACAAATTACCTGTCTTACAATAAAAAAAAATCTTTCTGTAAAAATAATTAGCATAATTAAGATGGATCATGACAAAGCCCTACCTTTCAGCTGTAAATTAATAATCACCTCCAAAAAACAAAGGCTGGGGCTGACATACTTTTGCAGTGTAACATCATTGATTTCTAACAGTGGGGGCACCTTGAGATACTCTCTCATCATACACAGGATACTTTTAATTAACTATTGCTGTCTTCTTATTTCTGACATCACTTTCTGTCAGATCTGAGATCAATACAGGCAGCCCAAAAGTTCTCTGTGACATTTTTCTTTCAATAAGTAAGACTGTTAATTATATCTATGTGGCATTCCTAAATTATCTCAACCTCAGTATAAGTACAATTCTTTTGAGACACAGCTGAATTCATGCTGTAATTCTATATACCATCATTTACTGCAACAGTGGTATTAAAACAAGTCAAAGCAACCAGTGATAAAAATGTGATGAAAACTGATATGGATAAAAGATCACTGTGACCAAATCCTTTTGAGTCAGGCTGGTTTCAAACCTCTTTAGAAAAAAAGAATTAAGAATGATTTTCTATTCACTAAGTTTTGTTTTTTTTTTTTTACTCCGTACTCATTCGTTTACAAGCAATAATTCTGATTTCAGTATTATTGAAATAACTAAGGGGTTCTTCTAAATATAAGTAGGTTTTATCATATTTATATCCTTGAATATATATAATATTAATGTATTACATTACCCCATGCAGATATAAATTTTCAAATTTTAGGACCTGTAATTTAGGTCATTCTAAGCTCTAAAAGTTCTCTGTCTTTCAGAACACTGTGACAATGTAGATAAAAAAAACTATCAGACCAGTAGCATTAATAAATCATTCTAAAGGGATGTGATTATTGATCAAGCCACATTTTCCCCCATCTGAATGATAGAGGATCAAAGAAGTCTTATTTCTATAAAAAAAGAATTCTTAGTTCTAGTTCTACATGTTATTTCAGATATTATATTGTTCATAATAATTTCCTCTTTAAAAAGTTTAAAATATACATTCTATAATGTACATCATAATTTGCTCTCCTCCTTAAACAAAGATAAATGTATAATGCTTTGTTATAAGCAGAGACCATGTTTTTTAAATAATCATGTTCCTGCATTACATTCCTATCTCGTACATCATCAGACCTGCTGGTCCACAGTAGCAATTTTTTTAAATATTATTTACATGCGGCTCGCTTATCTTGCCTTGGTTGCTTTCTTGAAAAATATTGAAAATTGTAGTCAAAAATTTAAATCTAAAAATAATTTTCTGAGAAATTGAGAGCATCAAAATTGACAATTCTTTATTTCCTTGTAAAGTACAGATAATTAAATTTTACTTGAATATCAATTTTAAGTGATCTGAAAATCCTTAAAAAATATATATATAATATGCTCCACTTAATACTTGAGCAATTAAAAGTCAATGAATTTTGAAGTTTTTTTTAAAAATATGGAAATTACATATGATTTCTAGCAAAAATAAATTTACTACTTTTCTTAGAATTAAGAACCAGATCTTTGTTGGCTGAAGAAGTTTCAAAACTTAAATACATATATACCTGACTTCAATCAGAGTGTACATTTTAATTAACAGTCCCATTTCTACTTGAATGCACATTACAAATGTGAAAGGGTGAAATCTACTATTCTGGATCCACCCCAAAAAATTATTATATTTTTTTCCAAGATATTTTTAAAGCCCTTCCTCCTTGCCTACTGGGAAAGCAGAGCATTTATCCCTTTCTACCTTCAACAAAGTACCTGTACTGAAATCCTTAATAAACTATGGATGCAAGACATTCAGCATGTTCAGGGGAAAAAAACAAAACATTTGTAGAATCAAGTGAGTCAATATTGATATTAATGCCAACAAACACATCAAGGACCTGCAATTCAACAACCTCTTACACATTCAAAATAAAGAGCATATGGTTGTACAGAAAAAAATAACCTCAAAGCACCATATGTTTGTAAACATGAAATACATAAAAACCCTCTCCCCTTTCTCTCTCTCTCTAGTTACAATAATGTAACATTCCACCAGCTTTTTCTTTCTGACATAGTTAGCATAACTTCTTATTTATTTGACTTCATCTGACACCATTACTTTGTATCAGAAGCATCATTTTACATCAGAAGTAATCTACCCAATATCATATATTTTCAGTATATTCTGGTGTCTTTATGTTGTATAAACAGTCACTATTCACATTTGAGTGGATACATTATACATGGCCATATTGTACATGGTCATTCAACATGAAACACTCAATTCCTTGTTGATGAGAAAATGTAGTTGTACCCCAAAAGTGTTCTGGTTTATTCTTTTAACATATATCTTTGCTTCCTATTTCTGAAAATATTTCTGTTTATTATTATACTAGGATATCCATGCCAAAATAAATTTCTCAATTTCCCTCTCTTCTGACAATACAATACCCATATCTTTACATCCACTAAATATTTTCTCTTTTCTTATGAAAAACCCATTGTCATTATCAATCCATTAACATTAAACTAGTTAGAACCAGTTTTTAAAGCCATCTGTTTGAAAGATTTTTGCAGAAATGGCTCTTCCATCAATGTCACCAATAATATTTTATGCACTTTCACCCACTTTATACAAATACACAATAAAATGTCTTTGTTAATGCAGGGATAATGGTGCAAATATTGAAGAAAAAAAACATAACCTGTGTAATGTATTTTTTCTACAATATAGTAACCATTATTCCTGCATTAACAAACACAGAAAGTATTTTATTGTTTTTTAATTAATTCGCAAAGGATACCTCATATCGATGACCTTATGAAAGCCAGTCATTCTGGAGGAAGTAACCTAACTGGGATACTTAAAGGGATGACAGAATTTCCCTTGACTGTCCAGTTTAACACTTCACAATTCCTTCTTATCTGTATTAAAAACTTTCCCATTGTTGTTCACTATACAATATGCCCTTTCCTGTATTTAGACTGTCCAGTTTTAACACTTTGTCCTTACCTGTATTTAGACTGTCCAATTTTGGTGGGTAGCCATTCTGAACGGCAGCTATTAGCTTCAGGGCAATATAAAACTGACTCCGGCCAAAGTGTCCAAGTCTTTTGGCTCCACAAAGTTCTGATATCTATCAAAATCACAATAAAAATGAAACCTGTTAAGATTATAAGAAAACATATATCTTTCAAAATCATATTAAAACTATTAGATTTTTGAGACTTATTATATCTTGCTTTAATACAAACTTTTTCAATTGTTAGTCAACTGACAATCAGTATCATACTTTATTTTTCATACATGACACGTTAACTATATTTAGTAATGATTCATTCATGACATGTTAACCAAGCCAAGGAGATATTAAAAAAAAACCAAAAAACAATGAAACAACAATCAAACAAAATTATAAGTATTAAACATATAATATCTATAATATTTATCATAGAATTAATAATATGGAACATGTATAAGGTATATAACCCCCATTTTTTACACTTCAAGAATAGAATATCTAAGTCCAGGCTTATCTGAATTAGAGGCATATTGATACAGCTCAGCATTCATTTGTTTATCTGACTCTCTTCCAAGTCAATTTGTCCGAGGAGATTATAAAATGCTTCGTTAAGTCATATTGTCATTTCTCAACTGTGGCGTAACTTTGATATTCCATAGGAGGGAAAGAAAATATCACACTTGCCATTTTTTTAAAAATAATCTTTATCATCTAGAAACGAAAAACAACTTTACACAATTAAGCTAAAATTTGTATTTAAAGCAAACATTATTAATCCTAATAATAAATAAATCTGGTATTGTTTTTGGGGCTCTTCATTAGGAAGCATTTTTAAAACTTATTTATGAATGATAGCTTTCTTCCAGTTACCATGGTTACATATAACTAGCACATTTCCCTACAGATATCTTTGTAATATTTCAAATAATATATACATGTATATATATATATATATATATATATATATATATATATATATATATATATATATATATATATATATATTGCATTGGTCACCCTGGCCTTAACAATTTGTTTTTAAACAATCTCAATGTAAAAGTTGTTTGAGGTTCCATTTTTATTTTGCGGAAAGGGGGGGGGTGAAAAACATAAAACATTACCCATTACCAATGCCTCTGTGTCCTTCTAATAATTATCATTAAATTGATTTGATTGTTCATAATAAGCTGAACATGGTGACCCTCTGATAGAAATACAGAGCAAAGAACATGGGCAAAGCAAGGAATCCTGGGGTGTGTGTGGAGAGGGCTATCCACTCAAGAAAAAAATCTACATAAGATTTTCTTGAAAAGTATATGAGAGAGAGAAATATGTCCATAGGACATGAATGCCCTGCCCAGGGTTCATTAGTAAGGCAACGCAAAAAATTGTATTAGTGTATGAAGTTTGATGAAAATATCTTGAAAAGTTTCTTCAAAAGTGAGTTTTATACACAATAAATAGTAAAGTCAATGGTAATTGGGAAGGTCAAGGTAAAAGAAAAAAAAAGGACAAAGTTGACAAATTCTAACCAACTTGTGTATCAGTACATAAGCTTTGTACATAAAAATATCTCGAACAGTTTCTTAGAAAATGAACTAAAGGCAACATTATGAAAAGTAAGGTCATATGAGGGGTGATCAAAAAGTTTGCAAACTAATTGAATAACTTCTTTAAAAGAAATAGAATGAAGTTTCAGTGTTTATTATTTTTTAAAGTAGTCCTCTCCGATTTTAATGCACATCTGCTATTGTTCTGCCCATGCGCGAATCACGTGATCCAGGCAGTCACTTGACATGCTCCGAAGCAGTCTGTTCAGAGAAGCAAAACGATCTTTCCGAGTCTTATATTTCTTACCATGCGAGTTATTTTTTATAACAAAAACAGTCCATCTGTCAGAAATGGCCAAATCTCGGTAATAGGATGGGTGGATAAGGATATCCCTTCCCACAATTAGTATGGTGACCCATCACAACCCGAGTCATCTGTCTCGGGAGAGTCGTTTTTCCAATGCGGATAAAGTATGGGCGCCTTCTTTTTATCATATCTCATATGTTTAAAGTCTTAAGTAAACGATATTTTAGAGTTATTGTTAAGATATACAACCATTTTTCTAATTGTTACTTGACGATGTTTCATAAAAAATTGCTCAACTAAGGACACTTCTTTTGCCCGGCTTGCTTTCCCTAGGCAACAGAACAAACATCATTTTTAACCGTCTCCCTGTCTTTACTTAAACAATCAATCCAATTAATGATTGAACTTCTGGTAAGTCTTTTGTCTTCATAAACCTTGTACAAATTGTCATATTCTACTGCAAAGGAATTTCCAAGATATACGTTAAACTTTACAGCCGTTCGTTGCTCGAGTACGACTGAGTCAACCATTTTTTGTCACAAGTGACCTACATATTGACGTCATTTTCACACTGTGACGTCACAAACACGGAGCAAAACATTATTTAACATATGTTATTTATAGAACATGTGTATGACTATTTGTGTGCCAAATTTCATTCTGATCTGAATTGTGGTTTTGTAAATATAGAGATAGTTTGCGAACTTTTTGATCACCCCTCTTACATTCTGAACACAGTTGAAAAGTTCTCACCAATATGTATTGGTATATGAGTTTAAACAAAAACATCTTCAATAGTTTCTTTGAAACTGAGCTAAATGCAAATTGAAGAAAAGTGAGCTCAAGTTTAAGAGGAAGGTCAAGGTCAAAAAAGTTTGATGCAGCTCAATAGCAATCACCAAAATGCATCAGCATATGAGATTTGAAAAAAATATCTCAATTTATTTTAAAACTTTGAAACTGAGGTAATTTGCAAATTTAAGAAATGTGAGATCAATGTCAAAGGGAAGGTCAAAGTCATTTTTTTTTTACGCAGTTTAATAACTCTCACAAATATGCATCAGCAAATGATGTTTGATAAAAATATCTTGAATAGTTTCTTTAAAATTGAGCTAAACACAAATTTAAGGAAAGTAAGGTCAAGGTCAAAGGAAAGGTAAGGGTCAAAAATGTTGATGCAACTGACTAGCCATCATCACTATGTATCAGTATATGAAGTTTGATAAAAATACCTTGATTAGTTTTTTGAAACAGATCTTAACAGATGTGACTGACAAAAGGATGGAGGGACAGAAGATGGGCATGATGACAAACACCATATGCCCCTAACATAATCATGGTGGAGCATAAGAAAAATTGGGGGGGGGGGGTCTCATGGACAAGCTTCCTTCTGAATCCTTCAAATTACAAGGGTTCCTCCATGTTTCCTACGGAGTCTGTGGTCATTTATTTTTTTGCTTAATACTATATTATATAAATTTGATTACTCAGAAAATCTTTAGGGTAGCAGTTGAAATTGACAGCACGGTTGATAATGATTTTCAGAGGGGGGCAATTTTAACTGTTACCCTCAAAAACATGCACTACTTATTTTATTACACTGAATGTCTCATATATACATGATATATATTATGTCCAAAATAAAAATTCAAAGATTCTCGTTAAGTTTATATTTTGAATGGCTTTTAAACTATCCACTTCCATTTTTTGTGGTTTGTTTTCTCATGAAGAAAACTTTGAAAGATTCAATGACTTCTTTATTGTTCGTTTGCTACTCAGAGAGCCCTTTATCATGTAAAGTTTCATTATGTCTGCACTCACAAGCATTTTTTGTCTGTTGTTTGTTGTTTTCAATCAACCTTTATATTGGACCAAAGCTTTATTCGGCTTCAATCTTTCAAATGCACAACTTATATTTTGAAAAATCTATGAGGAACTGTACGTTCATAAATGACACATGTGACATTATTGTTGTACTACCCATAACCAAGTGTATTGCTAATGCTGAGGGTAACATTACAAATTATTATATACATCTAAACCAATTAGATTTTAGTATTTACAGTACTGAAAGTATAATAATAAAAAATGTTTAATCATCTGAAGACAGGTTATTTCGCTTATTTGCACCCCTTGTGAAAAGGTATACAATGTGTATGTATATTTTCGAACAAAAAAAACCCAAAACTGAGCTCTATCAAAATTTATGAAAATTACTATCATTTATAATTCCTATTAACATGATTAAGACACATTAAAATGTCTACACACTGGATCATGTGACCCAGATGCTATTTCTTGCTGTATAGTTAATCAATAGAACTCCTCCAAGACGTACCTGAAGAAGTACTTCCGTACTAAGTCCTGAAGAAATAAACAAGTTTGACGCTCTACTGTTGCTTATTCTTGCATTTCCATCCACATCACACGTTTGGAAACATTCTCCATAAAATGTTTGTTCTTGAGGTGTTAATTTTAGTGATTCCATGCCAAATTTACAACTCTGGAGAACTCAGTTTACAACAAAATGCTTTTTGTCTTAAAGGAATTTCCTTATGATACGTTACATCCAAAAAAAATATTCATTATGATTTGCTCGGTGGTAAACTTCCCATATTCCGCCATCTTGAAAAATACATTACATTTTCCCGTGATGCATTTAATTCTGATTTATTTCTGCACCTCTGTTGATCATTTTTCTTTTTACTTGGCCTTGATAATAAAAAGATATTTTAAGAAGATTGATAAAATGTAAATCGTTTTATGAAGAACGTCAAAATAAAGTTTTTTCAGAAGCATCACGTTACTCCCCTAGATGGAATTACGAACCCGATCAAAAAAAGTGGGCGGGGCTCTCCATAAAATTTGTATCATCCAGTTATGGCTTTTTTACATTAAGTTCGATAATCACTATAAATCTTTGAAATAGTCATCTCAGATACGCCTTTTTTATAATTGGAGATAGTCTGATATGTTGAATAATTGCAAGATATATAGTTTGTTTGTTTGTTTATTGTTGTTTAACGTCCCTCTCGAGAATTTTTCACTCATATGAAGACGCCACCACTTGCCGGTGGAGAGCTGCAAGTTTTGACCTATACTCGGCACCTAGGGCCATTGAGCAGTGAGGGATCTTTTTCGTGCCAGCACCTACTGCGACACGGGACCTCGGTTTATACGGTCTCATCCGAAGGACCGGTCTCAACGTCCCACAGCGGGATTCGAACCCGCGACGTAAGAATCAACCCCTTACTCTGCGACTCTAGAGCAAACACTCTAACCACTGCGCCACGCGGGCGACTACAACAGTGAGACACACCCCTTCAGTAATTTTAATTGCGATCATTTGCATGATTTGGGTTAAAATAAAGATCAGCTAGCTATGGAATTCCATATACGACAGCCAACTGCTTACTGCCAACTGCTCACTGCTTACTGCCAACTGCTCACTGCTTACTGCCAACTGCCACACATATTTGAATAAATTTTCATATTTATATTGATATTTTATGAATTTTCATAAAACCAGGCGCGGATCCAGGATTTTTTTTTACAGGAGGGGTCCACCCCAATAAAAAAAAATCCAACACAGAAATTTCTTGACAAAAAAAAAACAAAACAAAACAAACAAACAAACAAAAACGTAAACTCCTTTCCTAAACGTAAAAAACCTATTTCGGCGGGGGAAGGGGAGGGGTTGACATCTTATGCTTCATATCTATGACTTTTCATATCAACTTACATGGATCCACGTTTTCTAGGAGGGGTCCAAGGTCACCGTGGCTTTTAGTTGGTTTAGTATATACATTAAATAACTCTACAAATTCCAGGGGGTTCCTTTTTTTTTTTTTTTTTTTTTTTTTAAGAAATTACACTTTGTAAACAAAGACAGTTATTTTAATCTTATTTCGAAAAAATCCCATAGACATGTTCCCTTTTTGGAATCTGCATTCCATTTTATATTTATAAATCGTAAAACAAATAAATGACAATGATAAATTATTCAATCTTGTTGTTTTTGTGTTGATTTCACGGAGCACCAATATTTTCAAAACCCAAACAAACTAATTTTCCTCCGAATATTTTTACAAAGTTTACACATGTTTCAGAGATATTCAATGTCTTCAACAACAATTCACAAAACGGTTTTTCATATTTGTTCCATTTACTTATATTTAAGTTATTATTAGGAATTTTTAGAAAATCTAAATAAAAAAAATTAACCAATATGGTAAATTCAATAACATCAATTAAAACGTACGACTTTTCAACACTTTCATTGACTTTATACAACCATTCCCCACGATATATTAAAGTCCAGGCCTAGGCTTTCAGGGGCGTAGCTAGAACTTTAATGAAGTATAGGCACAAATTACCCTGTGTGCGGCGAGGGGTCTGGGGGCCGATGAAGGACCCCAGCGGGTCCAGGGCAGCGCCCTGGTAGTGGGTTCAGGGGGACGAAGCCCCCGACGGAAAATGGATTTCACGATTTTGAGACCCCTGGGTGACAAATTCTGGGCGTTTAAAATACAAATTTCTGGGCCTCTTTAAAATGAAGTGCTGTCCAACATTTTAACCAGAAATCTTTAGTTAAAAGAGTTTTCATATTTTTTCGGCGTAATCAAATTTAGAACATGAAGAAGAAAGTTAAAAAATATTCAAAAATAATCAGACACAAAGCAATGTTTTACAATAAATATTGAACAATTTTTTTTTTCAGAAAAAAGCTATTCTACCCACAAAGAAGTGGCAAATTTGGGTGGACAGCCATAAAAAAGTTAATTGCCGTTAATTCAAATTAATTAATTATTAATTAAATGAAAATTAATACCGAACATAACATATCTTGTGAGCGTCAGGGGAGTTTTATATCAATATTTAATTACATGTACTTGCATATAGAAATTGTCAAAGCCCTAGAACCAAACGTTCAAATCTTATGGCCAATGTTCAAATTTTTTAAAGTAGGTCAAACTCCAAGGTCAAGGTCAATGCCAAAATTGTCGGTATCCAAAGGAAGGTCTTGTCACAAGGAATATACATTTGAAGTATGAAAGTCCTAACACCAACTGTTCAAAAGCTATGGCCAAGGTTAAAGTTTTTCAAAATTAGGTCAAACTCCAAGGTCAAGGTCAAAGGGTCAAAGTTGTTGATATCTAAAGAATGGTCTTCTCACAAGGAATGCATATGTGAAGTATGAAAACCCCAGCACTAACTGTTCAAAAGTTATGGCCAAGGTTAAATATTCTCAAAATTAAAGTAGATCAAACTGCAAAGGTCAAGGTCAAAAGGTCAAAGTTGTTGGTATCCAAAGAAAGGTCTTGTCACAAGGAGTGCACATGCGAAGTATGAAAGACCTAGCACAAACTGTTCAAAAGTTATGGCGAAGGTAAAGTTTTTTTTCAACAGTAGGTCAAACTCCAAGGTCAAGATAAAAGGGTCAAAGACGTTGGTATCCAAAGGAAGGTCTTGTCACAAGGAATATACATGTGAAGTTTGAAACTCCAGGCTTCAACCGTTTAAAAGTTATAGCCAAGGTTAAAGTCTCATAAAATTTTGCAAAAATCGGTCAAACTCCAAGGTCAAAAGGTCAGATATGATAGTACCCAAAGAGAAGTCTTGTCACAAGGAATACACATGTGAAACATGAAAGCCATAGCTCCAACCAATCAAAAGTTCCATATGGGCAGGGTTAAAGTTTTTGCGGACAAACAGACAGACAGACAGACGGACGGGCAGGGCAAAAACTATATGCCCTCGTATCTTCGATTACGGGGGCATAAAAGCGTTCTCCTTAATGTATCTGCCTTTAATATCCTAAGCACTTTGTTCACAAATAATGATTCTATTAGCAACTTTTTGCAAACGATTAGCTAAAACATGCGCAAATATTTTGTAATCAACAAATATCAAACTTTAAAGAATTTATGTATTTTTTAATACTTATAAAATGACATAGTTTTGGCTGCCATATTTATAAATACACTGTAGTATGTATGACATTTGAAATGTTCAAAAACAAACAAAAACAGAAACAAGAAACTGTCTCGTATTCTTATTAATGGATTATAATTGTTGAAAAGAAGTTAAAAAAAATATCATTTATAAATTAGTCTTAGCTGTTTATCGTTTTTATTCATGGATTAAACCAAACCGCTTTAATTCAAGTTCGACAGAAAAGGAGTGATGAAAAGAATTTTAAAAAACTGAATGCGCCTAAATAACTCGTTTTCATCTGTTTTTACTTGTTGTTTTTATTCTATTTTTCTCAATTAATCATAAATCTTTTCTGAAATTTTCTGACGTAACATGCTGATAATATTTAATTTACGTGTTATTTCCATCATATTCAGCAATAAACATTTAAATCTTCATACATTTTCCTTTCCCTTCATGCTAAGATCCTTTTTTAATCGGGATCGGAATTCTAAAATTTTAAGGTTCGCAGTAAATAAATTGGCGCGAGTTGTGCGCATGTAATTTGGGGGAACAAAAAGAAACAAAATTTCAACAATGACAGATAAAGACGGTAAATTATAACAGTATTTGTTATTTTTATATTCTTATTTCTTATAGTGCTTGTTTTAAATAAGTTGTAGCAGAAGCTTTATATCATTTATGGTTGAAATCAGGTTTGCCCAGTTCAGCTTAGATTTGAAGCCGGCTAGAATAGGAGAACGTTTTTTTTTTTTTTTAAACAATGGATTTTTCACTAAGAAAAAGTTACAATCGGAGGCATTTATTAAACAGTATAATAAAATTGTCATGAAAAAGTTTTAATAAATTGCACTTGTATGCTGAGAAATGGAGAATGATGTAGGCAAAGTATTGAGAAAATTCGGGAAGAAGAGTATTGGAACAAATTATTACTCCCTACTGAATAATTATAAACGGAATATATAGTTGTCAGTGTGGAATATTCGTTGTGCAGCAGGGAAATCCTTACAATAAGACGTGTTCTGAATTTATTAACAAGTTGTCATTTCATTCTTTTTCTGTAAACTGTCATTCATTATCTAAGGTATTGGCACCAAGGTTTTGAATGTACATGTAATTTGATGGGCTTGGGTGTTTAAAAACATATCAGATCCCCAATTTCTGTATTGTAAAACATTGTAATTGTATTGTAAACCACACATTTTGTATTTTTAGAAAAACTAGTCTCTGTATCTGCCATTTAATGTTTCTGTATTTGTCATATAGAAGGATTTGATGATGCTGTTGAAGAGAGAGTCATCAATGAGGAGTACAAGATATGGAAGAAGAACACCCCGTTTCTGTATGACCTGGTCATGACCCACGCTCTGGAGTGGCCCAGTCTGACTGCACAGTGGCTCCCAGATGTTACCAGGTAGGTAGTCAGGTTTACTTTCAATTAGTAAGCCAGTTCTTAAGAAGACGTACTGGTAAAATTTTGAAGATCTGCTAGACTGAAAACCTACAAAAATATGCGTTACATACATTGAAATTGATACGATTTTTATTTAATAAGTATAATCATTTCTACAGATTTGTTCAGAAAGGCAAAGATTCTATATATTAGTTTGGTTGAGGACTCTTCTTTTGCACGGAATGAGACATATGCACTAGACTATGTTTCTAAAATATGCTTTTTTGCATTAAGTGATTCATAACTGTGATTTTGTTTTACAGACCTGAAGGCAAAGACTACTCACTTCACAGACTGATTCTTGGAACACATACGTAAGTATTCAATAACTTAGTGTATGCATATTGTGTTGGAATATCGCAGGATGTTGTTCTGATCAGTGATATGGATCAAAGGTCTTTTATATTATGTCAGAGCCGACTGAAAAAACAAAATTTGTGTTAATATAGTACAAGTGAGATTTAAATGCTGGTATTATGATTTGTATGTATTTGTTTGGTTGTACATCACGTGTATTAAGCATTACACAGATTATTTTGGCTTCAACTTTCTCTTGCAAATGACTTTTGATTTTACAGTGATTTCTATATAATAGGAAGACTCAGTTTTCCACTTCTCTTTTAAGATTTTTTTTTTTTTGGTTTGAGACTACTTCAGTTTCAAATGATATAGGTAATTTATGCATTTAATTTTAATCCATATCAAATGAAGCAAAGTCTCATTCCTATGTAGGAGAAGTAATGCAGTTCTTGGCAAGGGATTCCATTAATTACGTGTGTACTTAAAACAATTGTGAGCAGGTATATATTTATTATGCATTTATAGTTGTCAGTAATTATGTGTAACAAATTCTTGTTTTTCCATTTAAAGGACAAGGTATTCAAATTTCATTCAAAGTCATTGAGTTGAGTAGTAAAGAAACCATTCTTTAAACCTTTTTTTTAAAGCTTCTAAATGCTAATTAAAACAAAAAGAAAATTTAATTCACATTATAAGAAATCATAAGATATAGTCCAGAATTTGTGTATTTTGTTAATGATTTCATTTGTCAACTTAACAAATTTCTAAAGAATTTTAAGCTTGTTGATTTATTTGTTTAAAAAAAAAAAGAATTCTGATCAACACAAGTATGCAAAGCTCTAAATATTTTGGCTCAGTTTGGGAGGGTAATTTAGGGGGATACCTTGGCCTTTAACCTTTCAGGTCTGAGGAGCAGAACCATCTGCTGATAGCCAGTGTACAACTACCCAATGATAACGCACAATTTGATGCCTCGCATTATGACAGCGAGAAAGGAGGTAGGCTGTCACACAGTATCAGCTGATTCAGAATACCAAGACTTCGATATTACATTCTGTCTGCCTAAACAGCAAGGCCTGATAAATACCGGCCTGTTTGATTTTGGGAGTTGTGGTTATAAAAATTCCAGTGATAGAGTTGAAGGAAAAAACAAAATTTTCTCTAAATGAGAGATGTTTCCAAAAGAAAGACTTCTCAATATAGTGTCCTGCTTAAGGACAGATGGACCTGGCTATAGAAAGTTTTAAAGTATTTTGTATTCATAAATGTATTAAACAACCTCAAGTAGCTCAAAAACAAGTTTAGTTCTAGGACTCCACAAAAATAAATTGCATTGAGTGTAATTATTGGTTTTAATATTTCAAATCATGTAAATTTTGTCACAATTTTTTTTGTCAAAAAAGACACTAATGAAATTGCTAGATAAGTTGAAAAGCAGCAACTGAACAAAGTTGACATGTGGAGAGGGTTTAAAAAGAGAAATTTATTAACTGTAACACAAATGTAACATTGAGGTCTTGCAGGCTGAATTAGTTGATCATATGACCATCCAGCATGTCCTGGAGGTCAAAGGTTAAATTTATGTCTTCCTGTTGTTCATATTGCACTATGTAATGACTTTAGGACAGATGAAATGAACAATTTGCTGATAGCCAGCATTCAGCTCCCTAAAGATAATTCCACATTTGACACATCTGCTTATGATAGTGAACACGGAGGTAAGAGTGGTCCGAGATGATTTTTTAACTGAACCTCCAAACAGTCCAGTTATCAGCAAAACACATCTGGTCAAAAAGATAATGTAAATCACTTTCACTGTCTTGGGCCAAAAAAAAAAAAATGATGCAATTAGAAGTGGCAGGTCAGATACATGTACTATTTGGGTAAGTTACTAGATCCAAGGGTGTGCAATTACCAACAACAGCAGGTCCGTAGCAAGGGTTTTGAAAGTAGCCAGTTTTTGTAATTGCACACCTTGGTAGATCCCATGTAAAGTGTTAAAAGGAGATGTGGGCTGCATTATGGACTCAATATTTAACAATGTGAACAACAACAGAAAAGATTGGGCAAGCCATTTTAAATTTTTGTTGATAAATGTAATGACTGAATTGAAGTACTTGTAAACATACTTTTTTTTTTCCAAAGGATCATTATTCCACTAAATCACAATTTCTCTTCAGTTTGGGTATTACACAGATTTCTTGGTTTGTCATTATTGTATGTCAGAAATGCATTTTAAGTAGGCTGTGACAAAGTTCCATGAAAAAATTGTGGCAGTGTACATAGCGTAAATTAATCCCACGCAGAAAAAAGTACATCTGCAGTGTTTGTTGGAAAAAAATGTAGGAGGATTGGGAGTCCTTAATTGATCATCTCTGACGTAAAACTTATATTGTCCAATTATTTCAGTTCAGATATTGCTCATTACAAATAATGTCATTCCTGTTGGCAATGCCAGAATTGTTATTGTTAATATTGAAATTTTTTAAGAATATTAAAGTATTCTCTCTAACCCAGTTGCAGTTTGTTCATTTCAGTTAATTTATTAGGCCACAAAAAAATTTTGTTTAGATTCTCATATGATATTGATTTACATCTGAATTATATGGGTCCATATGCTTTTTTCTCAGACAAAAATTCCAGATTTTCCCATTTTCATCTTGTCTTTGTGAAGGCAAACTCTCACTAAAATCTGGAAATGTTCAAAGTTGAAAAAGATTAATGATGCAAAAACCTATATTTTAAAACCTATATTCTAATAATATGATTTTATACAAGTACAGTAAAACCTCTATCTTAAATTGGAGAAAACGGAGCTATCCAAGGTTTAAAGATAACAAGGTTAAAATACTTACGGAAAAAGTGGTTTGACATATCCCTGATATTCAATATATCGGTGTTCAAGATAAAGTTCAACTATAGCTATAAATGAGGACTTATTCCACTCTTTTTCTATTGAGAAATTTACATTTACAAACATCATGGCCAGAGAGATGTTTATATAACACATTATAATTTTCACCTTTCCCTCCCACTTCTGAGAGAGGAGGATGATACTCTAAACAGACATTTTCTGTGGCCTTAAGATTTGAAGGTGTTCTGTTTTAGTATGTAGTTCTAGTCTTAAGAGGAAAGATTCAAGTTTATATTATGTGTGGATTCCATAAAGTTCATATACACATATATATATATATATATATATATATATATATATATATATATATATATATATATATATATATATATACATGTACACAAAAAAAAACAACAAAGTCTTAAAAAGGGAAGTAAAGATACTCAACTTCATCCAGTAATTAACATTTTAATATGAATGAGCTGCTGTGAATTGGCATCTTTAAACCTCATAAATCATTTTAATTTCAGAATTTGGAGGATTTGGATCTGTCAGTGGTAAAATCGAGATTGAGATAAAAATAAACCATGAGGGTGAAGTAAACAGAGCCAGGTACATGCCTCAGAACCCCTGTATTATAGCAACCAAAACACCATCTAGTGACGTCCTGGTGTTTGACTACACAAAACATCCCTCTAAACCTGGTAAGTTTCCATGGAAACTGTTTGCATGTCTTTTAGCTCTCTTTCATAGTTATAATATGATCATATTACATTGTTTCTTTGTCTAGACCATTTCAGAAAATATTTTGCTATCCAAGAATTTACAAATAAAGCAATTTTACATTTTTGTACACACCCTGAACATAAGTTTGAAATTTTTACATTTCATGGAGGACAGGATATTTTGGGTCTCCTTAGATCTTGAAAACAATAAAAGTTAAAGCCCCACATAAATAAGCTATTGCACAGTACCTGAATATTGGTATAATATTGGTATATTGATAGATAAATGTTTGAGGAATTAACTCTTAATAAAAAAAATTTGTTTTTAGATCCCAGTGGGGAATGCAATCCTGAATTACGACTCAAAGGACATCAAAAAGAAGGGTAAGCTTTTCTCCTTGTAGGAAACAGGAGAGAGAGAGAGGGGGAGAGAAAGAGAGATGACAGCAACATGGAGACAGAAAGAGGAAAGATCAGTAAAACATATGTGAGTCAAAGTATGTATTTACTGTGTATTTGCAGATATGGTTTATCTTGGAATCCTAACCTTAATGGACACCTTCTCAGTGCTTCAGATGATCATGTAAGTAGTTGAAACTTATTTTTGCATCAAATAGATGTAGTCGTATACTGAAGTTTTGGTATATATAAAAAAAAAACTAATGGAATCTTCTTGTTTTTTGTAGACAATTTGTTTATGGGATATTAATACAAACCCAAAAGAACACAGAGTTATAGAAGCCCATACCATCTTCACAGGTCACACGTCAGTGGTAGAGGTAATCAGTTTTATCTAAACCTCACCCCTCCCCCAACACATGCACACACACACCATCACTGTGTTACCTTGAAGATATCTTTAAGTCAAGGTCATGACTAATCCAATGTAATGTTCACAATAAAGGACTTATCATATTTAGATCAACATTTACAAAGAAAGACTTCAACAAGATAATTTGTATATATCAACATCTAGTCTTATTGCCAAGTGACTTTTAACCTTTAAAATATGACTCTATGAAAAACATTGAGGTAAAAAGCACAAACATACTTAAGTTTGTGTTATTAATTTGAAAAAAAAATGCCATGGCTATGATCATCTCTGTAGTGTCAAAAAAACATTTTTCGACGTTTTGCAGGATGTTGCCTGGCATTTACTTCATGAAAGCTTGTTTGGATCGGTAGCTGATGACCAAAAGCTGATGATGTAAGTAAAGGATTACTGTAAGGGTTTATCTAGAATAATTCACAGAGTGTTAATATTTTTAACTTGACCAATTGCTCTGACAGATATGTGGGTTGTGGATTTTTTTTTTCTCTATAGCTGGGACACAAGGTCAAACAACACAACCAAAGCCAGTCACATTGTAGATGCCCACACAGCAGAGGTGAACTGTCTGTCCTTCAACCCCTACAGTGAATTTATCCTGGCAACAGGGTCAGCTGATAAGGTAAGATCAGATGTAGATCTAGAGGCATTGCCCTGTCAGGGCTTACCTGATCATTTTTCAGAGAGTCAAACAGCAAACAGCATTTTTATAAGTTTTTCTGTGTTTCGAAAAGAAATAAGAAGCAAATTTGGCAGGAATAGTTGATATTCGTAATGCTTATATACATGTGACTGTTTCACCTTCATTCTACTGGAGTTTTCTGTGTAACTTTATCATCATTAACTCTTCTTCAGGGTTAAACATGACACAGTGAACAGTGCTGTCATAATACTGCTGCCTAGATCAATTTTGAAGCGAAATTAATAGAGTTGGTCATTAATATTTTTTTCTATGAAATGGGCATTCTTTATTTTTATGTTAACATTTATTGCAGACTGTTGCATTGTGGGATCTCAGGAATCTAAAACTCAAACTACATTCATTTGAATCACACAAAGATGAAATTTTCCAGGTAGGTGCTGTCTTTAAAGAAAAATATCAAAATTGCAGAAACATAATGTGATTATTTCTTAAAATTATTAAGTATTTTCAGAGCCTCTCTTACAACTGTAACTGTTGAGTAGTAGATGTTTATAGTTAACTTTGTATTGTTATATGAATTAGGTACAGTGGTCTCCTCACAATGAGACAATCCTAGCCTCCAGTGGAACAGATAGACGACTCCATGTCTGGGATCTAAGGTATGCAAATACTCAAGGGTTAAGGGAATTGATTTAATACCAATTTATTTGCTATCTCCAGCTCATTTTAGGATAGGGAATACTGTAAATCTGGGAATTTTTGCTGTAGATAAATTTTTAGCAAATTTGAGCATGCATTGCATTCGCAAAAATATTTTTCTTAAAAATAAATCAACAACAAAAAATGTTTTTATCTAAAGATAACTTAAAGATTACATCGTTATATATTTTATGTACATGTGTGATTTATGAAATTGTTATGAAAACTTTCAACACCTTGGATGATTTATTTTTTCTAGTATTTTTATCTGATTATTGAAAGTTGGCGTAGTTTAATAGTGTATGTTTTATTCGTAATTTATTGTACTGGTAAACTTCGTTATCTCGACATCGACGGGACCATCGGAAAATGTCGAGATATCCGAGGTGTCGAGATATCAGAGTTGAGACTTGACATCCAAGATTCCATTGCATAGCAAAACAGACAAGTTTATTATATGTAGGCCTACATGACTTTAATATAGACTGTAGCTCAACATATTTCAGAATTCCCTCTATTTTTATTAAAAATCTAGGAAATTATTTTAAAAATCTTGTTTATAAAACGTGTTCTTTATCGAAATCTTTCTAAATTCACAAAGTTTCAGCACAAAGTTACAGCATTGAGCTGAATTCGCGTGTAACTTGCCTTTTCGTCAGAACAGGAAACGAAATGCGCTCTATAAACTTCGAACCGTATAAAGTCGACATCCGATATATGGAAAAAAAAATTAATTAAATGCGGATTATTATTTTCTTATTTCATTCAGGAAGAATGTACATTAAAATTAATTTTCTTAAAGAGATTTGTGTATCTAAACTAACGTAGTGATGTTGCACGAATTACGGCTGATTCGGTCAATCGTGTCGTTAATTGGATTGTTTCCTGTTGAATACATTTTAACTACAAAATATCATTAAAACATTTTTTTAATTCCTTAGTTTGAATTTTTCAATGTGTTTGTTATTCATGGTAATTTAGTTATCTTTTTCAAATTTTAAAAGTTATATTACGTTTCGATATAAATAACACTCTGTACATTTACGCAGAATCGTGTAGATTTAGCAATGATATTACCCAAGCTCAATTAACTTCTCAAAGACGCCGAAGGGGCTTGGGATTCACCTAAAAACACAGTCTATAAAATTAATTAAGCAGCGTGCAGTCAAAACATGGGTGTGAAAGGTGTGAAACTTTGACTACGTCGAGATACCTGGAGTCGTCCGTGCGTGACGAGTGACCCTATCTGACAAACAGTTAAGTTCAGTAGAGCAGAAAATAGCCAATGTGGACATATGCCAGGTAAATTTTGCTCTTGGGACTGTGAATATATGTCGAGATAACCCGGGTTGTCGACATTACCGAGGTCGACATATCAGAGTTTTTGCAAATCATTTATATAGTAAATACTGCCGGGACCGCGGAAGGAAGTCGACATATCCCAGGTTGTCGACATATCCGATGTCGAGATACCGAAGTTTACCTGTATGTACATGCATAACTTACAAACGTTTAAGAAAATTTTAAGAGCTTTTTATATATTAGTTCAAATGATGATTCGCAAAAATTTTAAACGTAAAAATTAATCAACAGACTTTTGACCCAGATTCGCAAAAATAAATCGACGTAAAAATTTCCCGATTTACGGTATGTTTTTCTTATTGTTTGTAGCTAATACATGTATAGAGGATGGGATTTTGCCATTTATTGCAACTGTCTTATGTTTAAGGAGGAGAAGGACCTTGAGCAGAAAAAATACTTGTCATTCATTGTTTTTCATATTTTGTAAATTTCTAATTACGTATGTCCCACATATCTTTAAGCAGTTATATCATTAGGTTTCTTACCTTATTTTGGAGATATTGATTGACAAATACTATGCCCTACAGTATCTAAGTGGAGTTTTAATTCTCCGTGTTTCAATATTTTTTGATTTACGTTGAAATGCAAATCCTTCAAATTATTGATTAACTGTAAAAATTTCTAATGATGAAGCTGACCTCATTATTTCACAGGACATCGTTAAAGAGGACAAAAGCATGACAGAAACGTGTCATGTTACATTTCTCGAGTACGGGTAAAACCAACTATGACGTCACACTTAAGCTAAATAAGCGAAATAAGATAAACCTACATAAGATTTCCGTCATCAGCCATGCAAAAATAATTTTTGTTCCCTGCTTCTCAAAATACTTCATCATATACTGATTATGACCTGTTTTTACATAATAATACTGACCCTGTGTTCACTGAGTATGATCTTGCTGTACTAACAGATCGTGTATGACGTCACCGCTGCAGTTTGGGGAAACAGAGGAGTGGATCAATCTTTTTCATAATTTGCTAATGTTTACAAGAATGTTAAAACTTTTTAAATTTTTTTTATATAAGATGGTAATTAAAGTTAAAAAATTGTCAAAAATTTATACAAGAACTGATGCTTTACACGTTTTGCACTTATATAAACGGAGACTATGACGTAGTTAAACAGAGTCATGTGACCATGTGTCCTTCATCCCCTTAAGAAAGAGGGATTATGAACTTGTTTGAATTTTTTTCTTTACACACCTGATTTTAAATGTGGTTCAGGCTCATACAGTATTAACCTTTATTCTGCCATGATTGTTTTGGTTTATCAGCACAGCTGCTGCCGTAAACAAACCAGTCGATGCATATAGTGTTTCCTTTTCTGTCTGTAACATCTATGTTTTTGTATTTACCGTAAGTTTTGGGGTATAGGTCGATACTTTTTTTCTCAGAACCGTTGGGGTCGCCCAATTTAACGAATCGACCTTTCTAAGGCTAAGTTTATGAAAAATGCCCCCAAATTAGTGAAATTTACGTCAATTTCAAAACAAATCTGTGCCATTTTCGTAACTTTTTAAATTATTTTACCGAGAAAAAAGTACTAAACAATAAAGAATTAAATATCTTCCATTGATTTCTTACAAAATAAGTTCCATTAAATACATGTATCCGTCGATGTACAAAAAAACATTATATCATCTAGTAAATAATGTCTCAACGTATATTTACAACATGCTGTGTCCATCTTGTGAAGTTGGAAGTCGCAATCGCTTACTAAAAATAAAACCGCAACCGTATCAAAGTTTAAAATACAGAAGCGTTTTCACAATCGCAGTTGTAATCTTTTTCTTCCATTTATTTGTAACAATTAATTGAAATAGTATACCTAAATATTTTTTCATTGTCTTGTGATATTTATTTAAATGTAAAATACGTGAAATAAATTGTTGCCAGTAAATTCCTAAAATTATTTACCAAATATACTGCTAGTCATAACTATTTTGTTTTATATCCCAAGGGGTACACTGAATTATACAAAGATTGGCTTCTAATAGAATTTTAATTGTCTGAAAGATAAAGGGATATACACTGTGTACACAAAGGTGTTAACACCTGTGTTGGTTAAAACACCTGCGGGGCATGATTAACAGATCCACGTGCCGTTACAGGGGTATTAGTGCCATACATCATTGAACAAACAAAACTGTGAAATTCATAATGACTGTTAAATTGCGAATGTACTCTCAATTAAATTTATTTTTTCAGCAATATCTCAAGCAAAATTATAGCATGTTAATATAACTAATTTCAATTGCTCACTGTTACATGTACTGGTAATAGTCATTTGCGTGTTTTAGCAAATCCCTGGACAAGAAATATAAAAATGGTGGTCATCGAAGTTAATATTGTACCCCGGTAAATAACGTGGGAATAAAAGAATGTGTCCAAGATGTTCTAAAATGGAAATGATTATTGTTTGATTTCGGGTATTTCCCTAATAATAGCTGTTGTATACTACCATATTTATGTGTTTAAGGACAGAGTCAAACTACGACGGCATTGAACAGGCAAGTTGGAGAAAATACGTTCAAGGAAATTTTAACTATGTTTGTATAAAACACTATTGAAATGCTGTACTTATAAAAATACCAGTTTATTTTCTCAATACGTTAATATCACGGGTTAAGTTAAAGAGGTTTACATGTTCTGATACGTAGTATATACGTAAGAATCTCTAGAAAATCGATAAACAAAGCCTCGTCCTATCTTCCGGATTTGTCCTATCTAAGGATTTTTTAGAAATTAAGGCTGAAAATGAGCCTTTCGACCTATATACCCCATCGACCTATACCCCCAAATTACGGTACCTACGAAAATCCTGTTAAAAAATTAAAAGAGCTAAAATTGCACTTTGTTTTGATATAACTTTATACAAAGAATCTCTTTGTTCATTAAAATACACATACTTTATACACATTTCTGTAATAATTATTGCACAAAAGTTTATTCATAATATTATAAAGTTATCAAAAGTAAATGTGAATATTCTTATCCTGAATACATCCTGAACTTGAATTATCATCTAAAATCCTGTCTAAGACTTCATTTAACTCAGGTCATGCTGATTTCTGTCGACCATTTAAGCAGCTCTTTTCCATTTTGATACTTTACTCATTGCCCCGTTTCCACATACAAAAATCACTGATTGGTTCAGTATTTTTGTCAAACTAAGATTAAACTTATTGGTTTGTATTTATGTTTCTCTTATTCATCAATCCTGCGAAAGAGCTAAAAATAACAAGGAATGTAGTATCATATTAGGAACACCCCCCCCCCCCCCCCCCCCCCAAAAAAAACGACCTGAGGTCGCGATTGGCAGTGGCTGTACTGATAAGCAGTCACGACTCTGTGTCGTGATAGGATAATGGTTAATGTGATTTAACTTTGCATCTGAACAGTAAAATTGGAGAGGAGCAGTCCGCAGAAGATGCTGAAGATGGACCCCCAGAACTTCTGGTAAGGAATAAAACTCCTAAAACTTTTGATACACAATAAAGTTGCTAGAAATAATATTCTGTAAGCAAATACATGTAGCAGGGTACTTCACTCTTAGGCAAAAACATTAATCTCAAGATTTTCAGGCCATATGGTATCTGAAAAATTGAAGACGCATTCTTTTTAGCTCTCTGAGCTTTTCTGATGAAAATTTGGCAAGGATTTGTATGTATGCAAATCTTCTCATTTTCATCTTCTCAAAAACTACTGGACCCTTTTTCAACTAAACTTGGCACAAAGTTTTCTTGCGATACATATACAAAATTTTCAAAGGGTTATATCAATACAGTTACTTTGATATCACAGTGATTCTCTTTAATTTTACTATAGCAATAATACCAAGATGTTACATATAGTTTTAAAAAAAAAAAGTATGAAGATGTTTTTTTTTCTAGGTACGTTCAGTCTGTAAATGTATTTTTGGATAATTAGTTGTGCTATAAAAAAGTATAATCTATTTCAGTTTATTCATGGAGGGCACACAGCTAAAATTTCGGACTTCTCCTGGAATCCCAATGAACCTTGGGTAATTTGTTCGGTGTCTGAGGACAACATAATGCAAGTTTGGCAGATGGTAGGTAGAGATCGTGTTTACTGTATTTATTGCAAACAAACCACATGACATATTTGTTAATCCCAAATAACTGATGTTTAAGCAGATTTTAATAATGTTCAATGAATCAAAATTGACTTTGTCCTTAGATAATTTTATAATGGAACGTAGATGTCACACAGTTATTTTGTTAAACTTCACTGACATGAGATGAAAAGCAGGTACATGTATATGACCCAACAGAAGCAGTGACAATTTTTTTCCATCATTTTGTTTTGCAGGCAGAGAATATTTATAATGATGAAGAGCCAGACACACCTGCAGCTGAACTAGAATCGGCCACTTCATAGACAGCCAGCGGCCACTTCATAGACAGCCAGCGGCCACTTCATAGACAGCCAGCAGAAGAAATCGTGAGACCATGGAAATCAATTGTCCAAACTCATCACATTCTGTTTTATTTCATTAATGCCTTGGGATATTGAGACTGAATATTTTTATCTCAGTGACTCTAGATATAATTTAATTGAACTCTTTGTGTCACATTACTAATTCATTTGGAAACTTAGTAGCCTTTGATGTTCATCCTTGTGTAAAGTGTGCATATGTACAGTAAATCATGTCTAAATATCAAACAAGTTTGTTTTTTCTTGGATTTCTGTATCGTCTTGTTTGAAAAATATCTTATATAAATATACGTACATGTACACTGTATAGGGTTTTAATTCGGCAGATGTATAATTTTGCCAATTTTTCCTTTGGTACTTAATTATAGATGTGTGAATTCGTGCAGATATAGATTATGTCATCTTTGTTTTTATATAATAACCTATCTGCATAATAACAGGTAGAATTAATCATCTTGTTTTAAATCTGGGTCTTATTTCATTCATGTGTAGTTAAAATTGACATGACGTGAGTTAATTCCCAGTTGCAGTGCATCAATAGTGGTTATCAAATTGCCTTTATTCTGGCAAAGTTTTTATAGCAGTTTGCTTTCTAAAAATTTCATTTTGATGCATTGTAACATACTGTTAATAATCCTTAACTTTTATGTGTCAATTGATAAAGCTCAGCCACACAGGCTTCAGGAACAAGTAAGACATTGAACATACATATTACATAGTGAAACTACCTTTTGATTAAGGTGAGTTATGAAATTTTGTGGCCCTTCCCCCTTTTCTCCCATCAAAGAAAAAGGCATTTTTTGGAGTGGGGTGAAAGAAAATTGTGGGTTGGAGAGATTGAATTGAATGACTGACAGATGTATTGTAATCTCAACATGCCCAGTAGTTCCACAGAGGACACAAAGAGAGGGAACTGATCCTTGCTGAAAGTTATGGAAAGGAATTAGTTCTTTGTGCAATAGAGCAGTAGGCAGAGAAAAAGGTTTGACTGATGGAACAAAGACCTGTCATGCTTAAGTCCACTCCTGTCTCTTCTTTTCCCTACCTGGTTTCCTCCATGACATACCATTTATACCATATGAAAAGCAGAACCATACGGTCCATTGATGGCCCTAATATGGCATAAAATTGTAGTATATGTAGTCATCCCCCAAAAATTATAAACTTCATTTATTTTCCTTCATTTTTACAATGAAGCTCTAATGGTCAAAGAGAAGAGCTTATGCATATGTAAAGGTGTCCCCATCCATCCGTTGCTCGCTATCTGTCCGTAAACATTTTTTTTTTCAAAATGCTATTTTTCATGAAGTTTTGACCCAATTTAAATAACTAAAGACTTGGTACACGAGTACACTGCAGTAAGATACATAATTGTATGAATCGTTTTCATATTTTTTTTTTCTTTTTTTGATTTTGTGTTGTCAGTTACTGAAAATAGTAATTTATATGAAATTCATTTCCTCCAACAGTTTTGTTCCGATTGCAACAAGACTTGGCACACAAGTACACTATACCAAGACGCTTGTTAAACGGTTTTGTCAGGATTACTAAAAATAGAAATTACTTTAACATTCTCTCAAAACATTACTCCTCGTACAGTTTTGGTCCAATTTCAATAAGACTTGATACACGAATAGATTGTAAAAAGATAATCTTTATTTTAAGTACACACCAGTAGAGCCACAGTTCATTAGAGACTTGATTCTCGTTGGACTTTAGCATGGGAGTTTGCTATGGAGTGTAAAAAGCATCTAAAAATAAATGCATACAATATGAATTCTTTAAAGGATAATATGAAATCTTTAACACGTAGTGTGAATAATTTGATAATATGTATTGTGAGTCATGAGAAAGAGATGGTAACATCAAAGAAGATGACCATAGAATGGGTGTGTGTGTGGCTTGCAGATTTTGGAAATGAATCTTCTGTCCTTAAATATTTCGAAAATAAAATTATGTGCACTTCACTAGCAAGAAAATAATCTTGACTGGACCTTATACCAACCCCCACCCCTTTCTCTCACCCCGAAATAGAGTTTTGCCCCCACCCCCCCTTTCGGGTGGGGATGTCAAATTTTTCCAGTGAAAAAATAATCTGATCGTGGCCATCTTGGAAATAAATATTCTGTCCTGTGAAGGCATGAAAAAAAATCTGATTCGACCCCCCCCTCCCCCCGCCGAATCAAATGTCTAATTTGCCAAAGTGAGCAGAATGAGGTATACCTGCTTAACATATCCCCCCCCCCCCCGAATCAAATGGTCTAATTTGCCAAAGTGAGCAGAATGAGATATACCTACATAACATATTTCGTGAAATTGAATGGTAAGTTTTGAATTAAAATGCTGTCAACCCTATTATATTCCAATTATACATGTACCCCTAAAGAAGATGGGTGAACAAGGCGGGCGAAGTGCCTATAGTGCGACAAACATGAAGTGAAAAATAAAATCTCAATTATATAAAAATTTTCTTTGATATTTCATCTAACATTAAAGTATATTTTATGCTAAATCTCTACAATTTACAAAAATCTCACAAAGACTGAAATTATTTGCCTACGAAATAGCATACACACACTAAAGAGGACAAAAAGGATCATTTTCTCACACTTTAACAAAATTTTTCGATATGAGTGGGTCTTCGCTCCATTTTTTTGAAAGTTGATCCTAAAAGTGTGCATAAAAATACACATTTTTTGGTTTACAAAAACATGGAGCAAAGACCCACTATACCTTAAAAGTACACTTTTATGACAAAGCATTCGCATCTTTCCGAGAAATACTTGAAGTCCATTAAGTCAAGGGTCATATCACAAATATGATTTAAATGCCACTATTCGTCAGGAGCTGCGTGGCGTAGTGGTTAACGTGTTGGTCTCGAAACAATATGATACTCCGGATTTTTATTGATAGGGGTTCGAATCCCACGAATAGCATTTTATTTTTTTAATAAAAGAATATTTTTTTCCGAGATCTTTTTTCTCAGAAAAGTTTTGTTAATCATAATTTCATAAATTTCAATAATGAGAACTTTATTTTAAATACTTAATTCACAAATTGAATATGATTTTATTAATATCTGAAGCTATAGGCATTCTGCACGCCTTGTTCACCCATCTTCTTTCAAACATGTTGTTATGTCATATTTGGAATGTTGACAATTAACAAAAGATAGAATTACATCACAAAGTGAAACTGATGAAAAAAATTTCCAGCTTTCTATTGATGAATTTATATCTCCATTTTTTTTTTTTTTAGAAATTTTTGGTAGATCTACCAAAACAGAAGAGTTAATTTTGTTGTATTCAGTGACATAAAGGTATTTTCGCAAACATCCTGTGTGGTGTGTGATATTTCTAGAATCTATAAAATTATATTTAACGATTTGTCATTTCTGGGTTTTTCAGCATGTTCAGCAATAAATGCTAAAATATCTGATGCAAGTGATAGACTGGTATTGCCTGTCTCTATCGTTCGAAAGAGTCTGTATATCGCACATATCAGACAGGCAAGCCAGTCTAATGCAAGTGAATGAAAATTTCGAGTGGTTTAGGCATTCGCGTATGAATATATTGACAAACTTTTCTTGTTCGTTTGTTTGTTTAAACTTTAATTCTTATTTACTTAGGAAATTAATTAAGTATCCTAGAGTCAACATTTAGTCAAAAGTGATACATTCTCATTGATGAATTCTTTTCCGCGCAATGTACCGAGTGTGACTAAAAATGGGTAGTAAAACTCGGGCCGGGCCGGGAATTTTGAAACTGAAAACCGGGTTTTTGCTAAAAACTGAAAAAATACTCAATTATTTGTCATGAAACTTACAGATTTAATTAAATACAACACAATATGCCTTTGCTGAGAGTTTCAACTCCAAGTATTACTTTTTTCAATGATTATTGACGGTTGTCATTTTCCTGGTGACTAAAACAGGAGTGTTGGTAAAATGGGTAGGCAAACCCGGGCCGGGGCAAATTAAAAACCGGGGCTATTCGAGATTTTTTAATTTTCTTCGCTAATACTCTACCAATCGATTTGAAATTTTTAGATTGTGTTTCTTAAAGGTTTTTGAGTATTTGTTATAAATATCACCTTGAAATACACAGGATTTTGGATTTTCTAGGCGATTGTTTATTTCCTAGTTGGTAAAATGGGTAGGCAAAATCAAGACGACGTTTTACGGTATTTTTAACGGTAGACAGACATCTCGGCCCAACGACACCTCGGCCCGTCACGTTTGACACCTCGGCCCTGACAGGTCGGCCCAAGATAATTGACACGTCGGCCCATATAAAAGACTTCTCGGCCCAAGCAAAATTTTGTGATAGAAAGAACAATCCGGTGTCTGAATTGATATTATTATATATATAATTATTCTTTCTGACGATTAAACGATTTTCTTCATTAAATTTTTTTTAATCAAACTGGGAAAGGGGGGGGTCTATGATAGATAATAGTTTCATTTCTATTTATAGGCCTAACTAAAATCATATAAGTCCTTAACTTGCATCTCTCTCTTGTGGAAAATGTGCAATATATATATGCTAAGTAATACTAAATTTTAACATAATAATAGCAATTCTTTCTTACGATTTTATATATTTCTATTATAAGAATAGCTGCATGTCGTAGTATCATTTTGCATTGTTTCTCTGACGATTAGAAACAATTGAGATAGGTCAATAATCCATGAAAAGAAATTGATTCATTTAACTGCGAGAATGAACAGATGCAGCCTTTATGATTTTTATGATGTAAAAGGGGCATTTAAAAAAGTTCGATAAAATGATAACTTTCGTGTTTTCTTAGGAAATAAAATAGTAAATATTCAATGGATGTGAATGTACTGTCTCACAATTAAGCCTGCTCGTAATTAACCCCTCATTGTCACCAGTATTACACGCACTTGAGACTCCAAAGGATGCGCCGCGGCATTTTGTTTGTTTATCAATTAGCACCTTAATTATATGTCTTCTCATTCCTTGATTATAGTCAAAATGCTCATGGTTCAAGGTTTTTTATAATCTAAAAAAAATTCATCGCATATTCGATTTATTTTTTCTATTAATATTTTATTTAAGTCTCAAATTGGAAATATAATATATTTTGTAATGAAATTCTGATTGGGCCGAGGTGTCTTATAGATGGGCCGACCTGTCTTAAATCTTGGGCCAACCTGTCTGAGCCGAGGTGTCATTGGGCCGAGATGTCAATGGGCCGAGGTGTCGTTGGGCCGAGGTGTCTGACATTCTTTTTAACTTATGGGTCAATACGTTGATATTCTTGTGGGTTTTCCCCATGATTAACACGGCATATTAACTATAACTAATGAGTTTTACATCGCAAACTGCTAAAACTATGCAAAATTTACGCATTTTCAGAAAAACTGGGTCATTAAAACCGGATCCGATCACCCGGGGCAAACCCGAAAATTCCGAAAAAATGATAGCGAATTGTTCGTATCGGAGGATGTTAGCTATCACCTTACTGACATTGCCCAGCTCTAACCACATGGAGACCTGTATCCTCACAAGAGCTTTTTTTTATTATTTAATATGTGAAATTACTAAAATGTTGGAATTTGAACTAAAATATTTAATGCACTATTTTCATTTTTGTCTTGTTTGGTTTACATTTGAGGCACTAGTAAATGAATTTAAAAAAAATTAAAAATATTTTTAATCAAATGGGTTTTGAATTTACTAAACTCAACTCATTAAAATATAATTGTCTAAAGATGTCACTTTGATCTTTTTATTATTTTTACATCACAGCTATTTCCTTCCTCTTTCAAAGATAATTAACTTAACAAGGTAAGCCACTTAGTCTAAATTGATCAAGCCAGCTTATGTGTGATTAAAGCCTGGCATAGTACTCTGCATTAATATTCATATAATTATTTGATCTTTCCTTAAATGATTTTTTATATCAATAGAAATGAAATAAAAGCTGCCAACAAATAATTGGGATTAATTTTTTTTTTCCAGGTGACAATCTCTCGTAATGTAACCTAGCTGTACAATTATTCCGGATTTTTCAGGTTTGTCCCGGGTGATCGGATTCGGTTTTAATGACCCGGTTTTTCTTAAAACGTGTAATTTTACGCAGCAATAACATAACCAATGAAAAAATACTAATTTATAGTTAATATATAATCTTAGATATCAGAATGATTCATAACTTTACTGACTTTTCGTCAAATATGTCAGAAAACTTAAAATGCTGACTTTGGAAACTGCCTACCCATTTTACCAACTTGGAAATCAACAATCGCCAAGGAAATCTAAAATACTGAGTATTTCAAGGCAATTTTCTTATCGAATACAAATAAACCTATAACAAACATAATCTGAAAATTTCAGCTGGATTGATAAAGTATAACGGTAGAAAATTAAAAAATCTCGAATAGACCCGGTTTTTAATTTGCCCCGGCCCGGGTTTGCCTACCCATTTTACCAACACTCCTAAAATAGCTGTAAAATGGGTAGTAAACCCGGTTTACATATTTTGGTGTTTTATACTTAATATCATTGAAATAATTGCAGTTTTTTGTATTGCAAAAATCGAAATGAACTTAAACTGCCAAAAAATTATAACCATTTCATAAATATATTCCGACTGTAGAAAATAAATGCATTTTTGAATACCCGGGACCGACCAAAACCGGACACGTTTACCCGGGACGAACCTTAAATTTCCGAGATAATGATGAGAGTAGTAAATAACCTGAACCAAGCCAGCTGCGTAGATTTTATTTAAATTTACTGGTATTATTTTCATGATCTTAATTTAACATGTTCCAAGCTAGCTCTGCCGACATATACATGTAATTTCAGGGAAATGATTACCTGAATACAAATCTAGGTGTAACCTACAGTCTTTCTCTTGTCAAATCAATAAGATACATAACTCCATTAGTATTAAAAAAAAAAAAAAATTGTCGGGATTTTTGTGTATATTTCATTCATTTTCTCCATTTGTTGATTATCTATTTTGGGGGGGGGGGGGGGTACTTTTTTTTTTAATAAATTCTACATTATTCTCTGCACCCGGTTATCTGATGGCAATTTTTCGGAATATTCCAGTTTGTCCCGGGCAAACGCGTCCGGTTTTGGAATCTCCCGGGTGTCAAAAATCGGCGATTATTTTAACAGTGTTTAATTATCGACATTAAGTTTTGCAATTGTTGTAATATTTAAGTTCTTAAAGTTGATAAACATCGATAAAACACAAAGAAATCCCTTTTTTTAGTGTAATTGGCTTTAAATCACCAAAATGATTAAACCGGGCTTACTACCCATTTTACTGTTTTAGTCACCGGGAAAATGACAATCGTTAATAGTAATTGAAAAACGTAATATTTGGTGTTAAAACTCTCAGCGAAGACATATTTTGTTGTATTAAATTACATCTGTAAGTTTCGTGATGAAGAATTCAGTATTTTTGATATCGCAATTAACAAAAAAGTTATGCCCAAAAATGATGCTAAAATTGTCAGGAGTGCAACACCTTTTTGTGACATTTTGAAATTTCAATATTTTTTGGAGATCTGTGAAATAAAATATAATGCTTCATGTTGAAAATAAAGACTTTCCTGATAATATTCAAAGTATTGAGCTTTAAATGTGGACTGTCATAACTTTTGTTTAATCAAGTTGTGGTCATGGCTGATGTTTAAAAAAATGTTATACCATGTCAGGAGTGCAACAGAAAAAATGTAGTGTTGCCAAAAAAACATCAATTGTAAAATTCTGATAGAAAATTAAGACAAAAAAGAATTTTGGAAGTGTAAAATAATAACTGATATACATTTTAAAACTTAAAAATGTTATATAAATCACAAGCAGCATTAATGAGAGTCAAGTATATGTGCATACCCAAAAATGTCAGGAGTGCAACATTTGATGTTTTGCTCCCAAGCATGAAAAAACTATAATCATTATAGGATTTTCTGATTTTTATTTTGGAAAATAAAGACACAAAGAACATTTTTACCAAATAGATTTATCAATTACAGGATCTGTCTGTGCTTCAGATCCATATTTCTATGGTCAGGAGTGCAACACATTTTTTTAATGCTTTTGGTCAGGAGTGCAACAAATATGTTAGAATTATAAATCATCCAATAAGAATAAAAATAAAGAAAAAATGATGAGTAGAATTTTTCTGGTGGGTTACTGTGTTTGTCTTGTAAAGGAAAATATGCTTTAAAATATATTGTATCTTCTAAATATACATTTAAGCTAGTTTTTTGGCATACAATAGGTATAATTCCAGATAAAATGTGAATTTTAAATACTTTCATCTGTTTTAATTATGAAGTATTGGACTATAAGTATTGCACAATTTCATTACCACTTGATGTTGCCAACACTTTGTGAATTTTTGTGTTCTATGGTTTTAATTTTAAACTTTACTGCAGTCAGGAGTGCAACAAAACTGCTTCATAATTACCAATGCTTTTTAACTACCTTTACTAAAAAATAAGTTGAAAAAAAATGCTTGATACTATTTGATGTTCAAAACACTATGTCTATCAACAAATTACAGAAATTTTACAGTCAATTCAGGGAATAGTTTTCATCATTTCACATATATTCTAAATACAATTTATGTATATAACACTTTGCAAATAATCATGTTTTAAGGTCTTCAAAATATGAAAAACCTGCTGTAAACGATGAAAAATATCAACACGACAAATTGATTTACAAAGTAAGAATGGGTTATTGTGTGTTATAATTTTTAAAACAATGTTATTAAATAAAATACATATCAGATGTCAGGAGTGCAACACAATAATGTAACATAGGGTCACTTCAAAATCTAGTATTTTTTGTAAGAGAACTTGTATATAACAATTCTTTTTTGGCTTAGTTTTAAAGAATTGACTTGAACGGACAAAAAAGTGAATTTTGGGAAATTTTATTGCTTCATATTTTTTTCATATTAAAACTTTTCAAACCAGAATTGAAAAAAAAATGTAAAATAACAATCAAAAAGCCAATTTTTTGTCACATGTACAAGAAAAGATACTCATTCAAGGTCTAGATTTAATCATTTATACCCCTTTTACCATTTTGAAGCATAAAAAACTATAATTTCTTGTGATTTTGTATTTTAGAAAGTCTTTTAAGGTGTAATGATATTTTCTTTTTTCAAAAGAAATTTTACTAATAAAAATTCTGAAACTTTTTAATCCAATTGTCTATTCTATTGCCACTTCAGGATTTTAAACTAGAATGCATTTGCAATATGATGATATAAGTGAAAAATATGTTACAAGTAGTTGAATTTTGCCAAAAAAATTCAGTTTGGTGGTCATTTTTTTTGAATTCACCCTTATCTTAACATGAACTTGCCAACATTGAAAGTAGTAAAGGGGTCCACATCTATGGTAACATACATGTATGTTACGTTTTCCAAAAAAGAAAAAAGAAATAAAATTAAGAAAAAAATAAAATAAAATTTATTCCTCAGATTGATAACTAATATAACATGTGATATTACTTTAATAGTTCAACAGCTAGTCTCAACATTGAATTATTTATAAATAAAATAAAAACAAATGAGAGATAAAAAAAATTATTCATTGCATTATAAATGTAAAATATTCTTTTGCCAGATTTTTCACCAAGGATTCTTTCCTAACCTTTTCTTCTTCCCCTTCACACCATCCTAGCTTTTTACAAGCCCATAGGTTGGGGTTGTGTGTGTGTAGGCCTGGGAGGGGGGGGGGGTCATCCTTCACTCTTTTGGAGAAAGTTATATATATTTTACTATGTAAATTTTCAGTAAAGATAACCCCCCCCCCCCAAGGCTATACATATGTAACCCCCCCCCCCCCGGCCACACACACACAATAATTTAATACCTATACTGTTTCCAATAACAAATATATATATATAACGTAAATTAGAAACGCTTTCACTGAATAAGAAGTAGGAATTGTTCACTTACGATCAGTTTAAGAAGAGCGCACATTGATTGATTGAGCTTTCTTCTATTCATGGACGCCGCCATGTTGACTTGGGTAATTATGATCGGGTTTGAGGTTTAGAATTTTGCGCATGCGTACTTTTAGTTCCGGAGTGAATCTCACCCGTCCCTGAGACACCTTCATTTGAAAAAACGACATTTGTAAATATATTTTTTAATATCAAAGATTAAACTATATATACTAAACTTACTACCTTTCATATTAACCAAAGTATTGAGGTTTTGAAGGGGCATTTCGGTAGTTTCAAAGGGCATTTCGGTAATTTCATGGGGCATTTCGGTAAATCAAGGGCATTTCGGTAATTCGAGGTACCGCCGGAAGTTTACATATGTTGCTATTACTTTGTAAATAAATAGCAGGTGTACGTGTAACATGCTTAACAGAAACACGACGTTGCATGAACGACACCTAGAACAAGTATTTTCTAGGCCAGCAACGTGTTCTCTTTAAAACAAAATAAAATATTCCCACAAAATGACAAGAGGACGTGATAATCTTCGAGGAAGGGTGCGTGGCGGTCGGCATGGCCGTGGGGGTAGTAGGCGACGAATGGGGAGAAGAAATCGGACAAATTTCGACACAAAAAAGAAGGTTCCAGTTGAGGTGAACTTGGAGACAAACCCTCAGGAATATTTCACTTCTAACATCACCGTGGAGCAGCATTACAACGGACAGAATGAAAATCGAGTACGGTACGCAGCGACAATGGCAGTATTACAGGAAAACGGTGTTGAAGTAGCGCAAAGTAAGTTTGAATCCTTATTTGTCTTGAAATGGAAAAAGAAAATATTTTAAAAAATCAATCGGTTTTTAATATGAAGTTACTCATCAATTGTTGTGTGCTCATTGTAGGGTTTGAAAATCATTAATTTAAATGTAGGAAAAAGCCCAGAAAACTTGTTAGAATTCGTGACTGGTTCTGATCATGCTACTAACATTTGTCAAACGCATATTTGTACATGTTGAAATATTTGAGAAAAAGAAAATAAATTGTAAACCTTGTAAACCTTTTACTTTGATAATGTATATTTATACTACTTAATACCTCCTCACTTTTTTCAATAGACTTTTTTCATTAAATTGAAAAAAAGCAAGGGAAAGAATTCAAGAGGTCACACTCTGATTGTATTTTAATCAATTAATAATAACTTGTGTATCATTCATTGATTTTCAAGAGGACTTACAATACATACCTATAACACAATTCTATTTTGCAGATGCTCGAATTCGAGCACTTGCCACAGCATGGGCAAGGAAAGATTTCCAGTTGGCGGAGTCTTTCCTGCAAAACAGAGACAACTTTGGTCTCAATGAAATCTTGAAAGCCCTCCAGCTCCTGGACGCTGGACGCCAAGCCAGGGTGCTGGAAAAAAAGATGAAAATGCTGCAGGTGTCCAAAAACAAGGTTAAGCCTAAAACTATTGGGAAACTCAAGTCAGACATTGATAACCTTAATAGGATGAAATCACCTGTAAGTAGCAAGTATTTTCAAACGCCCTTCATCAGTCAAGTTCTTGTTTTTCCTTGCCATTTTAAGAACCAGAGAGAAATTAAAATTGGATTCATATGTAATTTAACATACAATTAAATGTGTTGTTGTTTAAGAACTAGAGAAAAAAATTGTAATTTACAACTTAAATTACTTAAAAGTTTAGTCAATATAAAAAAAGAATTTGAAGCCCAGATGTTGAAATCCATACTTTTAGAATAAAATAAATTGAATGGACATTTGTGAATATTATAACAGTATGGATCTGCTAGTGGTGCTGTCTGCAAACACATCAGGAGGTGGGTCCAACATTTTACTGCAAAAGAACTAGAGTTTTATGCCATACATTTTCCCAAAGATCCCTGGAAGAAGTTAGCAGACATCTGCCACTTTCATCCACAGAAGGTATTATTATTTTTCCTTTCCTGATTTGTTATACCCCCCGCTTGAAAAGTGGGAGGGTATATAGTGATCGGGATGTCCATACGTCCGTCCGTCTGTCTGTATGTCCGTCCATCCGTCTGTTACACATTGGGGTACCCATCTCTTATCCACAACTCTTCTTTTACCACTGAATGAAATTTAATGAGACATTCACAGAATCTTTGTTACATAGTGCCATTGTGACCTCCTATTTTACTTTTTGATCTGACACTTATTTCGGGTCTCCTAGAGCAAAACATGGACTTTGCCATTATAACCATATGGGAGGCGGGGGGTATCATTTAGTGAGCTCATTGCTCACAGTACCCCTAGTTTCCTCTGTAAATCATTATAAAAGACTGGGTTTTTTTTCAATGTTGTACTCTATCTCTTTCTGTAGGATTTTCCCTCACTAGAGTGGTTCCTTCCTTACTGCTATGGACAGGGGGCACCACCTGAGACGACTGTCGGTCGTATGATGACGATGACAGCAGAGAATGTGAATGAAATGCTCGAGGACCTGTCAATTCCATATCTGTCAGTGAAATCACATAAAGATAAGCTGACGAACGCCTCCAAAGGCCACATAGCAGACCGTGAGGACAAACTGGATACCATCCTCTGGTTAGTTCATCATATTCAAAATATAATGTATATATTAAATATTGTCTAATTTTTGGCAAAATTCATTTCACCATATTATAGCCATAGTCACCTGATTAGCTAACTTATGATAATTGTGTAATTACTAATTGATGAATTAAAATTTATTACTACACAATTTAATTACTTCATTTCGTACGTTGGTCATTTTTTATAGCCATTTTTTTTTTGTGGAAAATTTTTATTATTACATCTGTACTCTGAACATGATTGAGAATGTTTGTAACATTAAATCATAGGTGGTATGAGGAACTAGCCTGCAAGGAAGTAGATGATGCAATACAGAGGAGGTTAGAGAATGGTGACCCTGTGACCCTACCAATCGGTAAACTCCTGGAAAGACTGCTAGTATTCAAAAGGCTGTTTGATGGCAGCTCTGATGAGGACAGGAAGGCTAAGTTCTATGGAGACCTTCTAAGGATTGCTGAGGACAGACTTAAACAAATCAAGTATGCCATCAATTACCTTACAGATGTTCAAAAGGGAATTCTCGTATTGTTTTTAAAAAACTACTGTTTAATATCTTGTTTTCTGTTTGTTAACTAAGCTTTTTATCAGGCAGTTTATTCCTCTGTAATAAGAGATAATAATATATTTTATAGGCTTCCCCTTGAGTCTCCAGTCCTGGTGATGGGTGATGCTTCCACATCCATGTCCGTGGCGGTACAAACCAGCACCATCATCGCAGGAATTCTGACAGCCATAACTTCAGCTAAACTCTCCTTCTTCAACACTACTCACAAAGAGCCAGAGAAAGTACCGACAAATGTGGAGGAGGTTTGTATTTAGAAACTTGGCAATTCCATTCAATTTAAGTATCTATGACATATATAGCATTTTGATGTGTGTTTAATAGTTTTTAGTGCATTGGAAAGTGCGAAAAAATTCTGATTCTGTACTTTCTATATTGTTTGGTTCCAGCAATTTCTGAAAGTGAATAATAGCTAGTAGACTGTTATTTTTCTTTGAAACACTGTAAATCACATTCTATTCACGAGAACTTTATTTTTGCGTTGTTACACAAGATGGCATCCTAGAAAAAAAAATTTTCTCACATATATTTTATTAGTAAAGATTATATACAACAATACCCAGATTTTGTGAAAATTTTGTCTCGCTTATAAATACTAAAACCTATCTCGCAAAACTATAAGGTGTCATGAAAATATGGTGATCTACAGTATTGTTTCATTATATGTACATAATATTTCAAAAAATACAGCTCTTTAATTAATACCGATATTTTTTTACTTTAGGTGTTACAACTAGCTTTGGATACACCTGCTTCAGGATGCACAGCAAATGCCGCCAGTTTGTATCCTTTTTATGAACGGAAAGAAGTCTTGAAGACACTGATCATGGTCACAGACGAGGAAGAGAATACCGACTTCCAAAACTTCAGGTAAAATCTATTTCTATACTGCTTAAACAAAAAATACTACTATTTCTTATTGTAATTCATTAATTGTTTTATTTTCTGGGGATAATTAACTGATCTATTATAAATGTCTATCAGCTGCAATCCTGAGAAAGATCTCTCATACATTTCTTGGTTGTTTTTCAATTTTTTTCAAATATGACACAGCAATGCATGGTACATGATTGTGTATATGTATCTTTATGCTAAATCTAATTCATATTCACAGATTCAAAGAGTTATACACAAAGTACTGCAAGGAAGTTTACCCAGCCAAGCTGGTGTTTGTATCCTTCCTGGATAGCCAGCACGCTAAGGGTCAGATGGTCAGCCAGTTAAAAGACGACGGAATTGAAGTCATGCAGTTTGTGTTCCACCAATCACAACCAGATCTGACAAAACTAGACAAGTTGTTTGGATTGCTGTCTGCAGAGACTCAGATGTTCGAGGACCAGATTAAGACTACAGAGGAGAGAATGAAGACCGAAGGCGTGTCCAAGGTGTTCAAGGAGCTAAAAACTAATTAGGGGCAAAAACGCTATATTTGACGCGCAATAACATTATGGAGAGTGTAAGAGAATATTGTAGAGTATCTGTGATAAAACTATTTCTGAAAATTAAGTTCATATGTGTTTTGTGATAAACTGTAAATAGTACATGTACTTATTTAACTGATTATGTACATGTATTTCATTTCTTATTTGCTGTTTTATAGGATGTTACATGTTTTTGTATGATACTCATTATCTAATGATTTTATTGAATACCTGTATTTTACTTTTGGTCATAATATGTGTATAATTTACCTTTTGTAAATTGTCAGTACAGTGAGTGCTGATGCAGTAAACCCTTGCAACAGTTGCAATTCTATATTATGAATAAGGAATACAATTTCTCTATAAAACTGCTCAGAGTAAGAATTCTGGTACTTTTTCTCCAACAGGACATCATTATTCGGTTCTAAAGACTTACCTACTGAGACTCTTCTTTTGAAACACGATGGTTTTAGATTGCGATTTCATCAATTGTCACTTCTAACACAGAAAAAAATCATAAATGACTGAGACTAGTTCTCTCTTTCTTAACAACAATGAAAGTGGAGTCATCATTCATATAGTTTCATGTTGAAACCTCCCAGACCCCAAAGGAAGGACATACACAACATAGTTTTGAACTTTATTTTCTTAGTCCCTAACTTGTTGAAGAGTTTCAATTACTGAATAACCTTTATGTGACTTTATAATTCCTAATGATGCTGTACCCCTTAACAACTTCTGAAACAAATTTGGAGGAAATACCAGCTAAAATATATTTGATAATTTTTGCACACATTTCTTTGAATAACACAATAATTTTCATTATTTGATATTTCCATTTATTTAAAACCCTGATTATGTATGCTGAAGAACATCTGATGGTATTATGCTCTTATATTTAAATATCTTGAAAAATTCTCAATATGTAAGGTATGTTGTGTATTATCTTAAATCATAAGAATCATTAGTGCCTACAGACTCGGATTAGCATTGGGGCCCATGGCCCTCATTTTCTTTAATTTTAGACGTATGCCAATAAATTTAAAAAAAAAAAAGCTAGGTTTATCAATCCTTAACTATAATTTTTTGGCAAGTTTTTGCAAGAATTTGTATCCAAAATATGGTTTTTAAATATTTTTATCCCAACTGGCCCCCAGTATTAAAATGAAAATGCACGTCTACAAGACACCACCATTTATATCACGCGCACCTGAAGTGTGGATCGGTACCCCCCCCCCCCCCCCACTTTAATTTGTAAGAGCCTATAATTTCTTTAAAATATGATATTTCCTCCGTCAATCACACCCATATGTCGTTCCATGCAAGCAGATCGTACTTTTTATTACGTTTATAGAGATTGGCAATGTACGGAAAAATAAAAATACCATGGTCAATCTCTAAACGTAAGAACGAATACAATCTGTCTGCATAGATTGAAATATGAAAGCGATTGACGTGGAAATTTTTTTTTTATTCAATTATTTTTTTTTCTTTTTAGAAATCAAGCTCTTACTATTTCATTTTTTAAATTAAAAGCGGGGGGGGGGGGGGGGTTATTCATGTTACAGGTGCCTGTGATTTACATTACGAGATGATATGGCTTCTGCATAATCTCAACATACCTAGCAGTTCCACAGAGGGCACAAAGGGAGGGAACTGATCATGACTGGAAGTTATGGAAAGGAATTAGTTCTTTGTGCAAGGAAATAGGGCAGAGAAAAATGTTTGACTGATGGAACAAAGACCTGTCATGCTTAAGTCCACTCCTGTCTCTTCTTTCCCCTACCTGGTTTCCTCCATGACATACCATTTATACCATATGAAAAGCAGAACCATACGGTCCATTGATGGCCCTAATATGGCATAAAATTGTAGTATATGTAGTCATCCCCCAAAAATTATAAACTTCATTTATTTTCCTTCATTTTTACAATGAAGCTCTAATGGTCAAAGAGAAGAGCATATGCATATGTAAAGGTGTCCGCCATCCATCCGTTGCTCTCTATCTGTCCGTAAACATTTTTTTTTTTCAAAATGCTATTTTTCCTGAAGTTTTGATCCAATTTAAATAACTAAAGACTTGGTACACGAGTACACTGCAGTAAGATACATAATTGTATGAATCATTATTCTCTTGTTAAACGGTTTTGTCAGGATTACTAAAAATAGAAATTACTTTAACATTCTCTCAAAACATTACTCCTCCTACAGTTTTGGTCCAATTTCAATAAGACTTGATACACGAGTAGATTGTACAAAGGTAATCTTTATTTTAAGTACACACCAGTAGAGCCACAGTTCATTAGAGACTTGATTCTCGTTGGACTTTAACATGGGAGTTTGCTCTGCAGTGTAAAAAGCATCTAAAAATAAATGCATACAATATGAATTCTTTAAAGGATAATATGAAATCTTTAACACATAGTGTGAATAATTTGATAATGCGAGTATGTATTGTGAGTCATGAGAAAGAGATGGTAACATCAAAGAAGATGACCATGGAATGGGTGTATATGTGGCTTGCAGATCTTCTGTCCTTAAATATTTCGAAAATAAAATTATGTGCACTTCACTAGCAAGAAAATAATATTGACTGGACCTTATACCAAATACCAACCCCCACCCCTTTCTCTCACCCCGAAATAGGGTTTTGCCCCCCCCCCCTTTGGGGTGGGGATGTCAAATTTTTCCAGTGAAAAAATAATCTGATCGTGGCCATCTTGGAAATAAATATTCTGTCCTGTGAAGGCATGAAAAAAAAATCTGATTCGAACCCCCCCCCCCGAATCAAATGTCTAATTTGCCAAAGTGAGCAGAATGAGGTATACCTGCATAACATATATATCTCCCCCCCCCCCCCCAATCAAATGGTCTAATTTGCCAAAGTGAGCAGAATGAGGTATACCTGCATAACATATTTCGTGAAATTGAATGGTAAGTTTTGAATTAAAATGCTGTCAACTCTATTATATTCCAATTATACATGTACCTAATACCCCCCCACCCCCCCCCCCCACCCCCCTAAATTTCAAACATGTTGTTAGGTCATATTTGGAATGTTGACAACAAAAGATAGTATTACATCATAAAGTGAAACTGATGAAAAAATTTTCCAGCTTTCTATTGATGAGTTTATATCTCCTTTTTTATTTTATTTTATTTTTTTTTTTATTTTTTTTTTTTTTTTTTTAGAAATTTTTGGTAGATCTACCAAAACAGAAGAGTTAATTTTGTTGTATTCAGTGACATAAAGGTATTTTCGCAAACATCCTGTGTGGTGTGTGATATTTCTAGAATCTATAAAATTATATTTAACGATTTGTCATTTCTGGGTTTTTCAGCATGTTCAGCAATAATGCTAAAATATCTGATGCAAGTGAATGAAAATTCAAGTGGTGTAGGCATTCGCGTATGAATATATTGACAAACTTTTCTTGTTCGTTTGTTTGTTTAAACTTTAATTCTTATTTAAAATTATATATTATATTTTTCTATACGTAGGAAATTAATTAAGTATCCTAGAGTCAACATTTAGTCAGTAGTGATACATTCTCATTGATGAATTATTTTCCGCGCAATGTACCGCGATGTTTGGCTACCGGAAGTTTACAAATGTTGCTATACGTTGTGACATACTTCGTAAATAAATAGCAGGTGTACGTGTAACATGCGTTAACAGAAACACGACGTTGCATGAACGACACCTAGAAAAAGTATCTTCTAGGCCACCAACGTGTTCTCTTTAAAACAAAATAAAATATTCTCACAAAATGACAAGAGGACGTAATAATTTTCGAGGAAGAGGAAGGGGGCGTGGCGGCCGAGGTGGTCGGCGTGGCCGTGGGGGTAGTAGGCGACGAATGGGGAGGGGAAATCAGGCAAATTCCGACACAGAAAAAAGAGTTCCAGTTGAGGTGAACTTGGAGACAAACCCTCAGGAATATTTCACGTCTAACGTCACCGTGGAGCAGCATTACAACGGACAGAATGAAAATCGAGTACGGTACGCAGCGACAATGGCAGTATTACAGGAAAACGGTGTTGAAGTAGCGCAAAGTAAGTTTGAATCCTTATTTGTCTTGAAAAGGAAAAAAAAAATATTTTAAAAAATCAATCGGTTTTTAATATGAAGTTACTCATCAACTGTTGTGCTCATTGTAGGGTTTGAAAATCATTAATTTAAATGTAGGAAAAAGCCCAGAAAACTTGTTAGAATTCGTGACTGGTTCTGATCATGCTGCTAACATTTGTCAAACGCATATTTGTACACGTTGAAACATTTGAGAAAAAGAAAATAAATTGTAACCCTTTTACTTTGATAATGTATATATTTATACTACTTGATACCTCCTCACTTTTTTCAATAGACTTTTTTCATTAAATTGAAAAAAAGCAAGGGAAAGAATTCAAGAGGTCACACTCTGATTGTATTTTAATCAATTAATAATAACTTGTGTATCATTCATTGATTTTCAAGAGGACTTGCATTACATACCTGTAACACAATTCTATTTTGCAGATGCTCGAATTCGAGCACTTGCCACAGCATGGGCAAGGAAAGATTTCCAGTTGGCGGAGTCTTTCCTGCAGAACAGAGACAACTTTGGTCTCAATGAAGTCTTGAAAGCCCTCCAGCTCCTGGACGCTGGACGCCAGGCCAGGGTGCTGGAAAAAAAGATGAAAATGCTGCAGGTGTCCAAAAACAAGGTTAAGCCTAAAACTATTGGGAAACTCAAGTCAGACATCGATAACCTTAATAGGATGAAATCACCTGTAAGTAGCAAGTATTATCAAATGCCCTTCATCAGACAAGTTCTTGTTTTTCCTTGCCATTTTAAGAACCAGAGAGAAATTAAAATTGGATTCATATGTAATTTAACATACAATTAAATGTGTTGTTGTTTAAGAACTAGAGAAAAAAATTGTAATTTACAACTTAAATTACTGAAAGTTTAGTCAATATCAAAAAAGATTTTGAAGCCCAGATGTTGAAATCCATACTTTTAGAATAAAATAAATTGAATGGACATTTGTGAATATTATAACAGTATGGATCTGCTAGTGGTGCTGTCTGCAAACACATCAGGAGGTGGGTCCAACATTTTACTGCAAAAGAACTAGAGTTTTATGCCATACATTTTCCCAAAGATCCCTGGAAGAAGTTAGCAGACATCTGCCACTTTCATCCACAGAAGGTATTATAATTTTTTCCTTTCCTGATTTGTTATACCCCCGCTTGAAAAGTGGGAGGGTATATAGTGATCGGGATGTCCATACGTCCTTCATCTGTCTGTACATCCGTCCGTCCGTCTGTTACACATTGGAGTACCCATCTCTTATCCAGAACCCTTCTTTTACCACTGAATGAAATTTAATGAGACATTCACAGAATCTTTGTTACATAGTGCCATTGTGCACCTCCTATTTTACTTTTTGATCTGACACTTATTTCGGGTCTCCCAGAGCAAAACATGGACTTTGCCATTATAACCATATGGGAGGCGGGGGGTATCATTTAGTGAGCTCATTGCTCACAGTACCCCTAGTTTCCTCAGTAAATCATTATAAAAGACTATTTTTTTTCAATGTTGTACTCTGTCTCTTTCTGTAGGATTTTCCCTCACTAGAGTGGTTCCTTCCTTACTGCTATGGACAGGGGGCACCACCTGAGACGACTGTTGGTCGTATGGTGATGATGACAGCGGAGAATGTGAATGAAATGCTCGAGGACCTGTCAATTCCATATCTGTCAGTGAAATTACATAAAGATAAGCTGACCAATGCCTCTAAAGGCCACATAGCAGACCGTGAGGACAAACTGGATACCATCCTCTGGTTAGTTCATCATATTCAAAATATAATGTATATATTAGATATTGTCTAATTTTCGGCAAAATTCATTTCACCACATTATAGCCATAGTCACCTGATTAGCTAACTTATGATAATTGTGTAATTACTAATTGATGAATTAAAATTTATTACTACACAACTTAATTACTTCATTTCATACGCTGGTCATTTTTTATAGCCATTTTTTTTTTTGGAAAATTTTTATTATTACATCTGTACTCTGAACATGATTGATAATGTTTGTAACATTAAATCATAGGTGGTATGAGGAACTAGCCTGCAAGGAAGTAGATGATGCAATACAGAGGAGGTTAGAGAATGGTGACCCTGTGACCCTACCAATCGGTAAACTCCTGGAAAGACTGCTAGTATTCAAAAGGCTGTTTGATGGCAGCTCTGACGAGGACAGGAAGGCTAAGTTCTATGGAGACCTTCTAAGGATTGCTGAGGACAGACTTAAACAAATCAAGTATGCCATCAATTACCTTACAGATGTTCAAAAGGGAATTCGCGTATTGTTTTAAAAAAACTACTGTTTAATATCTTGTATTCTGTTTGTTAACTAAGCTTTTTATCAGGCAGTTTATTCCTCTGTAATAAGAGATAATAATATATTTTATAGGCTTCCCCTTGAGTCTCCAGTCCTGGTGATGGGTGATGCTTCCTCATCCATGTCCGTGGCGGTAAAAACCAGCACCATCATCGCGGGAATTCTGACAGCCATAACTTCAGCTAAACTCTCCTTCTTCAACACTACTCACAAAGAGCCAGAGAAAGTACCGACAAATGTGGAGGAGGTTTGTATTTAGAAACTTGGCAATTCCATTCAATTTAAGTATCTATGACATATATAGCATTTTGATGTATGTTTAATAGTTTTTAGTGCATTGGAAAGTGCGAAAAAATTCTGATTCTGTACTTTCTATATTGTTTGGTTCCAGCAATTTCTGAAAGTGAATAATAGCAAGTACCCTATTATTTTTCTTTGAAACACTGTAAATCACATTCTATTCACGAGAACTTTATTTTTGCGTTATTACACAAGATGGCATCCTTGCAAAAATTTTCTCATATATTTTATTAGTAAAGATTATATACAACAATACCCAGATTTAGTGAAAATTTTGTCTCGCTTATAAATACTAAAACCTATCTCGCAAAACTAAGGTGTCATGAAAATATGGTGATCTACAGTATTGTTTCATTATATGTACATAATATTTCAAAAAATGCAGCTCTTTAATTAATACCGATATTTTTTTACTTTAGGTGTTACAACTAGCTTTGGATACACCTGCTTCAGGATGCACAGCAAATGCCGCCAGTTTGTATCCTTTTTACGAACGGAAAGAAGTCTTGAAGACACTGATCATGGTCACAGACGAGGAAGAGAATACCGCATTCCAAAACTTCAGGTGAAATCTATTTCTATACTGCTTAAACAAAAAATACTACTATTTCTTATTGTAATTCATTAATTGTTTTATTTTCTGGGGATAATTAACTGATCTATTATAAATGTCTATCAGCTGCAATCCTGAGAAAGATCTCTCATACATTTCTTGGTTGTTTTTTAATTTTTTTCAAATATGACACAGCAATGCATGGTACATGATTGTGTATATGTATCTTTATGCTAAATCTAATTCATATTCACAGATTCAAAGAGTTATACACAAAGTACTGCAAGGAAGTTTACCCAGCCAAGCTGGTGTTTGTATCCTTCCTGCATAGCCAGCACGCTAAGGGTCAGATGGTCAGCCAGTTCAAAGCCGACGGAACTGAAGTCATGCAGTTTGTGTTCCACCGATCACAACCAGATCTGACAAAACTAGACAAGTTGTTTGGATTGCTGTCTGCAGAGACTCAGACGTTCGAGGACCAGATTAAGACTACAGAGGAGAGAATTAAGACCGAAGGCGTGTCCAAGGTGTTCAAGGAGCTAAAAACTAATTAGGGGCAAAAATGCTATATTTGACGTGCAATAACGTTATGGAGAGTGTAAGAGAATATTGTAGAGTATCTGTGATAAAACAATTTCTGAAAATTAGGTTCATATGTGTTTTGTGATAAACCGTAAATAGTACATGTACTTATTTAACTGATTATGTATTTCATTTCTTATTTGCTGTTTTATAGGATGTTACATGTTTTTGTATGATACTCATTATCTAATGATTTTATTGAATACCTGTATTTTTATATTAGCTTGGTCATGATATGTGTATGATTTACATTTTGTAAATTGTCAGTACAGTGAGTGCTGATGCAGTAAACCCTTGCAACAGTTGCAATTCTATATTATGAATAAGGAATACAATTTCTCTATAAAACTGCTCAGAGTAAGAATTCTGGTACTTTTTCTCCAACAGGACATCATTATTCAGTTCTAAAGACTTACCTACTGAGACTCTTCTTTTGAAACACGATGGTTTTAGATTGCGATTTCATCAATTGTCACTTCTAACACAGAAAAAAATCATAAATGACTGAGACTAATTCTCTCTTTCTTAACAACAATGAAAGTGGAGTCATCATTCAGATAGTTTCATGTTGAAACCACCCAGACCCCGAATTAAGGACATACACAACATAGTTTTGAACTTTATTTCTTAGTCCCTAACTTGTTGAAGAGTTTCAATTACTGAAGAACTTTTATGTGACTTTATAATGCCTAATGATGCTGTACATCTTAACAACTTCTGAAACAAATTTTGGAGAAATACCAGCTAAAATATATTTGATAATTTTTGCACACATTTCTTTGAATAACACAATAATTTTCATTATTTGATATTTCCATTTATTTAAAACCCTGATTATGTATGCTGAAGAACATCTGATGGTATTATGCTCTTATATTTAAATATCTTGAAAAATTCTCAATATGTAAGGTATGTTGTGTATTATCTTAAATCATAAGAATCATTAGTGCCTACAGACTCAGATTAGCATTGGGGCCCATGGCCCTCATTTTCTTTAATTTTGTACGTATGCACGCTAAATTGAAAAAAAAGCTAGGTTTATCATCCTGAACTTTAATTTTCTGGCAAGTTTTTGCAAGAATTTGTATCCAAAAAATGTTTTTTAAATATTTTTATCCCAACTGGCCCCCAGGATTAAAATGAAAATGCACGTCTACAAGACACCACCATTTATATCACGTGCACCTGAAATGTGGACCGGTACCCCCCCCCCCCCCCACTTTAATTATAAAAAAAATTGTAAGAGCCAATAATTTCTTTAAAATATGATATTTCCTCCGTCAATCACATCCATATGTCGTTCCATGCAAGCAGATCGTACTTTTTATTACGTTTATAGAGATTGGCAATGTACGGAAAAATAAAAATACCATGGTCAATCTCTAAACGTAAGAACGAATACAATCTGTCTGCATAGATTGAAATATGAAAGCGATTGACGGGCAATTTTTTTTTATTCAATTATTTTTTTTTTCTTTTTAGAAATCATAAGCTCTTACTATTTCATTTTTTAAATTAAAAGCTGGGGGGGGGGGGGGTTATTCATGTTACAGGTGCCAGTGATTTACATTATGAGATGATATGACTTCTGCATAAAATGTAAGAGGAGTTCTAGGAATTTCTAGATCATCATTTTTTGTTCCCCAAGGTGAAAGTGAAAACTCCAAAAATCGTATTGCACTTCTTGGAAATATTGATATTTTACTTCAACTTGGAAGCTATGTTACAACGCACTTTGAAAAATTACGCACTTTGAAAAAAATTTTCAAAGTGCGTTAATTTTGGGACCACGTTAACGCACTTTGAAAAATTTTACTTTTTTTTCAAAGTGCGTTAATATCGACCATATTAACGCACTTTGAAAAGAAAATGTGCACGGCTTGGTCAATATTCTTGCAAATTTTAGGTATGAAAAATAATTATTTGAACCTGGTTTAATACTTTTTCAGTGATGATGTCACTTCAGGATCTGAGATAAAGACGTTTTAAAGATATTTAGGGGTTGTTTTCTTCCCGACAGTTCTCGTAAATGTTATAAAGGGAAATAGGTCTTATAGAAATGATTGCATAATTTCGTTCCTTTTTTATTTAATCCATTCTGTAATAAGTTCAGTGGATGAAGGGGTCGATATGTGACTTAAAGCATGGATTTTTCTTTGGGAAAAAGGAGCAATTATGATTTTTCTCCACCATGAAAATTCTCTCTTTCTCTCTCTCTTTCTATCTATCTCTCTTTCTATCTCTCTCTCTTTCTCTCTCTCTCTCTATATATATATCTATTATATTCAATATGAACATACGCTAGTCTGATTAATTTGATAGTAATAAAATAAAACATTAGCCCCAATACTCATTCGACTGGAACTCTTAAATTTTTTATATCATAATAAGGCTAGATATAATTATATCAAATTTAAAAAAATTCTAAGATTCTGGTACATGTATGTAATATTTGCCCTGTCCGTCCGTCTGTCTGTCTAGCTGTTTTTCTGTTTGTCCGCAAAAAACTTTAACCTTGTCCATAACTTTTGATTGGGCGGAGCTTTGACTCTCATGTCCCACATGCGTATTTCTTGTGACCTTTCTTTGGGTAACAACATATCTGAACTTTTAACTTTGACCTAGGAGTCTGAGCTAATTTTATTTTCCTGAAAATGAACATAAATAGACTTTCAGTTTTAAAAGAACTAAATTTCGATTAACTAAAGACTTCCTTATACAGTGCTTTCTACTGTATTTAGAATGTTCCATTTTTTTCTTCAAATATGACCTTAAGATGTACGAGTTATGTAAATAAATATATCTGGGTAGGAATGATAAAGAGTTGAGCTGAGAGATCTTCAACCTGACTTTTCTTCGTTGTTGATGAGGGTTGATCAATTCATCAGTTTTTAGAAAGAAATACAACAAAACAAGGGCACCGCAAAGCGGAGCATTCCTTCCCCAAAAGCATATTCTATAAATCAAGGCAGCATTTGACATCGACACTAACACACAATCGCGTTACTATATCCCCTCAAACGTTGCGAGGGGATAATGATGTTGTCTATTACTAAAATTTAAGTCCAAAATTTTGTTTTATACATATTTTTTTCAAAGTGCGTTAAGTGTGTACATGGTTAAAAATTATGATGTACACTCTTAACGCACTTTGAAAAATTTTTTCAAAGTGCGTTGATTTGGTCCCAAATTCACCGCACTTTGAAAAAATTTTTCAAAGTGCGTTGATTTTGTCCCAAAATTAACGCACTTTGAAAATTTTTTTCAAAGTGCGTAATTTTTTCAAAGTGCGTTGCCACAAAGCTACTTCTCTAGTAAAATACAACTTGTCCTGTCTCTCCATATATATTTAACCTGTGTGTAGAGATTATGGGATACATTATTAGACAAAATTAAAATATAAAGGGAATAAAAATAGGTGAGGAAAAAATATGTTTACTTCAATATGCAGATGACACAGTAATGTTTTTAGATGGTTCAGAAAAAAGCCTAAAAAGTGCTTTAGATCTTCTTCTTCAATTTTCAAAATTTTCAGAACTTAAACCAAATATTACTAAAACAAAAGCTATATGGATAGGTTCTGAAATAAATTCCAGAAACACATTATGTAATGAAATAGGACTTCAGTGGACAGTGGAACCGTTTACAGTCCTCGGCATTACATACACTGCTGATTTAAAAAATATGGAACAGCTAAATTTTGAGAAATGTTTTCAAAACATTAAAAAGGAAACAATATCATGGTCAAAAAGAAATATATCTCCATTAGGGAAAGTTACAGTAATAAAGAGTTTATTTTTATCAAAACTTACACATTTGTTTACTGTTCTCCCAAAGCCAAACAAAAAGTGGATTAAAGATTTGGAAAAACATCTTTAAAACTTTATATGGAACAATAAAACAGAAAAAATCTCAAGAAAAACAATGCAACTTTCCAAAAAGAATGGTTGTCTTAAAATGACCAATATTGACTGTTTTATTAAATCTTTAAAATTAACTTGGATCAGAAGATTACTATTTACAAAGTCTAGTTGGATCCCACTGTTCACTGAAATAACAAAATGTAATATTGTAAACCTGTCCCATTTTGGGCCAGAATATTCAAAAGCTTAAGCAAAGAATACACAAAATAGCTTTTGGAAAGAAGTACTGTATGTATTTTCAGAATTCTTAAGTCTTATAACATGTAACTCGAACCAAGGAGATATTTTGTTGGAACCTCTGTGGTATAATAATAAAATTATAAAATTATGACTCAAAATAAGTATGTTTTTTCAAGGCCATTGTATGAAAAGGGATTTATTGTAGTTGGTGATTTATTTGACAGTAATGGTAACTTTATATGCTTTGATGATCTTGTTAAAGAATTTTCTTTAAAAGTCCCTTGCATAAAAAGGGCAATTTTTGCATTCTTGGCCAAATGTTAGAAATGTTGGTATAAATTCTGTCACAAGACCTTATCAGCCAAAATTTGTGGAAATCATCAATAAAGATAAAAAAGGTTCTAAAACAATTTATGATACATATTTGTCATTATATGTACATGTATATACGTACTTCACCAAAGTGTGAATCAAAATGGGCTAAAGAACTGCAGTTACAGCAGGATTTTAATTGGAAATTAATTCATAAAAATATTATTCAATAACAAAAGACACAAGGCTTTTATGGTTTAATTTTAGAATCATACATAGGATTCTTGGTACAAATAAGTATTTGTTTTTGTCAAAAATGAGAGAAAATAATCTATGTTCTTTATGTCAGCAAAATGTTGAATCAATTGTACATATTTTCTTTTATTGTCCTAAAGTTAACCCATTGTGGTCTCTTTTAGAAGATTGGATATTTGAAAAAACTGGAAAAATAATAAGATTTGATGTATGCACAGTTATACTTGGTTCTTCTAAAGAAGACACAATTATTAATCTTATATTGCTACTTATTAAACAGTACATTTTTCAACAATCAAGAAAAAACCAAAATATAACTATCCAAAATATCATTAAATACTTATATGTGTATTATAAATTTGAAGAAAAATTGTATAAATTTAAAAATGAACTTCATGTGTATAAAAGAAGATGGATTAACTGGAACCAGATATTTGAAAACATAAACATATAGATAAATTTATGTCATCTATATTATTATTTTAGTATATCTTGTGTATTCATATTTTTTTTATATTTCATGTTTATTCCTAAAATTCTGTATGTAAGCTTTCTAGCCGTGGTGTGTCTGTGTTTGTGTATGCGTATGTATGTTTGTTTATGTCTAAAGTCAATTAAAAAAAAAACAACTTGCGCTGTGTGTATTTTAATTACTTTTACGCAATTTTATTTTATCATATTAAATTGATTACTGTCTTTTTCTTTGTCTACAATTGTATGTCTTTCACGCCTCTCTGGAACCCATGATCAGAAATCAATTATTGTCTATTGTCATCGGGGTGAACCCACCCGTTACCTTTAAAAATGTTGCTGTGTATTGAGACATACTTTGTAAGTAAATAGCAGGTGTACGTGTAACATGCGTTAACAGAAACACGACGTTGCATAAACGACATCTATAGAACAACTGTTTTCTAGGCCACCAAGGTGTTCTCTTACACCAAAATTAAATAGTCTTAAAAATGACAAGAGGACGAAATAATATTCGAGGTAGGGGAAGGGGGCGTGGCGGCCGAGATGGTCGGCGTGGCCGTGGGGGTAGTAGGCGACGAATAGGGAGAAGAAATCCGACAAATTTCGACACAAAAAAGAAGGTTCCAGTTGAGGTGAACTTAGAGACAAACCCTCAGGAATATTTCACGTCTAACATCACCGTGGAGCAGCATTACAACGGACAGAATGAGAATCGAGTGCGGTACTCAGCAGCAATGGCAGTATTACAGGAAAACGGTGTTGAAGTAGCGCAAAGTAAGTTTGAATCCTTATTTGACTTGAAATGAAAAAAAGACCAATTTTAAAAAAGAATCAACCAATGTTTAATATGACAGTTAAATTGGCGTCGTGTTGTGTGCTTTAATTGTAGGGTTTTAAAAACATTAATAGAAGAAGAAGATATTTAATACTTGTTAGAATTCCTGACTGGTTCATGATTCTAACGTTGGTCATACGTTTATAGTCTGTACATGTTAAGTATATGAGAAAAAGAAAAGTAGTAAATTTTGTTTTGATAATGCACACTTACTAATCGATGTATGCCACCCCCCCCCCCCTTCCAAATGTGTTCATTGGGAAAAAAGAAGAAGATATTTAATACTTGTTAGAATTCCTGACTGGTTCATGATTCTAACGTTGGTCATACGTTTATAGTCTGTACATGTTAAGTATATGAGAAAAAGAAAAGTAGTAAATTTTGTTTTGATAATGCACACTTACTAATCGATGTATGCCACCCCCCCCCCCTTCCAAATGTGTTCATTGGGAAAAAATCAAACTCCGATTGTATTTTACCTAATTTCCAATTATTTATGTATTGTGTAATGTGTCGTTGAATTTCAAGAGGACTTGCTCTACACAGGCCCGTAGAACGCGGGGGGGGGGGGGAGGCACGGGGCCGCCCCCCTTTTTTCTGAGTGTAGTATTTTGCAGTAGTTAATTTTCCTTTAGATGCTGCCCCCCCCCCCCCACACACTTTTTAATGTTTAAGGTCTAGCACTGTCAAATTCCAGGATTTGGACAGTAAATGACCTTTTTTTTTAAATTTTTTTTTGATTGTCAGACTTTTTGGGAAGTTGCCCCCCCCCCCCCCACTTTTTAAACCGTCGCTACGGGCCTGCTACAATCAATAAGTGTAACACAATTTTATATTTCAGATGCTCGAATTCGAGCACTTGCCACAGCATGGGCGAGGAAAGATTTCCAGTTGGCCGAGTCTTTCCTACAGAACAGAGACAACTTTGGTCTCAATGAAGTCTTGAAGGCCCTCCAGCTCCTGGACGCTGGACGTCAGGCCAGGGTGCTGGAAAAAAAGATGAAGATGCTGCAGGTGTCCAAAAACAAGGTTAAGCCCAAAATGATTGGGAAACTTAAGTCGGACATCTATAACCTTAATAGGATGAAATCCCCAGTAAGTAGCTATTATTTTCGAAATATTCATCCCTCCCTCAATTAAAATCTGTAATTTGGGACATACGACCAATGATCTTTAGCCGTCATTATTAAATGAATTTTTAACTGAAATTACCCAAAGTTTTGGCAATTTGACATATATTTTGACTCTTAGGTGTTGAAATTCCTTACTAGTATAAAAACGCAATGAGTCAATTGAACATTGTGAATTATATATATATATACACTACAGTATGGATCTGCTAGTGGTGCTGTCTGCAAACACATCAGGAGGTGGGTCCGGCATTTTACCGCAAAAGAACTGGAGTTTTATGCCATTCATTTTCCCAAAGACCCATGGAAGAAGCTAGCAGACATCTGCCACTTTCATCCACAGAAGGTATTATCTTTTTTCAGTCTTTCTTGAATTTTTTCCCTCTGTAAACCATTATAAAAGACTGGGTAATCTTTTCAATGTTGTACTCTATCTCTTTCTGTAGGATTTTCCCTCACTAGAGTGGTTCCTTCCTTACTGCTATGGACAGGGGGCACCACCTGAGACGACTGTCGGTCGTATGGTGACAATGACAGCGGAGAATGTGAATGAAATGCTCGAGGACCTGTCAATTCCATATCTGTCAGTGAAATCACATAAAGATAAGCTGACCAACGCCTCCAAAGGCCACATAGCAGACCGTGAGGACAAACTGGATACCATCCTCTGGTTAGTTCATCATTTTCAGAATATTGTCAAATTTTACACAAAATTCACCATTTTAAGCTCACCTGAGCTGAAAGTTCAAGTGAGCTTTTCTGATCACCCGTTGTCCGTCTTAAACTTTTCACATTTTCAACTTCTCTAGAACCACTGGGCCAATTGTAACCAAAATTGGTTCAAAGCATCCTTAGGTAAAGGGTAGTTTAAATTGTTAAAATAAAGGGCCAAGCACCCTTCCAAGGTGAGATCATCAAGAAAAGACAAAAATAGGATTGGGTCATTAAAAAAATTTTCTTCCCAAGAACCACTGGGCCAGAAAAGCTGAAACTAATGTGGAAGCATCCTGGGGTACACTGTAGTGCAGATTCTAAGTTTGTTCAAATCATGACCCCTTGGGGAAGGGTGGGGCCACATTAGGGAATCTACTAGTACTTTTTTCATTAATATATATAGGAAAAATCTTTTTAAAAAAAACGTTCTTCTCAATAACCACTGGGCCACAAAAAGTGAAACTTGAGTGGAATTATAGAAATAGTCACTAGTCAGATGATTAGTGAAGTGATGATAATTATGCTTTTACCTAATTTATAGATTAAATAAATTAGTAAACAAAATCCTTTAATCATTTCTTAGTCAATTTTATTTTTAAAACCAATTTGATGGAAAATGTTTATTATTACTCTGTGATTGATCGCCCATGTGGCGCAGTGGTTAGAGCGGAGTAAGGAGTTGATCCTTAGGTCGCGGGTTTGACTGTGGAACGTGGAGACCGGTCCTTCGAATGAGACCGTATAAACTGAGGTCCCGTATCGCAGTAGGTGCTGGCACGAAAAAGATCCCTCACTGCTCAATGGCTGTAAGTGCCGAGTATAGGACAAAAATTTGCAGCTCTCCACCGGCAAGTGGTGGGGTCTCCATATGAGTGAAAAATCTCAAGAGGGACATTAAACAACATACAAACAAAAAACTCTGTGATTGCTCAATTTTATTTAACAATGCGTTATAGGTGGTATGAGGAACTGGCATGCAAGGAAGTAGACGATGCAATACAGAGGAGGTTAGAGAATGGTGACCCTGTGACCCTACCAATTGGTAAACTCCTGGAAAGACTGCTAGTATTCAAAAGGCTGTTTGATGGCAGCTCTGACGAGGACAGGAAGGCTAAGTTCTACAGAGACCTTCTAAGGATTGCTGAGGACAGACTTAAACAAATCAAGTATGCCCTCAGTTACCATACAGATGTTCAAAAGAGAATTCTGGTGATAAATTCAAGTATAATGTTTTAAAAACCTTCTGTTTAATATCTTGTATTCTGTTTTGTGAACATGCAATTTTTTCCTCTGCAAAAAAGAGAGATTAATATATATATTTTATAGGCTTCCCCTTGAGTCCCCAGTCCTGGTGATGGGTGATGCTTCCTCATCCATGTCCGTGGCAGTAAAAACCAGCACCATCATTGCGGGAATTCTGACAGCCATAACTTCAGCTAAACTCTCCTTCTTCAACGGTACTCACAAAGAGCCAGAGAAAGTACCGACAAATGTGGAGGAGGTTTGTTTTTTGTATTTAGAAACTTGCCAATTTCATTCTTTTTTTAAATTAAAAGTATCAATGTCCTATATTGCTTTTTGATGTGTGTTTAGCTTTGAGTGCATTGGAAAGTTTGCAAAAATTTAAAGTAGATGAAATATGAAGACAACGAACAGTACTCAAGCTCAAAAGTCAATTGAAACAATACAAATTTGGAGCAGAGCAAACACGGACCTCTTTTAACATCTCAGGTGGGATCAGGTGCCATGGAGGAGTAAGCATCCCCTGTAGAAATTTCTGACATGGTTCAAACAATTTCTATACTTTTGAAAGTGGATAATAGCTTAGTAGACTATTTTCCATTAAATATTGTTTCATTTTATGTACATCATATCTCAAAAATACAACTCATTAAGGTCGTACACAATGTACATGTACTTGAATTTTACAATGTACCTTTCCTACTGATAATTTTCGAAGATATTCTTAACTTAAAATCATAACACCATCGGATGTTCTTAGAAAAAAAATCAGCACACATTACCAGGAGTTTTGAACAGATACCAAATGATGTAAATCCTTGTAATTTTTTAAGAAAAATTAAGAAAAAATTCTTTTCAGCTGATATTTCCTCAAAATATGATTCAGAAAGGTGTACAGCATTACCAGGCATGATAAAATAGTACAAAGGTCCTCCAATTATTGGAACTTATAAATTATGCAGGGAATAAGAAAAAGTTCAAAACTATGTTGCACATGTCCTAAATATTGGTACTAGTACATGTATTTTTTTTACATTAGGTGTTACAACTAGCTTTGAACACCCCTGCTTCAGGATACACAGCAAATGCCGCCAGTTTGTATCCTTTTTATGAACGGAAAGAGGTCTTGAAGACACTGATCATGGTCACCGACGAAGAAGAGATTCTCAAATTCAAAAACTTCAGGTGATATATGTATATATATATATGTATATATATATATATATATATATATATATATATATATATATATATATATATATATATATATATATATATATTGTGTATTGCTTAAATAAAAATTATGAACTTTTTTTGTCATTTTCTTGATGGGATAATAAATCTGTTAAGATGTCTATCAACAATGATCAATACATGTGTCAAGACACAGCAACAAATAGTTCATGCATTTTTATGCTCAATCTAATTTTATATGTTCGCAGATTCAAAGAGTTGTACACCAAGTACTGCGAGGAAGTTTACCCAGCCAAGCTGGTATTTGTATCCTTCCTGCAAAGGCAGCACGCTAAGGGTCAGATGGTCAGCCAGTTCAAAGCCGAAGGAACTGAAGTCATGCAGTTCGTGTTCCACCGATCACAACCAGATCTGACAAAACTAGACAAGTTGTTTGGATTGCTGTCTGCAGAAACTCAGACATTCGAGGACCAGATTAAGACTACAGAGGAGAGAATTAAGACCGAAGGCGTGTCCAAGGTGTTCAAGGAGCTGAAAACCAGTTAGGGACAATGCTATATTTGACGTGCAATAACGTGACAGAGTGTAGCAGAATAATGTGAAGTATCTGTGATATACATGTAACTATCTTACAGAATGAACTTGTTTGACATAAGGTTTTAATGTGTTTTGTGATAAACCGTAAATAGTACATGTACTTATTTAACTGATTATGTACTTCATTTCTTATTGGCTGTTTTATAGGATGTTACATGTTTTTGTATGATACTCATTATGTAATGATTTTATTGAATACCTGTATTTTACTTTTGGTCATGATATGTGTATGATTTACATTTTGTAAATTGTCAGTACAGTGAGTGCTGATGCAATAAACCCTTGCAACAGTTGCAATTCTTTATTATGAATAAGGAATATGATTTCTCTATAAAACTGTGCAGAGTAAAATGCTGGTAATTTTTCTCCAACACGACATTCTTTGGGTCTGGAGACTTTTCCACTGAGACTTAATTTTCACTTGAAACACATGGCTTTAGATTGTGATTTGTTGCTTCCAACACAGAAAAGGTCATAAACCTGAGACTAGTTCTCTCACGTTTAAAAAACATGGAAAGTGGGAGTCATAGTTTTATGTTGAAACCACCCAGACCCCAAATAAAGGATAAACATGTACACAACTTGGTTTTGAACTTTTTTCCCAAGTCCCTGTCTAAATGAAGAGTTCCAATAACTGAAGGACCTTTTTGTGACTTTTATAATCCGGCCCCCATGATGCTGTACACCTTAAAGAAATTTTGAGGAAATAACAGTGAAAAGTACACATGTATCTGTTTTGTAAGAACTATATGCGGTTTATGCATATTTTTGCCCCCACAAAAGTCATATTTTGAAAATTTCTTGAAATATGCTGAATTGTATATATTGAATGAGAAATTTAAATCAACAAAAAATATTATAGTTTCAAAGAAGGTTATTGACAATTTTTTTTCTATGACGTCACAAACTATTCGGATTTTGTATTATTTTTTTCAGAAAGAGGGAAAATGGACAAATTTTGTTCACTTTTTACTATAAAATTTATAGAGCGCAGGCTTGCTCCAGAACAATATCTACATATTTCATTGATATTATCATTTTACACATTATATCAAAATATTGAGCTTGAGCAGACCTGGGCTCAGTGACTTTTACTCAAAATATCGACGTAATATACACCTTTTTCTGTAGAAATCATGGAAATTTTGAATTTACGTCATTTTCCTGACGTCATATCAAACATATGAAGTCATGGCTTATGAAAATATTCAGTGCTTTGAAGTCTGCAGATATCTCCCTGTTCTAGAACATAATTATATATTTCTCCGTCAAAGTTTAATTTTGGGGGCAAGTATTGGTCATAACCGAATATAGTCCTTTGTTGTACATATTTCTGATTAGAATGAAAGAAAAAGTGAGCAAGCTCACATACCCCACGCTCCCCCAAAACTCGACAATGCAACACATACTGAATGGCACAGTGCAGTTTAAATACACAGTATAATTCAAAAAGGGGCATTACTTGCAAAAAATCATCACATCAAAACTTCCTGCATATAAGGACATTCAAATCATTGTATGTTGCAAATTTAATTGGGCTGAAGTTTCTAGATAAATAATGGAATCAAAATTTCTTGGTAATATACAAATATATACATTATGTCTGAAATACCTACAAAGTTTCATGAAACTCAGTGCAGGAGTTATGCTGACAAACTGTTATTTAAATTCCTCTATGATTTCGATTTGTTAATGAGTGTAAGTCAATTTCCAACACATGACAACTTACACATTTAAATAATTGATGGAAACAAAATTATGATGTAGTCATATGAATTTGTTTATATACTGTACTTACGAAATTATTTAAGGCAAAGCACCAATTTGAAGGGGGGGAACTATCCAAGATTCAAGATTTTGTGTGTGTGTTAAATCATTAATATTTTGATCTCAAAATCGATAGGGGTCTTTTAAGGTCATAAAATATTTCACATAAAATGTCATTATAAAAGGCTGATTCTAGTGGATTTCCTTATTACCTAGCTGGAAAGTTTCTTCAATAATAGGCAAAACTCTTAGGGCAAAAATAATGGAATCAGAATTTCCTGGTAATATGCACATCTACACACTGTGTCCTAAAAATCTGCAAAGTTTGATGAAATTCTGTGCGGCAGTTTAAGAGGAGTTGCTCTGACAAACTGTTCATATCTATATTCAAGATATGGCCAAAAATCTAAGTTGAAAAGTGCCGAGATTCCCAGAAAAATAAAGGAATCGGAATTTCCTGGTAATATGCACATCTACACATCGTGTCCTAAATATCTGCAAAGTTTGACGAAATTCTGTGCAGCGGTTTAGGAGGAGTTGCGCTGACAAACTGTTCATCTCTATATTCAAGATATGGCCAAAAATCTAAGTTGAAAAGTGCCGAGATTCCCAGAAAAATAAAGGAATCGGAATTTCCTGGTAATATGCACATCTACACATCGTGTCCTAAATATCTGCAAAGTTTGACGAAATTCTGTGCAGCGGTTTAGGAGGAGTTGCGCTGACAAACTGTTCATCTCTATATTCAAGATATGGCCAAAAATCTAAGTTGAAAAGTGCAGAATTTCCCAGAAAAAATAAAGAAATCAGAATTTCCTGGTAATATGCACATCTACACATTGTGTCCTAATTATCTGCAGTTTGATGAAATTCTGTGCAGCGGTTTAGGAGGAGTTGCGCTGACAAACTGTACATCTCTATATTCAAGATATGGCCAAAAATCTAAGTTGAAAAGTGCCGAAATTCCCAAAAAAATAAAGGAATCGGAATTTCCTGGTAATATGCACATCTTCACATTGTGTCCTAAATATCTGCAAAGTTTGACGAAATTCTGTGCAGCGGTTTAGGAGGAGTTGCGCTGACAAAAAAACAGGACTGACTGATGGACGGGTCAAAACATTATACCCCCCGCAACTAGTTACGTGGGGTATAATAACACAAGAATTTTCATAATTTGATATATACTCATATTTAAAGCCCCTGATAATGTATTCTGAAGAACATGTGATAGTACTATGATCTTAAATTAAGACTATCTTGAAGAATTATCAATAGGTAATTGTATGACCTTAGGATATCTGCTCCTCAGTCAGGAACAAGAACTCTTAAATTATTATTTAAATATAATTAATATTTAATATAATTAATAATTATTTAAATGAAGCTTGAAATTGAAATCTTTTTGTGCAACAATATTCATTTCATGCATCTCAACATGATTCAAGGTTCTTTAAAGTCTTGGAAACAGTCTTGTAAAAAGTTAACATTTGTACCCTATAAAATTATTAAAAAAAAAAAAAAAATAAAAACATTTTCAGAGAAATCGAATTTCCTTTAATCTAGCCTTAGATACCAATGTTTATTAGCATGATATAAAATTAAAAGTGATCTGTGATGTCTTGCAATTGTAGCACAAGCTTTTTACACTATGAATTGTATAACAATTGATGTAAAAATTAGAAGGAAAAAATATACTGTTTAAGTAAATAAAAACACCCCCCCACCCCCCAAAAAAACAATTTTCTCCAAATGTCTGGGTAAGTATAGTTTTTATCATAAAATTTATTTGTTAAACAATTTTCAGTTGGAAAATGCAAACCGGGTGCTTTAATTTATGTTTTCTGAAAATATATTTGAGATTTGATAATTTTCCCTATAAGATGATTAAACATAATAATGATTACTGATTATTTTCTGAATTATCAAATATAGCAAAGTGAGAATTCTTAGCACAGGACTTCAGTCCACTGAGGTAGTTTAGAATTTGTTACTCTTTCACCTTTATAAAGCATAATAACGATAATGTAAAAACAAACCAGAAGTCTCTGACGAGACTGTAGCTCTACTGGTTGTATTTATAAAGGAAGATAAAAGTAGCACTTTGACTTGAAACTTTGCAACAGCAATAAACAGAATAATGATCCTTGGTTTAGTCTCTTTTGTGGCAAGATTTATTATTATATCAGACTAAAACTGTAGGAGGAGTAGCCTTTTAAAACAATTTTACAGAAATTTTGATTTAAGTAACCATGGCAACATCATTCAACAAAATCAAAAAACAATAACACCAATTATGTATCTCTGTAGTCTACTCGTATGCCACATTATACTGAAATCAGACAAAAAGTGTAGGAGGAGTAGCGTTTTGAAAGTATTTCAAGAAAATTTCTACTTTTAGTAACCATGGCAACACCGTTCATTGAAATCCAAAACTGGTACAAAGAATTATGTATCTTAGTGTAGTCTAATTGTGTGCTAAGTTATACTAAAATTAGACCAAAACTGTAGGAGGAGTAGCATTTTGAAGGTATTTCAAGGAAATTTCTATCTTTAGTAACCATGGCAACACTGTTCATCGAAATCCGAAACTGGTACAGAAAATAATGTATCTTAGTGTAGTTTACTTGTGAGCTAAGTAATACTAAAATCAGACCAAAACTGTAGGGGTAGCATTTTGAAGGTATTTCAAGGAAATTTCTATTTTTTAGTAACCATGGCAACAATGTTCATCGAAATCAGAAAACCAATATAAAGAATTATGTATCTTAGTGTAGTCTACAAGTTTGCCAAGTTATACTGAAATCAGACCAAAACTGTAAGAGGAGTAGCATTTTGAAAGTATTTCACAGAAATTTCTATTTTTAGTAACCATGGCAACACCGTTCATTGAAATCAAAAACCGATATACAGAATTATGCATCTTAGTATAGTCTACTTGTGTGCCAAGTTATATTGAAATCAGATAAAAACTGTAGGAGGAGTAGCATTTTGAAAGTATTTCACAGAAATGTCTATTTTTAGTAACCATGGCAACACCGTTCATTGAAATCAAAAACCGATACACAGAATTATGTATCTTAGTATAGTCTACTTGCGCGCCAAGTTATATTGAAATCAGATCAAAACTGTAGGAGGAGTAGCATTTTGAATGTTTTTCACAGAAATTTCTATTTTTAGTAACCATAGCAACACCGTTCATCGAAATCAAAAACCGATACACTGAATTATGTATCTTAGTGTAGTCTACTTGTGTGCCAAGTTATATTGAAATCAGATCAAAACTGTAGGAGGAGTAGCATTTTGAAAGTATTTCACAGAAATGTCTATTTTTAGTAACCATGGCAACACCATTCATTGAAATCAAAAACCGATACACAGAATTATGTATCTTAGTATAGTCTACTTGCGCGCCAAGTTATATTGAAATCAGATCAAAACTGTAGGAGGAGTAGCATTTTGAATGTTTTTCACAGAAATTTCTATTTTTAGTAACCATGGCAACACCGTTCATCGAAATCAAAAACCGATACACTGAATTATGTATCTTAGTGTAGTCTACTTGTGTGCCAAGTTATATTGAAATCAGACCAAAACTGTAGGAGGAGTAGCATTTTGAATGTTTTTCACAGAAATTTCTATTTTTAGTAACCATGGCAACACTGTTCATTGAAATCAAAAACCGATATACAGAATTATGTATCTTAGTGTAGTCTACTTGTGTGCCAAGTTATACTGAAATCAGACCAAAACTGTAGGAGGAGTAGCATTTTGAAAAATTGTTTACAGACGGACGGACAGACAGACAGACAGACGGACAGACAGACGGACGATGGACACCTTACTATCGCATAAGCTCTTCTGGTCTCTGACCAGTAGAGCTAAAAACAAACAAAACAAAACAAAACAAAACCAGAATAAAGGGGGAGGGGGCTGTATGCGAGGTAAGTCAATGCTTCATTTGTGTTTATCAATTTCAAAAATAATCATACCATACCATTTTCTTAAAAAAATTTTACTTCTAAGCATGTAAAATTTTGTCATTTCAAGATGCAAGTACATATATTATAATTTAAAAAAAAATGAAGAGAATATATAACAAACAATTCATGAATTGCATAAGAAGGAAAAAAAACATCAAATACACTGTATCAAAAAAAGAAAATTGCTGCTTTTCAACATTAATGCATGTGTATATAAATATATATAAAATGGTAGCTTAAATAATGTTTTTCTGAAAATAAATATTACCTCATTATGTACTTATCTTGAAAAGATTTATATGTATATACCATATGTATATTTACTGTTTACTGTTAGAACTTTCAGCCATATTGGCTGTTCAGACAGTTATGAAAAGTTCAAAACGTCAATACATTGCTGATTAGGTCGTAATATTAAGCATTAAATATAATGTAGAAGTTTGGTAACATTCAGGTGAACAAGTTGATAAAGCTGTAAGTTGAACTCTCTGCAGCTGTTCCATATTGTCAGTCCAGCAATGTTGCACCATCCTGATCATCTGCAACCTATTAATTAAAATTACAAAAATTAATTTAAATTAAATAAGCTACCTTATTGAAAAACAAGCCTTGTTGGGTACTTCCCCACTTTTAGTGTATTTTTGTACCATCTAGCTTCTAACATAAAGAGCAGCAGCATTGGATCAGATTTTAAAAAAATAATTGATTTTAATCAGAATGGTTCACAAATATGTACAATTTTCATTATACAGACAGAAAAATAGTAATTTGGGCTATATGGAACATGGATTTCAGCCTGGGTAGCTCAGTGGTTAGAGCACCTGACTAGTGATTCAGGGCAGGGGACCTGGCTTCGAATCCTGGTCTTGTTTGTTGCAATTTTCTCCCTCACCAGTTACATTTGGTGCCAGGCCACACCCTGGAAGTGACATGTGAAAGACCTGCCAGGGAAGGTCCAGGTTGATGTCTTTTGGGGGGAAGACCTTTAAGGAGGGAGGTGTATGGTGATCAGACAGGTTTGATGGCCAGTGGCCAAATAGCTCAGTTGGTAGAGGACCTGACTAAGGATTCAGGGGACCAGGGTTCAAATCCTGGTCTGGTTCATCACATTTTTCACTCTCCAATAACAATAAATAATAATATTTCACATTACTAAGAGATTCAGTAATATGTAAGCTTGTCAGTTGTTTAAGCAAAAGAAATAAATAAGTACATGTAATAGTTCTTAGCTGATTAAGTCAAGATACAAGTTGACTTACTTCCATCATCTTTGCATGATCAATGTTCATGGACCACAGACTTTCTGGACACACCCTAAATCTGTGTTCTGGTAGCTTCAGTTCATAAGTCTCATAAGCCAGTCGCATCTGTCAAAAGTAGCCATTGCAGTTCAAGGTCATCAATCATTTTATTTAAAAAAATTTTAAACTTTCAAACATGACAGTCTGCATGACAATTTAAACAGAGAGTTTCTCAAAAAATTGCTTAAGATGTTCTCAAAAATATAAGGATGTTATGACAGTCTGCATGACAATTTAAACAGAGAGTTTCTCAAAAAATTCCTTAAGATGTTCTCAAAAATGTAAGGAACTGCATGGTTCATAAAATTTTTCACTCTCTGATAATTTCCTTTTGGAAAAGCAAACTTATATAATTAGCATTTGATTAATTTTCATTCAGAGATTCTTATAAAAAGACTTTAGTGCACATTAAATATGGTTATCCACAATGACTCATATCATTTCAAATATGCACCCTCACAAAATATGTTGATACAGTGTATATGTATAACGCAATACTAGTAGTCATCTAAGTATTGCTGCTTGGTCAGTTAAAATTGCAATATACAGTGAAACTTATCTAATTCAGATGCTTTGTATTCTGAAGTCTTGTCTCATAAGGTGTAAACTTTAAGTCCCTTTCAGTTAAATTCAATTGTTAAAAAATGTTACTAATCTGAAATGTTGTCAAATCTGGCCAATTTCTTTGGAAGCAATGGTGTCCAGTTTATATAAGTTCTACTGTATCAACATACTGATACATAGAGGCAGCTTTTTTTCTTCACAGCAATGGAATTATTAAAGGAGGTGCTAGATAAATCTACTCTTTCTATTTAATTTTTAAAAAAATGAATTAAAACATTTGACATTAACATAAAAACTAGAGAATTTTTATAAAACATGCTCCTGCTAGGAAAAATGATATATTTCCCCCACCCCTTCCCACCTCTGTAAAAAAAATAATGTTTGTATCTCAACATTTCTTACTTTGGCCCCCCGGCCTTTCCTGTTCAGTCTGTCAAAGTTTGCTCTTCATTTGTATTAAGCTGATAGGGCAGAAAGGCAGAAGGATAAAATGTCAAGAGTATTCCCCCTTTATACACACCTGTTGAGCACATTGTCTATAATCCATCATTCCCACGGCAGTCCCCAGGCCTGGACACAGCACACTCTTGATCTTGTTACCAGGGTTCTTCATGTTGTGTTTCTGTACTAACAGTTTTCATAAATAAAAAAAATCAAATACTATAGATTCCTCATTATTATTTCCCCTAATCTGAATCAGCAAACACAAAGGAGAGGAACTAGGACGTTGATAGAAGTGTCTGATCCTTTTGATTGTTAATAAAATATGTTCAAAACAAAACAAAGGAGTCTCTAACTCTCAACATACCATCACAGATATTGTAATTGTAATCACCTGTCTCATTGTTCTTTATTCCTACTTTACAACTATCTGCTGTTGCTAAGAAAAAGAGTTCAGACTCTTTCATTTACATGTAAGTACAGACCAGTTGAGTAAAATCAAGATAATGTACATTAATTACCAGCTAATATGACAGCTCTTAATGCCAAATAAGCATTAACTGTGTTTTCCACACTCTGAGGTACCCTCATGGTAGGTGCTGATATTAGGTACTTGATGGGGGTTTCCTCATTACAACCCTTCAAATCCTCCTCTTTAGGGGGCACCTGCTCATCATAGGCTGGGATAATTACAGCTTGTCCCTTAAATCAAAACAAAATAGGAGATGACTCTTTTTTATTACAGGACAACACCTGTCCAACTGAGATGTGAAGATATGGAAACCTTGATATCCTGAATATTATTGTTATATCCATGATTAGGCATATTCAGGTAACATTTAGTTATTTGTGATGCATCCCGTGAAAAAATATGATTTCAATATTCATTTATTCATTTCAACATACATGTATTTGTTACGTTTTTATACTGCATTATTTTTTTTTACATTATATAGAGTGTATAACTGTAAGGAGAGTGTGCTAAGTGTCAAAACCCATCATTTACTTTTGACATAGCACAAGCAAAACAAAACATCAAAATCTCGACTTTTCTGACTGGGGGGACCAAAATTGCCACATAAACTTATAACTATTACTTATCATATATCAAACATAATGAGATTCACCTTATTTTTGTGTGATTATATTAATCATTTTTTAAGTTTTTCAAGACTTAGAGATTTTTTTTCCCCTAAAATACATAAATATCTTGCACACATAGGACAACTCATAAAATAACAAACTCACAACCAAAATTTCTCCATCAAGTTCTTCTCGAATTACTTTCTGTAAGCGTTCCTGCCTGTGAATTACAAAAATTATAATTGATAACAGAAATAATCTGAATGTGATTTCGATTAAGGGAGAATAGATATTAGACATAGATATACTTCTGATGTTGAAAATTAAAACTGCAGTTTTTATCTTCTTTGATTTCTCATAAAACAACAAAATTATATTTTGAAAAAAGTTCAACCCAGAGGAAAATACTTTTAAACAACTTAATCAATTTTTAAATGGAATTTTATATTAAATCTGGCAAGCTCAGTCCCCATGGTCACCAAATGATTTGCTGCACAATTGAAAAAAAAAAAACACTGCACAGTGAGTGGAAGGTTCAGGGTTCCCATTAATTGTCTCAATGTTTTCTCTTTAACTGATGCATACACTTAATTAGGCCATTCCAAGGTTTTTCTATGTTTAACATCTGCGTGCGCCTTGGTTTGTTACACCCCATCTCACAAAAAACAAACAAAGTCATGAGTCCTCAAATTGAATATTCTGGTCAAAATCACTGAATTCTGTCAATTTCTCAAAATATTTGTCTATAACATGTCATATTAGAAATATTGTAAGCATTGAATACCTTGATTTTGCTGAAGAATAGGTTTTTTCTATGAGAAAAATAGATTAATGAAATCAAATCCTTTGAGTGACGCCATTTTTATGACTATATAAAGTCTGTGTTTTATTTTTTGGTTTTTGTGTTTTTTGCGAATAGGTAGGTAGGTTTTTGAAAGATGGGTGGACGCTAAACAGAGAAAAAACTTGGAATGGCCTTACAATATCTTCTCACAAAAAATTAAAATCAAACAGATTTAAGTTTCTAATAAGCTTAATAATTAAGCAATATATATATATATATATATATATATATATATATATATATATATATATATATATATATATATATATATATATATATTAATGACTTACATTTGCCATCCAAAGTGTCTGGAGTACACCATGTCAATTCCTCCATCCATAAAACCAAAACTGTTAGCAGGGGAAACCTGAAGTTTATATGATAGGATGAAACAAAATATTATAATAATTTTGAAATATTGTATTGTTATTAAGTTCATCCCATAGGAATTGCTGTATATGGGTCATCTCTCCTTTCTTGTTTGGAAAGAAAAAGGAGGGGGTGACCTATATATGGAACAAATGCCTGGGCCAGGCTCAACCTCTGACTCCATGTATGACTGTTGTGTTGTACATGTCTGAGATTCTTTTTATCAAGACATTTAAATAAGTCAACGTTATCACTATTGGTTTATTGCTTTTTGGGTGGTTAACCTACATAGAGATTATACTTACTATGGCATGAGCAGCTGAGGCCTCATGAAATATATCACCACAGGAAATCTGTTATCAAGAAAATATTTAATATTGAATGCATACAAAATCTTAAGTACTAAATCTGATTAAGTGTGAAAATATTGTATCGGGGATATTTGATAATATTTGATGAATAACATCAAATCAACAGAGTCACAGCTTACTAACTAACTTGAACATTTCTATATGAGTTAGGGAAAACAGACTTCCATGCATTGACCATTCCTTGTTCTATATCTCTCAATATGTAGACAACCGGACTTTCTGCCGCTGCATCTTCTACTTTCACTTTGTCGCCCTCTGATTTTTTCGAAGGGGCCTGTGCCTGTTTATTCATTTTATATTTCCGTGAAGAGTGAGAAAATAATGAAATTTACACTGCCTTAAGTGTCAGGATAAATATGCAGGTATGACATCATTGCCAATTTCAATTTGAAACTTTTTTTTATCACAATCGACAATGGCTAATGGAGGCTAGACAACTCGAGGCTAAACTGTTTCGTGCGAATTTTTTTTTTAATATATTCGATCAGTGCATATTATCTATTCAAGATATATTACTAAAGTCAGGTACTCTTCACACAATTGCTCTGACGAAAATAGTTCCATTCATGATCAGTAGATAAAACATTACAACAAATATTAAGAATAATCATGTATATTTAATACGTTAAAGAAAACAAAATTAACGTTAAAAGATTTTAAGAAAATCACTTTTCCCCCAGAAAAGCAAATAAAAAGTTTTCATATTCCTACGCTCTCTGCCTCCTCAGTCTTTTTCACGAAAATATATAGGTCACACTTCGATTGATAATGATAAATCTTTTCACCAATTATATTACTGTCATGATTATTGTTCGTTAATTGCCGTATATTTTCTTTTGAGTTAGAATGTTAATCATTAACTGTGTGTGTGTGTTTTCTCTCTTTTTTAATATATTCGATCAGTGCATATTATCTATTCAAGATATATTACTAAAGTCAGGTACTCTTCACACAATTGCTCCGACGAAAATAGTTCCATTCATGATCAGTAGATACAAGATTACAACAAATGTTAACAATAATGATGTATATTTAATACGTTAAAGAAAACAAAATTAACGTAAAAAGATTTAAAGAAAATCATCTTTTCCCCGGAAAAGCAAATAAAAAGTTTTCATATTCCTACGCTCGCTGCCTCCTCAGTCTTTTTCCCGAAAATATATAGGTCATACTTCGATTGATAATGATAAATCTTTTCACCAGTTATATTACTGTCATTATTATTGTTCGTTCATTGCCTTATAATTTCTTTTGAATGGATATGTTAATCATTAACTGTGTGTTTTTTTCTCTCTTTTAATGAATAACGGAATGGTTATTATGGTTAAATACCTGCAATCGTAACCTCTCGGCAAAGCAACGTAATGTTCCGAGCTCGTCTGAAAGGATCTTCGCACGTGTAGACCTAGGTTATTTGGTCTTGCAAGCACAGGTGTGTGCACCGTTTGCTAGAGACGCTTAGATCACGTAGACTGGGTATCAGTATTTGCTACGGAAATGAAGAAGTTTAGAACTATACACCAGTTTCATAAGAAGTGCAGGTTTTTTACTCAAGCCCTAAATTGGGCTAGAGGGGCTGAGTTATCTAAAACGAGACTAGGTCACCGATCTACTCAGTTTAAAAACACGAAAATATACTAAGTTTATCTTCAAAACATCTGTATATTCAAAATCTATATTAAGTGTTAAATGTCGGATTCTATCCTATGACGAAGGAATATTCAGTGATGCTCCATAGCCGCAACCGATCTCGCGCTTTCCTTTGCGTTTAACAACGGCCGTCAATGCATCTCTGGACAAGTTCATTGATTACAAGTTCATTCGTTCTAAAAGGTGACATGTTGACCATCTTTAACATCTGCCTATACTATGGGTGATAGTAATTTAATAGCACAAGATTAAAAAATAAATTAAAATCTATCCTTGATAGATCTATAGTTTTGCTATTTAAAAAAAATGGGCTATCTTTGATAATCCATAACGGCTTGAACTTGATTTTGATTTTTTTTTTTTTTTACAGAAGATTATATCATTGGAAAGTTATATGGTACACATGTAGCACAGGCCCATATAGTACGCGGGATTTTTTTCGGAGCCCCCCCCCCTTCACTTTGAAAACGTTGCTACAGGCCTGTAACATGCTATTTGGTTTAAATATTCCTGAAAATGAACGAGGTGTTAAATACATTTTTAAAATTATACGATTAATTATATTAAGTCTATGTTCTATGTGAAATTAAAACTATTTTTAGCGACTTTGTGATAGTCACTACATGCATCTACATCTAACGTTATATATGAACATGCAGTTTGTTTCCTAGTACATGCATATTTTATTCAACAAAAGATGTTGAAACTCAGTAGCCTAAATATTTTGTCGTTTTAGGATATTTATGGCACTTTTATTATGACTTTCTACAGCTTGAGTATCTCTGACGTTTTGTCAGTAAATACTTGTTTTTTTATTAGAAATCATCTGAGCACAATGAAAATTCGAATAAATTAAAAGTCGAATATCTTGGATATGGGGTAACCCATATCTATTCTTGTTTATTTATAAAGACGAAAAAACAAACAAACAAAAAAAAACATGACATACACTATTGTTAAAAACTTTTTGTATATTGTATATACATGTACTATACATGGCAAAGTTATTCAGGGGGCACAACTGTCTCATTTAGTAAATTATACATAAACATGTGCTGGCAAAAATTTTTTGGGGGGGGGGGGGCTCCTCCCCAGGTTCCTTAAGTCCTGCTATCCTTAGTTCAAAGGGTTCAAGTTCATTCAAACGGGATTGCCATGTTCACCCTTTTCCTAAATGAGGAGCTCAGGCTGGGTCACTTCAAAATCTTTAATTCTTTTCAAGGGCCACAATGTTAATTAAACTTATATATATGTGAATGATTCTTGACAAAGTGTAAATTCAAGTTTGTTCAAATCATGGCCCTCGGGGTATAGGGTTGGATAACAGTATATCTTTAAATTATGACATCTGATATACTGGTAATTATTAGGGAGAAATCCTGAGAAATCTTCTTAATAACAGCTGCAGGGCCACAACTTGTCAATATTGAAAGCATCCTAAGATAGCACCAAAAAAAAAAAAAAAAAAAAAAAAATTAATTTGTTCAAATTATTTGATGTGACTCCTGGGGTTAGGGTTGGGGCAGCTTTGAATGATCTAGCTCTGTGGAAAATTGGCAAAAAGTAGTTAATGCATAAAATAAGTATATGTTATATAATCCGTAACTAATGCATGAAGTCTGAAGCTAAAAAAATAAGACTGTACTCACAGTGATGAGAAGCTGTGTACGCATAGCCAAAACATTCACAGATAAGTTCCGAATAGAATAAGAAAGTTGGGGGGGGGATATACTGATTCCTATCAAATAAAATAGAAAGTAATTGCCCTGACAAGAATTATAAACTTCAGAGCCCTGTAACCTTGACCCTGTCAAAATGACCTTGATTCTAGGTTTATACCCAACTTTTTAATTAAAACTCATGAGCCTCTATTAAAATTTCTTCATTAAAGTCAAGGCCTAGGAAAGAATTGCACACTTCAAAACTCTGTTTTGATCCTTGACCTTGTTCATGTGAGTTTGTTTCAAGGCAGATCAAACTCTTGTCATCAGCAGATTTTGTGCTAATAAGTTTGAATTTCTTATATATTTACCTATCATAGAGCTAAAGCCCAGACATGAAGTGGGAGCAGATAGAGAAACGTTGATTTCTTAAACCTCATAATCCCTTCCCCCTTTAAAAAAATTTTAAAATGTTGAAAAACCACACATGCAAAACAAAAACAACACAAATAGTAAAAAAAAAAACAACTTTATTTTAGGGGTATAGTCATTGAAACAATTCATCCACCTTCAAAAATTGATCATATTTTATATCAACAGATTATCCCATCTACAAGTATTATGATGTAAAGTAGGTTAATTTTTGTTTAATTCCTTGTTGATATGCTCAGGATAAGTCGATCTAGAATGAATATCATCAAATAATAATATTTTCAGGTTTAATGAATAGTGTAATGAATTTAAAAAGAACTTAATATACAACATTATTTTTATCATATACATGTACCGGTACTGTGGAATCATTATTGTTCGTGGGCCAAGCAGTGTTTGAGGATTTACTTGGTCACCGTACCCACAAATTTACTCCCCACAAATGATTATTTCATCGATGTATCAACATCAACTCCACAAATTAAAATGATTCCACAGTAGTGTATTTCAAGATATTTTCTGAATTATGAGAATTCACAGTACAGATGGCAGTTTTAAAATATGTTACCCTTTTAACATTTACAAGCATAATAACAGTATTCACAATGAAGCAATGCATTAACAATGAATTTTAATTTATTAAAAATGTGTTAAAGGGAGGTAAACCATTGTGTTTGTTAAGAACTGTTCAATAAAACAAACACATGTATCAAACCATGTCAAGTTCCTAAAATGTTTTTCAAAATATGATTCTAAACATGTAATAAGCTGTGGCTATTTAACATATGCTATTATTTAAAGAATAAAATACTTGCTTAAAGAATGCAATAAATAATTGTTGAAGTACACAAGTTATATACTAGAGAAAATTTTAACATATATGCTTTAACAGAATACTGTTGTTTTTCAACTAAATTCTGGTAATGCATATCTGAATTGGTCAGAGATTGTTTTCTCTTGGCACTGAATAAATATACAATGTTTCTCTATAGTCCTACTCATATTTCATCTTCTAGCAGTTAATATTTAAAAAGATCTTGTGGTTAATATTTAAAAGTTTGATTAGACTCCGGTAATGGTGAAGCATCATGTTCATCTGCAACCTGTTAATTAAAAATAAAATTCAGTTATTCACATGTTCGATTAAAAAACTGTCTTGACAGCCCCTTAAATATCGCTTTACATCATTAGATTTGATTATGATTTTAATCAGGATAAGTCACACACTAAGTAAAGACCATGTACCATATGTCACACAATCAACAGAACTGGATTACACTATCATATATTCAGACAATACAAATATTTGGTTCAGGTGAGCTATAATAACAGTTTTTAGCTGATTAAATCAAGATAGAGAATCTATAGAGCTGATTTACCTCTATCATCTTAGCATGATCAATGTTCATGGACCACAGACTTTCTGAACACACTCTAAATCTGTGTTCTGACAGCTTCAATTCATGAGTCCCATAAGCTATACACATCTGTCAAAAGTAGCCATTTCATCATCAATAATCATTTATCTCAAGTTTTTTACCTTGATAGCAGAGTCTGCAGGACTACAGCATACAGGGAAAATTTCGCCCCCATTTTATTTTTGCCCCTTTCACCCTCATCACAAGTGGGCAAATTTAAAACAGGACAAATTAACAAAGGACAGCATTATTTCTTCAATAAAATTGTGTCTAGGCTAATCTAAAGAGGGGCAAAATCATTTGCAAGTGTGAAAGGTTGAAAATAGCACGGGGCAAAAATAACCCTGTATACAGTATTTCATCAAATACTTTTTTCCCATATAAAATCATTTTAAATTTTAACTTGAATTTTAACAAGGGGCACATGCACCACAATCCATGGCCCTGCTGTTCTTAAGGAAAGGAATCTTTCTCCTTTTCATCTCACCTGAGCCAAAGACTCGACTGAGCTTTGGTGATCAAATTTGTCCATTGTCTATCCTATAAACTTTTTACAAATTCACCTTCTCCAGAACCACCATGCCAATTCGACCAAACTTGGCACAGAGCATCCTTGGGCGAAGGGAATTCAAATTCATTAAAATGGAGGTCACACCCTCTTTCAAGGGGAGATAATAAAAGTATTAGTGAAAATTAAATGGCTTCTTTTAAAAATTTTCTTCTCAAGAAGTAAGTCCTCAGGTAGTGAAGATTCAAGTTTATTTAAATCTTGGCTTCCTGGGAGTAGGGGAGAGTCACATTAGGCAATCAAAGTTAAATATATGAATATAAAGGAAAAATCTTTTTTTTAAAAAAACCCAGAAAAGCCATGATTATTAATAGTAATATAGAATCATCCTCAGGTAGAGTAAATCCAAGTTCGTTCAAATCATAACACCCAGGGGTAGGGTGAGGCTACATTAGGTGATCAAACATTTATACAGGAATGTATAGGAAAAAATCTTCTTCCAGAGAACAGCAGAGCCATGATTAGTCATACATAGGAAAAAATCTTTTCAAGAACAGCAAACCCATGATGTCATTTTAATATGGAAGTATTCTCGGGTAGTGTAGATTCAAATTTGTTCAAATCATGACCCCTAGGGGTAGGGTGGGTCCACAATTGGAGTTCAAAGTTGTACAAAGGAATATAAAAAAAATCTTCTAGTAAAAAAATCTGCAATATTACTCGTACTGATATGCAAGCATACTCAAGTAGTTTAGATTCAAGTTTGTTCAGATCTAGGTCCCCAGGTGAAGACAACAAACGGTGATCGATCTCCAAAAAAAAAAAACCCTTCAAACAATAACAAGAGGCCCAGGGGCAACATCGCTCACCTGAGCACTATGGCTAGGAAAAAGCAGAAATCAGTTCAGTCTTGAAAGGTTGAAAAGTTTGAATAAAAAAGTGGTTCGGGGGGAGGGGGGGTGTCATAAATTGAACAAATTTGAATCTACAATATCTGAGGATGCTTCCATTTGAATATGACCAATCATGACTTTGCTGTTCTTGAGAAGAAGATTTTTTTAAGATTTTCCTATATATTCCTATGTAAAACTTTGATCGCCCATTGTGGGCCCACCCGACCCCCGGGGGTCATGATTTGAACAAACTTGAATCTATACTACCTGAGGATGCTTCCATGTAAATATGACCAATCATGGCCTTGCTGTTCTTGAGAAGAAGATTTTTAAAGATTTTTCCTATATATTCCTATGTAAAACTTTGATCGCCCATTGTGGCCCCACCCGACCCCCGGGGGTCATGATTTGAAAAACTTGAATCTATACTACCTGAGGATGCTTCCATGTAAATATGACCAATCATGGCCTTGCTGTTCTTGAGAAGAAGATTTTTAAAGATTTTTCCTATATATTCCTATGTAAAACTTTGATCGCCCATTGTGGCCCCACCCGACCCCCGGGGGTCATGATTTGAACAAACTTGAATCTACACTATCTGAGGATGCTACCATATAAATATGACCAATCATGGCTTTGCTGTTCTTGAGAAGAAGATTTTTTTAAGATTTTCCTATATATTCCTATGTAAAATTTTGATCGCCCATTGTGGCCCCACCCGACCCCAGGGGGTCATGATTTGAACAAACTTGAATCTATACTACCTGAGGATGCTTCCATGGAAATATGACCAATCATGGCCTTGCTGTTCTTGAGAAGAAGATTTTTAAAGATTTTTCCTATATATTCCTATGTAAAACTTTGATCGCCCATTGTGGCCCCACCCGACCCCCGGGGGTCATGATTTGAAAAACTTGAATCTATACTACCTGAGGATGCTTCCATGTAAATATGACCAATCATGGCCTTGCTGTTCTTGAGAAGAAGATTTTTAAAGATTTTTCCTATATATTCCTATGTAAAACTTTGATCGCCCATTGTGGCCCCACCCGACCCCCGGGGGTCATGATTTGAACAAACTTGAATCTACACTATCTGAGGATGCTTCCATGTAAATATGACCAATCATGGCCTTGCTGTTCTTGAGAAGAAGATTTTTAAAGATTTTTCCTATATATTCCTATGTAAAACTTTGATCGCCCATTGTGGCCCCACCCGACCCCCGGGGGTCATGATTTGAACAAACTTGAATCTACACTATCTGAGGATGCTACCATATAAATATGACCAATCATGGCCTTGCTGTTCTTGAGAAGAAGATTTTTTTAAGATTTTCCTATATATTCCTATGTAAAACTTTGATCGCCCATTGTGGCCCCACCCGACCCCAGGGGGTCATGATTTGAACAAACTTGAATCTATACTACCTGAGGATGCTTCCATGTAAATATGACCAATCATGGCCTTGCTGTTCTTGAGAAGAAGATTTTTAAAGATTTTTCCTATATATTCCTATGTAAAACTTTGATCGCCCATTGTGGCCCCACCCGACCCCCGGGGGTCATGATTTGAACAAACTTGAATCTATACTACCTGAGGATGCTTCCATGTAAATATGACCAATCATGGCCTTGCTGTTCTTGAGAAGAAGATTTTTAAAGATTTTTCCTATATATTCCTATGTAAAACTTTGATCGCCCATTGTGGCCCCACCCGACCCCCGGGGGTCATGATTTGAACAAACTTGAATCTACACTATCTGAGGATGCTACCATATAAATATGACCAATCATGGCTTTGCTGTTCTTGAGAAGAAGATTTTTAAAAATTATTCCTATATATTCCTATGTAAAACTTTGATCGCCCATTGTGGCCCCACCCGACCCCCGGGGGTCATGATTTGAACAAACTTGAATATACACTATCTGAGGATGCTACCATATAAATATGACCAATCATGGCTTTGCTGTTCTTGAGAAGAAGATTTTTAAAGATTTTTCCTATATATTCCTATGTAAAACTTTGATCGCCCATTGTGGCCCCACCCGACCCCCAGGGGTCATGATTTGAACAAACTTGAATCTACACTACCTGAGGATGCTTCCACATAAGTTTCATATTTTCAAGCACAGTGGTTCTTGAGAAGAAGATTTTTTAATGATGCCATTAATTTTTCACGAATTCTTAATTATCTCCCCTTGGAAGAAGGTGTGGCCCTTCATTTGAACAAACTTGAATCCCCTTTACCCAAGGATACTTTGTGGCAAGTTTGGTTGAAATTGGCCCAGTAGTTCTGGAGAAGAAGATGAAAATGTGAAAAGTTTACAACAACGACGACGCCAACGACGACGACGACGACAGACAACGGACAAATTTTGATCAGAAAAGCTCACTTGAGCCTTTGGCTCAGGTGAGCTAAAAATCATTTTGTAAAGCGGGCATAACACACAGACTCCTGGAAATTCCAGCGGTGGGATCAGGTACCTAGGAAGAGTAAGCATCCCCTGACAACTGGTCACACCCACAATGAACCCGAATTAGGCTAAACTAGGGGACGAGTTTCACAAGGGAGTATGTAGGGAAAAAAAACTTTTCAAGAGTAAGTTAATAAGACCACACCTAATAAGGATTAGGTTTTGGTCCACAATATGGAGTCAAAATTTTTATTAAGTTAATTAAAGAGGGGAATTTAAAAAAAAATCTGACAATGAGAAATAGCAGGGTCATAATGATTCAGGTGAGGCTTGTGGCACATGGGCCTAAAGCTAAACAATAGAGACTTTATTTTAAAATAAAGGTGCTCCTAAGAAAAAGTTCTATTTTCGTGCCAAAGAGTTTACTATTTTCAAAATACAGACAGTAATACATTACTTTACATTCCTTCTTACATTGCTCTTCATTGTACTAAGCGTATCAGACAGAATGGCAGAAGGATGATGTGACAAGAGTATTCTCCCTTTATAAATACATACCTGTTGGGCACATTGTTTGTACTGGTAATCCATCATTCCCAGCGTGGTCCCCAGACCTGGACATAACACACTCCTTATCTGGTCATCAGAGTACTTCTTACTATGTCTCTGTACTAACAGTTTACAAAAATAAGTCTAATATTCTGATCTTAAACATCCTGATTTTCTAAAACATCATAATAATCTTAAAATAGAAATATGAATTATCAAACAAATCTTGCCATATACGGACATTTTTTTGGCTAGTCAGAGTTTTACTCCAATAATACTAGTACATGTATACCGTTAATTCTTGCAGATAAAATTTTCGATTATTTGGAATGAATGAATGGTTATTATTCTGACAAACACTATGTTAATCCTCATTGAAGAGTTTTAAAATCTGGCAAGATAAGAAGGTCAGTGAGATCTACTCACAAAGCTTACCAGATACTGTATTATAAAGCAGAATAACTTTGTTTATAATACTGTGAAATTACTAAATTTCATGGGGGGTTTCATATTCGCTATATTTGTGGTATGGAGAGATCCATAAAATGTAAATTTCATACATATAACAACTGAACACTACTTCATCCATGAAATTAAATCCCTATAGGGTGAGTTAACCATGCATCGGACACATACCCTGCTTCAGACAACTTTAAGCAATAAACTTTCATTGAACCTGAGTCTCCCGTGTTTTTACTTGTTTCTGTCTTAAAGGTGAAGATTTAGACTTTTTAATGATGCCGATTTTTATTTTCATGTTGTGATAAAAATACCACAAGAATGGCCTTGAAATTATGTCATATTTTGCATCATCAAAGGGGAGTAACCAGGAATTTTACGATTTTGCAATTTTTAGAGTTTCCGTTCTTTTAAATAGACATCAACGGAACGAGTCGTACCTTGGTAAAATTTGTCAACGATTGATACTTTTAAAGAAATTTGTCAAAAATTTTACTTCAATATTTGTATAATACTTTTAAGAGTTGTTTTTTACTACTATGTTTATTTCACCATACATCGGACACAAATTAACCATGCATCGAACACTTTCCGATGCAAGGGTAATCACTTCCATTTCAAGTTTCCTATAAAACCCAAATGACAGCTGTTTGCCATATTACTGTCTAGTATATTGTAAAGCCTTTTTAAGGCGATGTGATGCAACTAAAATCTATTCACATTTGTTGATCAAAACAGTCATTCAAATTTAACTAGAAGGTTATTTTTTGAATAACAGATAAAAATGTTGCGATATCACTAATTTTAAAGCACCAAGATCAAGGTATGATATTTTTCTGGTTTAAAAACCTATGTCCAATCCATGGTGAATTTTGACATATTTCGAAAAAATTGGTTTTTAGTAATATTTTCTCGATAAATAGCACACGGTTGTGTCAAAAATTTGTAATTTAACCACATACTACATGTTAAGTTCCATTTTGATAATATTCGGTAGGTAGCGATATCGTTTGAACTTGTTGAAGTGCGAGGGTGTCCGATGCATGTTGAATTCACCCTAAAACAATATTTTCATCTCAAACCATGAAAAACTGACCCCACAAAAATAGATGCTTTTACAGTATACTGAGTTATCTATCTTACGTGATCATGCATGCAAACCATGTACCAGTGTATATAGAAGTCTTAAATTTAGCCATTTTTATTTTGCCAATTTGGTGAATCTTTATTAATCACAAAATATTGACCATGTACAGGATTATGTGATTAATATTAATTTCCTTCATCTTTTAAAATTATTCTTGTTTTTCATTACAAGAAAAAAAATATAGCAAATTACCCTTTTACACTAGGTTTTTGATTCTCTTTCACTTATCAACAGAAAAGTGTTTTGATATTCATTTGGATAAAATCTTCTACATGTATTATCACAAAAAAATAATTAACTCATAGCTATCTATTGTATTTTAGATTCTTTAGTTAAGTGAAATAAAGATTTACCAGCTAATATGACTGCTCTGAATGCCTAATAAGCATTAACTGTTTTTTCTACACACTGGGATACCCTCATAGCTGGGCTGATATTAGGTACTTGATGGGGGTTTCCTCATTACAACCCTTCAAATCCTCCTCTTTAGGGGGCACCTGCTCATCATAGGCTGGGATAATTACAGCTTGTCCCTGTAATCAAGACAAAATAGGAGTATAGTCTCTCTTCTATTTAGAGGACTTAATAAAACAAGTTAGTTCATTCATGCATTTGATTATTTTAATTCTCACACAGTGCAAGATTGGACACAAACTGACATGGTACAGTTGTAGAATTACCAAAAAAAGGTCACTGTGACCTACTTTTTGGTAATGTCACACTTTTCCCCAAGATACACCAACTGAAGAGGTTTGACAATTCTAGGTCTTACATTATATAACATATGACCTGTTTTAAAATGAGGTCACTGTGACCAGGACCTATATACTAATGGGATAGGCAACTCCTTCAGCGCCATGTTTTTTTACCCAAAAATGGCACACACAACACTGCAAATTTTTCAAACAACGTTTTTTTCCCAGTAAAAAGCTTGTTTTCTGATTAATGTAATCTGTTCTTTTTGTGTATCAGAATGGATATTTAATAAATTTTAAAACACATATTATAAAATTAAATAATTTAGATATTAAGTAAACAACCACCAAAATTGGCGATTTCTCGGAAATACAGCCGATCAGGGGCACACACCGATTTTTAAATAAATGTAATTATACTACTAAGATAAGGAATAAAAACGGTGCTAATAACAAATCTTGAATAATTTTTTGATAGATAAATTAAGATTTTATTCTGAAATATTTGATAGCAAAAGAGATGTATTCAATTGAAATTGACTTACGAAATCCCGAAACTTATGAGATATCACGAGACTTGCCTATCCCATTAGTATATAGGTCCCTGCTGTGACCTTTTTTTTTGGTTTCAGGACACCCCATCTACAAAGGATTCATCAACTGTCCACTGACATGGTTTGAAAGTCCTAGGCTCTACAGTGTGAAAAAGAAGAGTTACACCCAGATATGATTTGAGTATGGAAGGCTGAAGAGTTCCAAAATGAGGTCAAAGTGAATTACTTTTAGATTGGAAGATATCTTAACCCTCAAAATGCATCAACTGACAAGTATTAATTGTCCAAGACCTCACATTGTAAAAGATATAGTTTGGATATGAAAAAGATAACAGGAATATATAGAAACATTATACCGGCCCGGGTATAGCCCATCAAAACAAATTATGTAGAAGCTGGAGTGCCTCAGGGACCATATTAGTTCCACTTCTCTTTTTATTTCAAATTAATATTCTTCCAGTTTGTAGAAAGTTCAACTATCTTATTTTTCCATGGTGCTACTTAACACATTTCACAGTAATGTTTCTTTAAAGCAACATACCATATATTAGTGATGGAAATCGGTAAGAATTTCATAATCGATGATCGGGTTACTGTAACTAACTAATTATCAATTATAATCGGACATTTACAAAGTCTGTCAATTTAGTATATTAAATGGTACGAATGGATGAATAACTACTTTCTGTGGTGGTCCAGCTAGTTTTTTGTTCATTTTGTAGAATCCAAAGTACGTCCATACCCGGGAATGAGCGTTGTTACCCGGGTATGAAGACAATTCTCTGGTGGCAGAGGATAGTTTTTTTTAATGCCAAACATGTGCCAAGGGGATACACATATACATGCGATCCATAAAAACATGTACATGGGGACAGTTTTCCAGGGGCTAATTAATTACACTTCATATGCCCATGGCTCACAAATTATGTCAACAAATTACATGTAATCTGCCTATTAGAGTGCACATGTACCAAAAATTCACCTGGGGTCACTCCCCAAATTTTGGCTTGTTTTTCCAAGATTTGGGCCTCAGTTGCACCCATACAACCCACCCCCAGGCCTGAGCAAGCAGGATAAAACACCCAGTAGTCTGTAAATCAATGCATGCCCTAATGAAAATTCACCAATTGATATGGGGCCATTCACCTTCCCTCTGAGATACACACCTTCTTCTAAGGCCTACTGCTTTTCAGCTGAATTTCCTCTGCAACTGACCACGTGTCTTAGTTTCGCATTTACAACTCTGTATATGATAAGTGTCATAGTGACACCTACATGTTGCACATCATTTTTTTCAGCAAGCACTCTGCTACACTGTAAATGTGTCCCATAATTATTCTAATCATTTTTCTACATAAAATATCACATCAAACAGGGGATATCTCAGTTTTTTAAGAAATTTGAACGGGTCTTTAGTGCAAAACTATCCCCTGCCACCTTTAACTTTCAAAGTTTGCTTTTCAATTACAATAACTTTCCATATTTAGAAAGTGCAATCAATTCTGAGTAAAAATATACTAAATATGTCTTATTTCAATGAAAAATAAAAAAGTTAGAGGCAAATAAGTGACCTCACCAATTGTCAGTCAACCACCTTAACCCCATATTCTTTGTGTTACTTCAAAAATGACCAACTCCTACAATCCGAAAGAAACTATTTCTTATCAAAACAGTGTTTAATGGTAACTTTGATCAATATCAAATGCAGCTACATATAAAAAAATTCAATAAGAATTGCATGCCTTGATGAAATGTACTCACATGTAACACATACTCTCCTATTTTTGATGTTTTGAGAAATCCCACTTTACCTCTTAATTGCTTGAATTTATACATCTATAGCTTGTTTGCAAAAAGAAAACCTAAATTATTTTTCAGGATATTTATTGTAATATACAAAAACCCCTCTTGCATCAAAGGTTCAAGAAGTGTCCTGGAAATTGCAGTTATCTACCCTACCCCTCCAACCATTACCTGATTCTGTTGAAAATATACTGTGGAAATCTGGTTTTCCTGACTGTCCTTTTTCTGAGTATATTACATTCAATTTCAACATATCTGAATGATCAAATACATGCATTTGATTCCCCTGAATATTTAAAGTGATTATCCTGTCCTTACTTGACATTTGTGAGTTTTCAGGTGCTTAGTAGAATCCAATAATTACATGAAAATGTACATATTTTTGATATTTTTTCATTAAATATGCAAAAAGACCATCCGTTTTGTTATAATTTAAAGAAAAATATATAATCTATATGAAAATAATGAAAAGTTTAAGTTCTATCACATTATAGAAGACAAATGAGGGGGAAAATGAAGGGGAGGGGGTATTTTTTTTATGTAATTATCAATAGTAAAATGGGTCTAATTTCAAAAGAAGAGGCCCATGGGCCACATCGCTCACCTGAGCACATTGGCTAGGCAAAAGCACAAATCAGTTCAGTATTGAAAAGATTACCTGGGGGTGGCGGGGAGGGGGGGGGCTTGAATTTTAAACTACCTGATGATGCTTCCATGTCAATATAACAAATGGCTTTATTGTACTTGAGAAGATTTTAAAAAAAATTTCCCATATATTCCTTTGTAAAAATTTGATCCTCCATTGTGGCTCCTCCCTATCCCAGGGGTCATCATTTGAACTTGAATCTACACTACCTGAGGATGCTTCCCTATCAATATGACTAAACATAGCTTTCCTGTTCTTGAGAAGAAATATTTTTTCTATATGTTCTTATGTAAAACTTTCGATCCCCCAATGGGCCCCATCCAACCCCTGGGGGTCATCATTTGAACAAAATTGAATCTACACTACCTGAGGATGCTTCCATATCAAAATGACTAATCATGGTTTGCAGTTCTTCAGAAGAAGATATTTTCCTATATATTTCTATTTAAGACTTTGATCCTCCATTGTGGCCCCATCCTACCCACCGGGGTCATGATTTGAACAAATTAGAATCTACACTACCTGAGGATGCTTCCACATAAATATGACCAATCAGGGCTTTGCTGTTCCTGAGAAGAAGATTTTTAAAATTTTTCCTATACATTTCTATGTAAAACTTTGATCCTCCATTGTGGCCCCGCCCTACCCCCGGGGGTCATGATTTGAATAAATTTGAATCTTCACTACCTGTGGATGTTTCCATATAAATATGAACAATCTGGGCTTTGCTGTTCCTGAGAAGAAGATTTTTCCTATATATTTCTATGTACAACTTTGATAGTTCATTGCGGCCCTGCCCTACCCCCGGTGGTCATGATTTGAACAAACTTGAATCTACACTACCTGAGGACGCTTCCATATAAATATGACTCATCATGACTTTGCTGTTCTTGAAAAGAAGATTTTTAAAGATTTTTCCTATATATTTCTATGTAAAACTTTGATCCTCCATTGTGGCCAAGCCCTACCCCCGGGGGTCATGGTTTGAACAAACTTGAATGTACACTACCTGAGGATGCTTCCACATAAATATGACTCATCATGGCTTTGCTGTTCTTGAAAAGAAGATTTTTAAAGATTTTTCCTATATATTTCTATGTAAAACTTTGATCCTCCATTGTGGCCCTGCCCTACCCCCGGGGGTCATGATTTGAACAAACTTGAATGTACACTACCTGAGGATGCTTCCACATGAGTTTCATCTTTCCTGGCCCTATGGCTCTTGAGAAGAAGATTTTTAAATGTTGCCATTATTTTTTCACTAATTCCTAATTATCTCCCCTTGAAAGAGGGCATGGCCCTTCATTTGAACAAATTTGAATCCCCTTTACCCAAGGATACTTTGTGGCAAGTTTGGTTGAAATTGTGGCCCAGTGGTTCTTGAGAAGAAGTCAAAAATGTGAAAAGTTTACAGACAGACAGACGGACAGACAGACAGACGCCGGACAAAATGTGATCAGAAAAGCTCACTTGAGCTTTCAGCTCAGGTGAGCTAAAAAAATTAAAGCACAGCAATTCTTTGAATAAATGTGGTTCTGTGAACTGATATTTTTGCATACTGACTCATTCTTTTTTCAAAATAATGATATTTAGTGAAATACATGTAAAAAAGAGTAAGTTTATGTAATTTCAGTGATATCGCAATAATTAAGCCCCTTTCATTTTAATTAATACTAAGTAATTGCATCAAAATTTGATAATTAAAATATATGTGACAGTGTCCAAACTATTATTTTCAAACAAATAAATTTTTCTCAGAAAAAAATTGCCTTACTCTGTTAAGATTTGTTAAATGCTGATGCTTCAAACTCTTTCAAAATGTGTACTGGGAAAGGTTTACCCCCCCCCCCCCCCCTGGTGTTTAGGTCTCTCTACCTAAATGAATAACAGTCAAATAAAAGAAATATGGTGAGTTTTGAAAATGGCATACATCAATAAACTTATTTAGAGAAGAATTAGACTAAATTACATATTTCTGAAAATCGGTGTTTTCTTGAAGGTGGCAGAGGATATTTTTTTTTTTAATGCCAAACATGTGCCAAGGGGGTACACATATACATGCGATCCATAAAACATGTACATGGGGACAGTTTTCCAGGGGCTAATTAATTACACTTCATATGCCCATGGCTCACAAATTATGTCAACAAATTACATGTAATCTGCCTATTAGAGTGCACATGTACCAAAAATTCACCTGGGGACTCCCCAAATTTTGGCTTGTTTTTCCAAGATTTGGGCCTCAGTTGCACCCATACAACCCACCCCCAGGCCTGAGCAAGCAGGATAAAACACCCAGTAGTCTGTAAATCAATGCATGCCCTAATGAAAATTCACCAATTGATATGGGGCCATTCACCTTCCCTCTGAGATACACACCTTCTTCTAAGGCCTACTGCTTTTCAGCTGAATTTCCTCTGCAACTGACCACGTGTCTTAGTTTCGCATTTACAACTCTGCATATGATAAGTGCCATAGTGATACCTACATGTTGCACATCATTTTTTTTAGCAAGCACTCTGCTACACTGTAAATGTGTCCCATAATTATTCTAATCATTTTTCTACATAAAATATCACATCAAACAGGGGATACCTCAGTTTTTTAAGAAATTTGAACGGGTCTTTAGTGCGAAACTATCCCCTGCAACCTCTGTTCGATACACAAATAAGTTAATAGATAAGTTGCGGTTGGAATATTTGGCTTAAAAACTATTACACTTGTAAAATTTAAAAAAAAAATGACCCAATTAATCAGAATAGAAATTTGGTAAAAGAGCACTTGGATTATGCCAGCAATCGACTGATTTTTGATTTTAATCGATGATTGGAACACCATTACCATATATGCAGAAATTTCTAATGAGTATTAATTTTAATTTTGGAATTTCTAGTGAGGGTTATGAGATTGCTAAGAATGAATATCGCTAACAATTTATTTCACATTGGAGGACACCATTTGTCTTTCTAGGTATCATAAAATCGCTAAAATTACTAATCACTTAAATTAAAGACTGATTTTTAAGAACAAATTGCTAAATTTGCGTCTTGCTAAAAATTCCACTTCTATGGTATTCCATCCCCTGACTGACACAATATAGAAACCTGGTGCTCACAGAAGAAGAGTTTTGAACATTGATAACATTAACTGATTGTTGTTAGGCACACCAAAGAATTAAAAAAAAAGTCTTGGTATCTTTATTGACAATTCTCTTCAGTTTAAAGTTGTTTGTATATTACTAGTATCTCTATATGTAGGATTATAGATATATTTTCTTACAATAAAATCATGTTCCATTCAAGAAATATTATTCATTTAATGATTTTATATACTGTACACTTTTTTAAAAAAAATGGAGGCAAAAGAAACAATTCACAACAAGGAATATATAGTTCCAGGAGTGAAGCTACTGGTGTCCTTATAAGTTTATGAAAACAGTCAAAACACATTACATGTATATTATACTACAAAGTACAATTATAATTATTTACTATAAGTCATATTGTCAGTTTGTTACATGTGTGCTCACCACTCAGAATTTTAGCTGTGACTGATAAAAATTCATCAAAATTTGAAGATATATGCATATGCAAATTAGAATGAGAAGAGTTTGTTATAGAAAGGTCGTGTCACAAGTCATAGAGAATACCTGTTTCCTATTGTATAAGAATAACATGGTGAGGCAAAAACTTGAGCCATATTACTCTCATCATTAGCCTCGCCCTGTATAATCTCTCATAAAACAGGAAAGATGAACTCTAAATATTACAGGTACTCATAAACTTACAACTAAAATTTCTCCATCATACTCTTCTCGAACTACTTTTTGTAAGCGTTCCTGCCTGCAAATTACAACATCCCCATTCATTATACAGAAAGATACATGTGTATATAAAACAAAATAATAAAAAAAAAATTATTAACTAAGAAATGTGGTGAGGGGTCTGTGAACCACCCAGCAGGGTTGCAAATATAACCACTTGCCCACTAGCAAATGCTAGATTTTGCCTGTGGGTGACCAACTCTTGAGGATGTGATTGCCAACATGGCAAGTAAGAATTTTTTCAGAACTTTTCCAGAACTTGAGCATGCTTTGATTCTACAATTAAATGAACTTTCATTTTCAGTGTTTCCTACCTACAAAATATTTTCTAGACACTGAACTGCCTTAACATTATTACTTTGTGAGGCCTCAAAATGAAGGAAAACATAAAATTTCATGCAATTTCATTCATAAATCACTCATGGTGTCAAAATCATCAGAAAAATGAATGATTATGGACAGCAAAGTACACTTCTCAGAGGTTAAAATGCAAAAGACTGAGATTTTTTTTTTTACAAAGTGGTGAGAAAATTGTGGGCCCAAAAATATCAATGTGGGCTAGTTAAACTTGTAAAGTTGGGGGCCCACATGGCCCCCAAGATTTTAAATGTTGTTTGTGACACTGCCCAGTGGGTCCTGGGGATCCCCCCCCAAGTTTCTAGACTTTGGTGAGGGGTCTGGAGACTGCCCAGTGGGCCACATGAGAAAAAGTCTGTAAATTTTGTCTGACGTTTTCGGTTCTTAGTAATTCTGGTATCTCTCACTCTCTCTCTCATTATATACAGTAAAACTTGTCTAATCTGGACACCACTGGTTCCAAAGACATTGGCCAGATAAGACAACATTCCGGAGTAGACAACATTTAAAACAATTGAATTTACTGCAAGGTACTCCGTATTAGACAAGATTTTGGATTAAACAACATCCAGATTAGACAAGTTTCACTACATGTGAGCATGCATGTTCATTGTTTCTTTAACATATTTCTTTCATTTTTTTTTTTTAAATTGCCAGTAACTGTGTTTTGATATGTAAGTAGCGACATTCCTGAAAAATGTTAATTACCGGTAATGACTTACATTTGCCATCCAAAGTGTCTGGAGTACACCATGTCAATGCCTCCATCCATAAAACCAAAACTATTAGTAGGGGACACCTGAAGTTGATAGAATAGTATGCTGTGATATGTTTGAGAGTATTATCGTTACTTAACAGTATGTGTCTATGACTGGTCCTACTAAACAGAGAACCCTAGAGAACCCTAGAGAACCCAAGGTTTATTTGATGAATTCAAATAAATTTTATATATAATTGACATGATTTTCAATTTATATATCGTATTTTATCAATAAAATAAAAACAAGATTATTTTATGAATGTTTTCCCTCGAAAATAGTTGAAAAACGTATTAACAAAATATATGGTGAAATATTTTATGTGATCCCGATTTAATTTCAGAAGACGTTATTTATTGTAATAGTAATTTTTTCACATAACTTTACAATTCTTTTACACACTATATGTTATTTAATTTTATTTTTAAGGGAGCCGACTGGGGTTTTATTGTGTGAAACTCTTTAATTTTATACCATATGTACCTCACATTGACTTCAGTATACATGCCAAGTTTAGTGAAAATCTACCGTTTGGTAATATTTAGGGACCATCTCAAAATACAGGTACATTTACAATAGGATAGTATGGGAAAATACAATTTTTTCACACTTCTGAGCAAATTATACAAATGCTACTATAGACTTTTTGCTCAAATTATATTATTTGTTGGGTAATACTATATTGTACATTTTGTGCAAGAAACACAAAATTCTACCGTCTGGTTTTCAGAGGGGGCATCTCAAAATGTCAAAATTCATGATATTTTCCTGTTTTTATGAAGTACAACAAACCATGACAGATACCACAGATTTACATAAAAAATCATAAAAATGATTGTTAGATTCTCAATTTCCTATGATTTAAATTTCAAGAGCATGTATTTTATACTTTTTATTTTATGGCATAATTAATGACCCCTCTTAAAGAACTTCGGTTATTCATAACGTCAAAAACACACTATTACGACGTCTATCTACCCATCATTTGAAAAATCGTTTAAAAAATCAGTTATTTAAAAACGTAACTAGATTTTTTAACCCGAGATTTCCTAAATTTGTTAATCTTTATAAATTATGTAAAAATAGTTGCTTCAAAAGAGTAAATATGCTTTATTTTACTATGCTGCGCGAAGTATTGTGCAATGAAAACCCCAGTCGGCCCCCTTAAGTCATGCAAAATTTGTTCCTAGCCCTTCACTCTGTTGTAAAACATTAATAAAATTAATTTTTACTACTTTTATCACAAAAAAGAATGATAAAGTTCTCAGAGATTAGTATTCTGTTGAAATTAAGCAAAACATGGCATATAATATTCTTTTTTCAAGTTTTATTTTGTTTTTGTATGATATATTGATTATTTAAAACATAAATATTTCATTTACATACAATAAATAATTAAAAATCATTAGGGTTCTCTAAGGTTCTTTAGAGTCCTCTAGGGTTTCTCTGTTTAGTAGTATACCTGTCTGTGACTGATACCATTATAGGAAAAAAAAAACTTAATCATTTCACTGCATTAATTTTTCAATTATTCACAGACTTTGCTTTTTGAACAGTTACTGATATAGTGATGAAATACACATACTAAGGCAGGAGCAGCTGGGGCCTCCTTAAAAATATCGCCACAGGAAATCTGTTACCAAAAAAAAAAAATTAAGATACATTTCTAACATTGTACATGCAAAAAAAATATGATCATACGAAGTTGAATTTAATGCACAAAAATTAAAGTGTACGTAAATTTGAAATAAATAAAAAAAAATCAATGACAATATCTTGAGTGAAAACTTGCACAATGTTACCAAAACAACTTCCTCTATAATCTAACATTAACCAGTTAAACTATCAGGGGCCCTCCGGTGGCCCGGGCTACAAAGATTTTCATGGGAATTTTACCAATAAATTAAATAATAAACAATAAAATAAATAATGGGACTTACTTGAACATTTTTATAGGAGTCAGAGAACACAGACTTCCATGCATTGACCATTCCTGGTTCAATGTCTCTCAGTATATAGTCAACATGTGTCGGACAGCCTGCTGCAACATCATCTACTTTCACTTTGTCCTCCTCCAATCTCCTAGAGGGAACCTGTAACCACTGGTAACTGTTATCAAAGAATTACATTTCCGCAAAAAAGAGTAAGAAAATATTCTACACAAATGATTGCCTTAGCTCATAAAATATATCTAATGCAGTTATGAAATCATTGCAAACTTAATTTGAAACTTCATTCTGTTTCAAATTAAAATTTTTACTGTTTTCCAATCAGTAAATTCGAGGTTGAAACGTTTCATGTGAATTCTGTCGTGTTGAAACCCCTGTCTGTTTCTAAGAGCTCGTAGTCAGCAATATTCTTAAAGAGATTAAAGAATTATTCTGAGATAAATATTTTTACAAAGCTAGCTTTGGACGGTTGACCTTCACTTTTTAGAGGCTAAATTACGATAGCGTATTCGTGTCATAAACCAGAACAAAATGATTTCGGTAACCGAATTATTTGTAAGATCAGGACGTATATACTATCTTTTACGAATATCCAACATCTTTTAAACGAGTTTCTATGTCTGGGGCAACGATTTTCTAAATCAACTTCCCATTATCAAAAGTGATTATCACCTGCTATATGAAAATGGCGCGAATACGCTGTCGTACACGTAGTATTTTGTTTCAAAAGTGAAAGAAGAAAAATGGGTTTCAAAGTGCTTTGGAGAAATCCACATGTAATTATCTAATTTTACTTACAGTTCTTATTAACAAGTTTATTTTGAAGAAAATAACTTACAAAAGCTTACATTTATAATGTTTATGGCTGCATGGGTTTGCAAGAATCATACTTGAAAAAATGAATGAGGGTGTGTGTCAACTAGCACCAATCATAGACGAGAAATCTGTAGAGAAGTGCACTTAAGCTTATCGCCTCATGTGAGAGCCATGTCAACTTTATAAATGATATTGTAGCTACAGTATCTGTACTGTTTTTGTAGCCCTACATTTTAAGTAATTTCTGTAACAATGTTATAACATTTTTCAAGGTCAAAATTTGCAGAGAATGAGAGATACATGTATTATACATTTATTGCATAAAGCTCTAAGGGAATATGATTTTACTTGGCTGAATAAATCTTCATATTTCCCAAACGTTCTTGCAATAAATTGTTAATTATACTGAAACAAGCCAATCTTATTTTTCAAAAAATAAACACAAACTTAAATATTTAAGGTACCGCTCTTCAAATCATGCAAGCAGGGACCTATATACTAACAGGATAGGCAACTCTCGCAAGTCTCGCGAAAGCTCGTAAGTTGCGGGATTTCGTTAGTCACTTTTAATTAAATATATTTCTTTTGCTATCAAATATTTCAGAATAAAACCTTAATTTATCTATAAAAAAATTATTCAAGATTTGTTATTAGCACTGTTTTTATTCCTTAGCTTAGTAGTAATTAGTACATTTATTTAAAAATCAGTACGTGCCCCTGATCGGTCGTATTTCCAAGAAATCGCCGATTTTGGTAGTTGTTTACTTAATATCTAATTTATTTTATAATATGTGCTTTAAAATTTATTAAATATCCATTCTGATACACAAAAAGAACAGATTACATTAATCATAAAACAAGCTTTTTACTGGGAAAAAACGTAGTTTGAAAAACTTGCAGTGTTGTGTGTGCCGTTTTGGGTAAATAAACATGGCGCTGAAGGAGTTGCCTATCCGTTAGTATATAGATCCCTGACACAAGTTTTAATTTATTTTTTGTAACTTACTTAGATGGTCTACAAAATTTCAAAAAAGCTTGTAAACTAGCTGATATTAATTAATAATGTGATTTCTTAGGAAAGTCAAGTTTTAGCTGGCAGATGATTAAATGACATTGATTTATTAAAAGTTATGTCATATTTCACCAAAATTTATCAATTTGCCCTGCAAATGAGCAGTACCTCAATTATCATGGAATAATTTTAAGACATGCCTTGAAAAGAGTAATCATAAAAGGGCTATTTATTCCACTGTTAAAGACCTCGATTAAAGTGATCCGGTCCATAACTTCGTAAATATTCTGATAGAAGAAATACTTTGAATACAAAATGTATATTCCCTTCTTATGCAAAGTTATGGAAATTATAAAAATTGCAAAATTTAGAACCTCAGAACTCATGGAAGAAAAGGAAATTAAGTTAATTTAAGTGGTTTGTTGAACTCAACAGCTCTTACCTTATAAGGAAGCAAAACTAAACAAGGGCATGAGGATAAGACCTTATGGAAAAACTTAAGGTATGAATAGAGTTAAAAACAGGTTTTGTGTGGCAGAAACATGGTCTTCCAAGTTCCAACACATTTCAACAAATCTTTGAAACATTGTTATGTGTAAAAATGTGAGGTCTTTTGATGTTAATTACCAGTAGATTTCTTTTTCCCCCCAAAATTATCCTTAATGATTCATGTATCTTGACATTAACAAATGAATGTAAAACTTTGGGATAGAGATAAGAGTTTGTCACATACCCTCATGTATTTTCCTTTGTGGAATTGTTAACTTTATAATGAAAGTTTGAGTTATATTTCAGGTCAAAAAGATTGGTGTATTGTGTAGACATTTCAGCAAAGTTAGTGGTCTTCATGTAAGTAACTATTTAAAACATTACATCAACATGCAGTAAGCTAAAATTAATTCTTTGATAATTGTTGTCATCTTTTTCAATTATTACCTCCAAATTTTTTTTTCAAACCAGTGTTTCAAATATTTTCCAAGAACTTTTTCTATAAATTTCAAATATAAGCCTAATAATAATTAGACTGGATTTTGTTATCCCCCTCCCCTCTCAAGTTGTACTTGTGAAATTAAAAAGTTACACTTGCTATTAAAGTTAACTTGTAACTTACAGGAGGTGGTCATTGCCAGTGCTGTGAGGACTCCGATTGGTTCATTTCAGAGTACTCTGTCGCAGCTGAAGGCCCCTCAATTAGGTTCTGTTGCTATAAAGGAGGCAATCAACAGAGCAGGTAATTTTGGTATTCACCAAAATCTCTAACTTGTATATTTGTCTAGGATTTCTTTCAAAGTTACTGACTTGTAGGATCTTATGAATATGTCTGGGACATCTTGAAGTCATTGACTTGTAGGACCTAAGACCTGTCTTAGTAACTTGGACTGGGCATATTTGGACTGTGTATAAGTCATTAGTAATGTATGGCATAGGACTTTTAAAGTTATTAAAGTATAGGAACTAGTACCTCTCCAAATTGGTTGGCTGGAGTCAGAGTGATCTGTCAAACCTTATTACAATTAGATACTACTAGTACGTGTATACAAGTTTAACAGACAACATATCTAATGTCTATCACTGTAGCAATATAATGTGATTTGGTTCAACATTTCTTTTCTTCTAGGTATTAAGAAAGAAGATGTGGATGAAGTATACATGGGAAATGTTTGTACTGCTATGGAAGGACAGGCACCTTGTAGACAAGCCACACTGGGAGCAGGTAAGTAAAGAATTGTGTAAAATGTATACAGTACATGGGGAAAATATTAGACCAATACCTGGTGTTGTGTAGATTTAAGATTGTTCAAATTATGGCCCCTGGAAGTAGGGTGGCACTTTAATGGAAGTTAAAGTTTAACATGGGAATAAATAGGGGAAAATCCTACAAAATCTTCCTCTCATGAACATAGGCCATGATTTGTGATTTTAATATGCAAACATTGTTAGATCAAGTAGATTCAAGTTTTTGACTCCCTGGGGTAGGGTGGAGTCTTCATAAAGAATCAAAGAATGGTTCACTACAACAAATATAGTTGAGTGGGAGTCAGTCTCAAAACCTTTCAAATGTGAATACATGTATTAAAACAAATCTTCAAATTTCCTTATGAAAATCAAAAGCAAAATATCATTGCCAACTGGCTCTGGAGTGCAAATTTGATATTTTAAAATTATTTTGAAGTAAGCTGCAGAGAAAATATCTTTGACCTTTCTGATGGAAATTTCTTGTTGTTATGAAGGTCTCCCTATGTCTGTCCCCACCTCCTCTGTGAACAAGGTGTGTGCCTCAGGGATGAAGTCCATCATGTTAGCAGCTCAGAACCTCATGTGTGGACATCAGGTCAGTCTATTTCATTTTCTCTGACCAGCTCAGAACCTCATGTGAGGAAATCAGCTCAGTCTCTTTATTTTGTCTGACCAGCTCAAAATCTCATGTGAGGACATCAGCTCAGTCTCTTTATTTTGTCCGACGAGCTCAAAACCTCATGTGTAGACATCAGGTCAGTCTCTTTATTTTTCTCTGACCAGCTCAGAACCTCATGTGAGGACAACAGGTCAGTCTCTTTATTTTTCTCTGACCAGCTCAGAACCTCATGTGAGGACATCAGGTCAGTGTCTTTATTTTTCTCTGACCAGCTCAGAACCTCATGTGTGGACATCAGGTCAGTCTCTTAATTTTTCTCTGACCAGCTCAGTACCTCAAGTGTGGACATCAGGTCAGTCTCTTTATTTTTCTCTGACCAGTTCAGTACCTCAAGTTTGGACATCAGGTCATTCTCTTTATTTTCAATAAACAACTCAGTATTTCAAGTGAGGACATATAGTTAAAATTAGATGCCTAGACTTTCAGTGTGCATCATTAGAAGAGATGCATGTATATACCTGTTGAATACACCTGCATATTTTTTTTTAGGAAGTGATGGTGGCTGGTGGTATGGAGAGTATGTCTAATGTCCCCTACTACATGGCAAGAGGGGCCACACCTTATGGCAAAGTAGAGCTGAAGGTACGATAATCAAGAGAAGACTTAACATAGACAGTGTGTGTAGTAATTTACTGTCAGAGGCTTTGTGATTGATACTGTAATCTGTCTCATAGAGATTCAAATTATACAATTGTCTTCTCAGTGAAGTTTGAAGTGTTGAAACTATTATAAAGATGAAAGTTAATGTGCAATTAATTGGATCTCATATGTACATGTCAGAACCTCCATAACTGAAAGTTCAAAACTCATATGCTTTAGAAAAATTGCAGCATTTATGTTGATGTTTATGAAAGTTATATGTTTCAGAAGTTACAATTTTATTAATTTGTATAATTGTACATTTGTTTAAATTATTTATGTATTATTTTGTAGAACACTTTTAAAGTAGAACTGTATATCTCTCATTAACAGGATGGCATTGTCTTTGATGGGTTGACGGATGCCTATGATCATTGTCACATGGTGTGTATTCTTCAGATTACATTTACAAAATAAAAATCCTTAACACTATTGATGCTTTGATGATTAAATTTGAAGTAAATTACTTTTCAAAAGTTTATGTTGAATGCTTTGCTTTAGTACTTAATATGGATGTAAGCTAGACATGTATATCAATTGCCCTGTATATTGTTAACAACTATCAATTTATTATAGGATAAAATAAGATACAGTATGTGTTATTTTTAGGGTAACTGTGCTGAGAACACGGCTTCTAAATATAACATCTCCAGACAGGAACAGGATGAGTATGCTATACGTAGTTACAAACTGAGTCAGGCCGCTGCTCAGGAGGGGATATTCCAGCGAGAAATCACACCTGTGGAAATACCCCAAAAGAAAGGTATTCCTAGTAACTTGGTTCTCAATTTTTTTTTTTTTTATTCATGACTTGTCAAGTCTTGATAAATCCTTATTATCTTAATGTATGTTGCACATATAAATCAGCAATCATAAATCTATAATATTAGACTTTTGAGTGTTTTCCTGTGAAGTACTGAATTATCTGAAAAAGAAGGGTAAACAATAAACATCACTGATGGTAAGTTTATACAATGTACATATGAAACAAAACAAATATACATCCGTGAATGTTAAAAATTTTATGAATATTGCTTGTTTTGTGTGTGAAGAAGTACATACTTTTTTTTTTGAATGCCTTTCTATTTATCAATCCACAAAACTCCAGAAAGGTATTTCTTAATGATTGTCACTTTTCATTCAGGTGATCCAAAGGTGGTCACTGAAGATGAGGAGTACAAAAAGGTCAACTTTGACAAATTTGCTTCTTTGAGAGCAGTATTCCAGAAAGATGGTATGTTCACAACTAAAATAAACCTTTCTTTTCAACATTTGTAGGCTTTATTCATTTATTTTGTGTGTTTGTGTGTGTGTGTGTGTTTGGGGGGGGGGGGGGTAATGGATAACTCCAGAATCATTTTTATTTTCCTTACATGATAAAAATTTAATAAAGGTAAGAACAAAGAGTTTTAAAGAAATTTTCAATGAATTGATCTTTTACTTTTTTGTATGAAAAGACGTAAATTCAAAAGAGGTCTAAATGAAATGTTTTAAGGAAATTCTCAGTGTATCAACCTGTTACTCCTTTGTATGAACAGGCACGGTTACTGCTGCCAATGCGAGCACACTAAATGATGGAGCATGTGCCTTGGTACTGATGACTGCTACGGCTGCTAACAGGCTGGGGGTCACCCCTCTTGCAAGGATATTGGGTAAAAAGAAATGAAATAGAGACAGTACTATTAATAAATTTTGACATTTGTCATGAAGAAAGTATTTAAAATATTTTCCTCTATTTTAAGGCTTTCTGGATTTGGATAAGAGATTATAGTTAGTTGATATGATTTGTATCTTTGATTCATAAGTACTTAATGACACAATCCGGATACTGTAGTAATACAATTACCATTATAACAACTAGCCAGCAAGTCCTCAATTTGATAAAGATCACCTGAAATTCATTTTAAAGGTTCTAATATTAAATTTTCTACAGGTTTTGCTGATGCAGCGAGACACCCAATAGATTTTCCAACTGCTCCAGCACTGGCCATTCCTAAGGTATGTCTTCTTAAGGGCTTGCTTGAAGGGACAACTTTAAAAGTCAAAGAAAACTAGCCAGACTCTTAATTTAATTGTACATTCTACAATAAGGTTTCATGTTTAATTGTACATTCCAAAATATGATTGGTTCCCTCTTTAATTGTACAATATGACAGGTTCCATCTTCCATACATTCTACAATATGATTGGTTCCCTCTTCAATTGTACAATCTACAATATGATTGGTTCCCTCTACAATTGTATAATCTACAATATGATTGGTTCCCTCTACAATTGTACATTCTACAATATGATTGGTTCCCTCTACAATTGTACAATCTACAATATGATTGGTTTCCTCTACAATTGTACATTCTACAATATGATTGGTTCCCTCTACAATTGCACAATCTATAATATGATTGGTTCCCTCTTCAGGTGTTGGAGATGACAGGTGTAAAGAAGGAGGATATAGATATGTGGGAGATCAATGAGGCCTTCAGTGTAGTTGTGTTGGCTAATGTTAAAGATCTGGACATTGACATGAACAAGGTCAACATCCATGGAGGAGCGGTCAGCATTGGTCATCCTATCGGGTAAGTCAGGTCATTGTCATAAAAGGATAGAAATATTTCCCAGTTAGAAAAAGAAAATTCCTCATTTTTTAGTTTATCCTGTTGGGGGCAGTAGTCCTCATAGGTAAGCTCTTATACATATGAAATTCTTGACTCAATGTACAATCTATAGCAAGGTTACTTATCTTAGGAAATAAATATAGAGAGATAATCAGATGGCTTGTTCTATTTTAGGATGTCAGGAGCCCGAATCACTGGTCACATGGTCCATAATCTAAAGCCTGGACAGAAGGGGATGGCTGGAATCTGTAACGGAGGGGGAGGGGCCTCAGCCGTTCTTATAGAGAGGCTTTAAATGATAACAAAGAAGGGCATAGTTATAGACTGTGATATCTAAAGCAGCTTTTGGATCTCTGGTGTTTGTGAACAGAGTCACAACATTAGATTACTTACAATTTTCCTGGCACTGTCATTTCCCTGGCATGAGGAAGTGTGATGTAATATTTTCTTAGGACTTTCTTATAATTTTCATTAAAATCTGCATCAGTATCTCTGTGTATTGCATGAAATTTAAGTCACAATTGAATTCAACATCTATTGTATTTAAGAAATACACTTTTACCCAAAATATGTCTGCTAATCTTCCTTAAGATAGCTAGTGTACGTATGTATTTTGAGGGGTGGGGGTGTGTTTGTTACTGTTTCTATGATACGGGTGTTATATGTTTTTGTAAGGATTATAAAGGCTCAAATTGAAGTGGAGTTTGTGCCAGGTAATTCAGATGATTTTTGTTGACGTCGTAACACAGATAAAAGTAAGCTACTAACATTATGACAGAACAGTTCTGTGTTGTTACCAATGTGTACGTGTGTTGAATATTAACAATTTGAATGTGCTGTTTGATGATACATGTGCAGCATGATGGTATTATTTATTTTTATTTGGAATCTTATTCATACAGAATGGTATTGGTTTGAATTTAAATTAAATATTTAATTTGATTAAATATTTTTATGGAATGATGTTACTATTACTTTTGTCTATTAGATAAAATGTGTAAATTGATAGGAAAATTGTATTGTGTCAGGGTAGATAATCCAGTATTTTACCACAATGTGTACCTTTTAATCTGACAATATCCATGTCTGGAAATGAAGCACTTATCTAGAAGGTCATGTGTAATTCTTGATGTTCCAAAAATAATCTTTAATGTGACAATCAATGTTAACAGTACATGTATAAACAACCCACATCATGATATTTGGGACTCTTGGATTACCTTGTGTGTGATTTTTGCTGGTTTGTCTCAGCTTTTCCTGGTGGCTAGTGCATATAGTGTATAAATCTATTATGAATACCATACTATTGTGACTAAATGTATCATTAAATAGGGCAAGACTTGATTGTTGATTTATTTTTGTTTGTTAATGATAATTTTATTTGTAAAAGTCCCAGTGTGTATTAGAAAACCATGATCACAAACTGAAGATTGTCAAATATAAAGCAAGCATTCTCTTGCAGTTTAATTTCTGTTTTTGTTCAAATTATAACTATTGTGGAAGGAATTGGGCCACATACAACAAAGAAAATTTTATGTTGCAATTAAGTCTTCTGACAAAATCACATCATGCAAGTAGACTAAAATATGTCACATTAAAATGCAAGTATAAAGGTAGGACCAAGTTTATCAAACTACATGTACAAATAAGTCATATTGAATTTGACACAAGAGTTTGGAAAAATGAGTGTGAATATGGCCAGGGTATATAGTGTTTGTCATGTCCATCTTCCATTCTTCTGTGCATCTATCACACTTTGCGTTTCGCTCAATTTCAAAGTAAGTGTTCAAGATACACTGTACAAACCAAAATTCATAAACTGATACATATTGGTGGGAACTATTCAACTGGGTCATAATTTTCTGACCTCCACTTGCCTTATTACCATGACCTTGCTATCAAATATTTTGCATTTAGCAGCTTTTTTCATAACATTTTCATCAAAACTTGTACACTGACATATAATAGTGGGAACTATTCAACTTTGTCATAATTTTCTGACCTTGACCTGTCCTTTGACCTTGACCCGACTAGTACTATTCTTTTATTTTGCTCAATTCATCTATGTTTCAAGAGACCGCTTAAGATATTTTCATCAAATTCCATACAAGTTGAAAAGCTATACAACTGTGTCATACTTTATTTTACCTTGATCTTCCCTATTACCTTGACCCGACTATTCCTCATTTTCCATTTGTCCAAGTTTCAAAGGTAGTGTTCAAGATATTTTTTATCAAGCTTTGTATACTGATACAATTTGGTGAGAGCAATTAAAGTGTGTCTTTTTTTCTCTCTCTGTGACCTCTGTATTATTGATTTCTTTTAAATTTTACTTTTGTTCACTGGTCACATATTTCAAATTCAACAAAATGTGACATGAGGATCAGATACAGATCTAATACACCTAGTAGCAAAACAATCAGAAATGTATGTGTAAGTATGAAATGTTTGTTTGTTGTTTAACATCCCTCTCGAGAATTTTTCACTCATATGGAGACGCCACCACTTGCCATTGGAGGGCTGCAAATTTATACCTGCACTATGGGCCATTGAGCAGTGAGAGATTTTTCGTGCCAACACCTACTGAGACACAGAACCTCGGTTTATACAGTCTCATCTGAAGGATTGGTCCCGCAGTGGGATTCGAACCTGCAACATAAGGATCAATCAACTCCTTACTCCAAAGTACGAAATGTATACTGCTTATAAGCTAGGAACTGGCCTCCAAAATCTCTTCTCAACCAGAGTCAACGAGGAAACTGAGATGAGGAATAAAAGCATTACCTGCATCTATGCACATCATAGTAAATATTTCCACACATCCACAATTAGTACAATAAAAATGAATAAATATAGGATCTCCCATGATTTGTAGTTGCCAAGGCTCGGGGAAAAAAACACACAATTCATTGGATAAAAATCATATCCAACTACAAAGCATGGGAGATTCTTTTTATCCCATGTTTAATACTTCACAACCAATGTTTTACACCGTTTTATATAGGACTCCACTTTATTTTACTTCATCACACTAACAAAAACCATTGTGACGTCACAACTGCACTTAACTGTGGATTATGAAAAAATTATCCAATGAGTCATATCCACGGGATAAAGGGGTAAACATGGGATAAATATATATATATATATTAAGTAGACTTAGGGGAAAAGAGAAAAATATAGCATCAATGCAATGAATTACATTTGAACTTCAGTGTTTCAAACACTCCTGTCTCAATTACCATGGATATGTTGAATATGGGAGTCCCAGCCATGTATTCTTAAGTATTTTACCTCGAATATCTCTAAGTTTTTTCTGGGTCCCACTGAGTTCGAGGTTTGACTGTAAAACAAACTGTGAAAAACTGTCTTGTTCACTTTTGGTTTTTCCTGCACATTGCTATAAGAAAATGGCCTCAAGATAATGAAATGCTAGATCTACAATTAGTTTAGAATGCAATTTTATTATCAACTAGAACATTTTTTTTCATAATGACTCAAGTAATTGATTATTGATTTTGTGTCTAGAAGTGTATACAAATATAAGATATCATGTACTTATGCCCTGCTCATGGGTTATTTCTTTTTCGGCTATAATTTTTTAACTAAAATAACACTTTTAATACTGAAATATTCAACTACCAGTAATATTATCAAGACAACAAGTCATGTTTTATTGCTTGATGTTGGTAATTCCTCTTGGTACCATTGTCTTAAGACTGAAAGAGCTAAGTTTTTCAAGGGCAATAATTCTTACTTTTTCTTGTATGATGAAAAGAATCAGATCAACTTTTCACATTTTTGACTCACCTGAGCCGAAGGCTCAAGTGAGCTTTTCTGATCACATTTTGTCCGTCGTCCGTCCGTCCGTCTGTCCATCTGTCTGTCCATCCGTCTGTCTGTCCGTCTGTAAACTTTTCACATTTTTGACTTCTTCTCAAGAACCACTGGGCCAATTTTGACCAAACTTGGTACAAAGCATCCTTGGGTGAAGGGGAATTTAAATTGTTAAAATGAAGGACCAAGTCCCCTCACAAGGGGAGATAATCAAGAGAAGACAAAAATAGGGTGGGGTCATTAAAAAATCTACTTCTCAAGAACCACAGGGCCAGTAAAGCTGAAACTTATATGGAAGCATCCTGGGGTAGTGTAGATTCTAAATTGTTCAAATCATGACCCCCGGGGGTAGGGCGGGGCCACAATGTGGAATCAATGTTTTACATAGAAATATATAGGAAAAATCTTTAAAAATCTTCTTCTCAAGAACCACTGGGCCGGGAAGCTGAAACTTATATTGAAGCATCCTGAGGTAGTGTAGAATCTAAATTGTTCAAATCATGACCCCCCGGGGGTAGGGCGGGCCACAATAGGGAATCCAAGTTTTACATTGAAATACATAGGAAAAATCTTTAAAAATCTTCTTCTTAAGAACCACTGGGCCAGAAATACTGAAACTTATATGGAAGCATCCTGGGGTAGTGTAGATTCTAAATTGTTCAATTCATGACCCCCGGGGGTAGGGCGGGGCCACAATAGGGAATCCAAGTTTTACATTGAAATATATAGGAAAAATCTTAAAAAATCTTCTTCTCAAGAACCGCTGGGCCAGAAAAGCTGAAACTTATATTGAAGCATCCTGGGGTAGTGTAGAATCTAAATTGTTCAAATCATGACCCCCGGGGGTAGGGCGGGGCCACAATAGGGAATCCAAGTTTTACATTGAAATATAAAGGAAAAATCTTTAAAAATCTTCTTCTCAAGAACCACAGGGCCAGAAAAACTGAAACTTATATGGAAGCATCCTGGGGTAGTGTAGATTATAAATTATTCAAATCTTGACCCCCGGGGGTAGGGTGGGACACAATAGGGAATCCAAGTTTTACATTGAAATATATAAGAAAAATCTTCTTTTCAAGAACCACTGGACCAATAAAGCTGAGACATATTTGGAAGCATCCTGAGGTAGTGTAGATTCTAAATTGTTCAAATCATGACCCCTGGGGGTAGGGCGGGGCCACAATAGGTATATTAAAAGGGGGGAAATCTGGTAAAGAACAGCATGGCCAAAGTTACTCAGGTGAGCGATGTGGCCCATGGGCCTCTTGTTATTTTAAAAAGACAAAAAACGGCAAGTAAATTTCTACTAATATTCATTCTAGGTATTATTTAAAAAGCAATCTAAAGCAGAGATAGCTTTAACATTGCTGCGTTTGAACACTTTTAGGAAAAATATGTATTTCCATTGTTTGAGTAACTGTGCACCACCTTGTGTGCGATGAGGTGTGGATAAGTATGATTACTTCACATTGTGCTCATGTTAACCAAAACTGGTTTTCTTTGTTATTTCACTCAAGAAGTAACTGTTAGGTCACAAATTAACTGTTGTTTATAGCCCCAAAACTTTTAGAACTTTGATTGCAATTGCGCAGAAAAAGACACATCTCCATACTTGCCAACCTCCAACATGTAAAAATCTGGTCATGACCAGATTTGGAAAGTAAAAAAATCTGGTCATATAACGCGTAATGACATTCATGACACATTTACCATGATTAAATTAAATATATATGCATATATAAGCATTTCTGTATTGAGAATTATTTTATTAAAATGTGGCTTTAACTGAGAATGACAAAATTTTTTATATATATTGATTAAATTTACATGTTAGAAGAGCATTTAAGTAGTAGTTACCGTATAAGTTTTTATTGGTTTTCTCCAGATACCCTATAGAGAGGTTAAAAGGTCACGAGAAGGCGCAGCCTTCGAGTGACCTTTTAACCTCTCTATAGGGTATCTAGAGAAAACCAATAAAAAACTTATACGGTAAGTCACATGTACCATAGCACTCTCAGATTTCCTAATACGACAGAGAGATGATGCATAAGTTGCAAATAAATTTCCTAATATGGTTTGTCACCTGACATAATTATAATTTCACACGCTATATACTGTGCATATATATTACATTTTATTGCACATTTTGTGCACTTGCAATCAAAAAGCGAAAATAGACAAACACAGCGCAATGAGCATGGATCTGGATTTTCTTGAACTTCCGCAAAATTTTGAATGGGACATTTTCTATTGATGATCAAGCTCTCTCACAGATAGGCCAGTTGATAGAGGACGAAGTAAACGTGTTTGATGGTATTGGGGATTTATCTCTTACTCAAACGGATTTTAATTTGACCCAGGAGCCGGTTACACCTGAAAATGTTATACAGCAGTTGGACCATTCTGACGATCGATTTGGAAAGTTTAACGATGACGACGATATGGAAAAGCCTTCTAAAGTCTACCGAGAATAAATTAAAGATTTTGAATAAAATTTAATTGATTTTGTATGCAATTTAAGACATGCACCGCCTATAGGTTATGAAGGCTCCGCCCATGGGTTATGGTGTAGATAACCCATAGTTAAAACAATAGAAAACATGGCGGCCTATGGTATATGGTTTCATTATTCAGTATAATGACCTGAATTAAGTGTGCATATTTTTTAAAGGAAAGTCTTTTCAGAATCTGCATTGCTGATTTGAAGTACATGGAAAGTTAAATGTGCTAAATTTGAAAGTATTCCAATTTAGATTTTGAAGTTATTTTTCCTCGAATTAATTTAATTAACAAGTGCTATTAAATTTACAGTTATGTCTACACTATTTTCAAACACTTTATTTTATCTAATGAAAGTTGTTTTCCAAGATTCCTTGATATGTACATAAATATCGTTTCTCTTTTACTTGGTTCAATTTGGGCTGATGATATATACACGACCGTCGTGCGCATAGAAAAGAAAGTCTATTTACACGACCGTCGTGCGAATAGCTGTTGCAAATTGCTGAGATATATACACGACCGTCGTGCACATAAGTAAGAAAAAAAAATCTATTTACACGACGGTCGTGCAAATAGCAATCGCACATTGCCAGAGATATGCACACGACGGTAATAGCTATTATGCATATAGGTATATATATATACCACATAGGTATATATATACCTGTGCTCGAAGACACGACGTTGTTTGTAAATAGAACTTGACCCCAGTATGACAGGCCAGTAGGAAGCAATTTCAGTTGGGGGGGCGAGCCACATATTTTCAGTTGAGGGGGCACTATCAACTACCAAAAAATCCTTGACAAGCAAAAAAAAAAAGGCCATCAAACGTTTTTATTGAGGGGGCACAAGCATATAGTACCTATGTTTTCTATAGTACTTTATATATCGGCAAAATTATTGGGGGGGGGGGGGCGTGGGTACGCCCCCCCCCCCCCCCGGTGCCCCCCGGTTCCTACAGCCATGTATGAACATTCATGTCAACATTTTTTGGACATTTAAAATAGTATTATTAAATGAATGTTTTTATGAACGGACATTTCTTTTCTTTTACACACATTAAATTAAGAAGAATTTGGTAAAATAAAAATAAAAACTTATTGATAATTTAAAGAGATCCGATCCCGATCGGATTTGTGTGGAGTTCCAACTTTGACATTGTGAGGATGAGATGAGCCCGTTTCTGGCTTTATGTGTACATTTAATCTTTTTTTTTTTCATTGATAGTTTTTTTTAAATAGAAATGCAAGCAATTGATTGTTTCACACGATACTGAATATTTTATTTATGTTGATATTTGAAAAAATGTAAAACATATGAGGGATTGACACCTGTGTAAGATCTACACTCCACCTTTAGATAAAAAAAAACTTTCGTGGGTAATCCCCTATCTGAATTGTAAAATACATAAGTTTAGAAACAGGATGGGGATAATAAACACCACATTGCATCAGTTTTAGTCCGACTAGACTGGGACACATGATCGTGCCCCCTTTATGGTTCTCTCTCACATCTTTAAGTCTTTCTATTCTTTTCATACTTGAAGTTTACAGACTACTTCATTTACATATTTCTATTTGAAACTGAATGAAATACTCTATTATGAAACTGAATGAAATACTCTATTATGGCCCACAACCATTTCCTTTCACACCCCTTTCTTTTTACAGTACAGCTTCTTTTGTGGATAATTTTGATTATTTTACATATATGGCATGTCAAACGTTGCAATATTCGATCTTTTGCATTTGCATTGTATAATTTTCCATTTGCATTGTATAATTTTTATTTGTATTGTATAATTTTCTATTTGTATTGTATAATTTTTCAATTGTATTGTATAATTTTTATTTGTATTCTATAATTTTCTATTTGTATTGTATAATTTTCATTTGTATTGTATAATTTTCATTTGTATTGTATAATTTTCCATTTGCATTGTATAATTTCTTATTTGTATTGTAAAATTTCTTATTTGTATACGATAATTTTTCATTTGTATTGTATCCGCGGACTGTTTATTTGTTTCGTTACGAAGGATTTCATTGGTCAAGTTTCAGCCTGTATGGGGTTGAAGATGTTCCGGATGCTCAAAGCAAACTGGGCTCATATGTATTTGCTTGCTTGATTGATTGATTATTGTTTAACGCCGAGTCGGCAATATTTCAGCCATATTTCGGCGGCATATGTATTTGCGTGCATGTTAGACGGTCATTGGATTCTAAAAAGGGAGCGCTGGTAGATGGCAAATTAATAATCTGTCCTTAGGAATGCTGACTGAGAAAATAAATAAACTGAACTTGAGTGGTGGTAACTACCCCCACCCCCAAAAAACTGAGTTTTCGGGTTTGGGCGGATTTTCTTCTTTTTGTTTTTCTCCTTGTCTCTGGTCATATTGGAAATAAATATTCTCTCCTGCGAGAGAATGAAAATAAATAATCGGATTCGACACCCCCGAGAATCAAATGGTCGTCCCTTAGCATGCACCGCAAATAGAGGAGCCGAGTTTGTGTTTGTAGAGAGTGCGCGATCGGAATTGTGGGAAGGGTACCAGACTAAGTTTGTGATGGGCACCTGAGACCTTTATACAGACTAAATTTTATGACCAATGACATCCTTCGTAACGAAATAAATAAACAATCCTCGGATACAATACAACAAATAAGAAATTATACAATACAAATAAGAAATTATACAATGCAAATGGAAAATATAGAATACAAATGAAAAATTATACAATACAAATGATTTTTTTTACAACACAAATGGAAAATATAGAATACAAATAAACATTATACAATCCAAATGGAAAATTATAAAATCCAAATGGAAAATTATAGAATACAAATAAAAATTATACAATACAAATTGAAAATTATACAATACAAATGAAAAATTATACAATACAAATAAAAATTATACAATACAAATGGAAAGTTATACAATACAAATGGAAAAGATCGAATATTGCAACGTTTGACATGCCATATACATACATGTATAAAATACCTATATGGACGCACCAGCTTGAGGATGGGTATATTATGAGCTATACGTATTCAAGTGTGCCGAAGAATACATTCAACCGAATCGTAATATAATTTCTATCAGTTCCATAAAAATGTAGATGAAGCAGTTAATTTGAGTGATAGAAAGAGAAAACAAATCTATAAAAAAAAGAAAGAATAATAATGAAGATTTCAAATGAAAATAAAATTGGAAAGGGGGTTGATCACTCAACATCCGTTCTAAAAGAGAAGATGTGCAGATCACCAGGGATAGACACTAACTTTCACACTTGGCTACGGATGATAGGAAGGGGGGGGGCAAAAGTTAAATTACTGGGTTATAACCTCCTATATACCCTTTCGGCCCTCAACCACACAGTGCACTCACACTTATGTTGTATTCTGGATCTGGCATGGAATTTCGATGATATATTGATGACCGAATTAATTGATGACGTAAAAAAATTGAAGGTGAGCAGTACTTTCAACCAATGTAATATCATTTGCGGACGAGTGTTATATTTTCATAGTTGCAAGTATGTCATATAACAGTCATTTTAATTGTTCAAATTACTCTAATTTTGGGACAAAAGATTTAGAAACTCAATAAAAATAAAACAAGCAGTTATGCAAAATTTAATGAAATAGTTTAGACGTACTGTCTTTTCCCGAGACACTTTCAAAGTGTAATGTGTATTATGACTCTCTGAAACTATGTTTATTATAAAAGTATTAAACAAGAAAACATTGATGTAACCATCAATTGTCGCCCGGGAAATAAATAAAGTAAACAATGGAAATGAGTCTTGATCATCAAACCGCTTCGATATGTGTGAAAAAGGCATGCATCTAAATGATGGAGACGATAGTAGAGAATATTTTGAAAACTTATAGTCGGATGAAAATCGAACAAAAACGATACCCTTTTAAACTTTATCAATTCCTCAAGTAAATGTTGGCTACATAAAATATAATTTGAAACCAGACACATGCATCACCTATTTTCAAAAATGTCTTTCACTTTAAGATTATAAAACACGAACTGTGTAAAGTACGTTTTTACGTTTTTATGCGATAAGTAAAATTCGATGTTCTAAAAAAAGGGACCTGTCGTTTTTTCGATAGTAATTGACAAGCAACTTTAAATATTAAATATGAAAAAACATATATATTTTTACAGATTCACTTTATTGAAGTAAATATATTGTGTGTCTCGTAATTTATAAAGGGAAAGAACATTCTGATTAACAATCTTTTTAATGTTTAGAAAACCTTTAATTCTTAATAACTTCTCCCACCTCAATCCCCATATACCAACACTTAAAGGACTTATCGCATGATTTTTCAAAAATCTTAATTTTATGAAAAATATTATCTACAACCTTGTTTATTAAAATTCTGGGTACAACAAACGTTGTTGAAAGCATATTTTAAGAGATATTGAGAGTTGAAATTCAAATACGGCAATATGCATATTTCAGTCGGATTTCGGCGAAATACTGCTCTGACGTCATAGGCGACAATTCAGTGATAGAGAGATGAGAAGTTGCACACTATTTACGAAGTTATCAACGACAAATGCAGCTTAATTATAAAAAATGCTGAAAAAATTAATTCCTAACGTGATTTTCAATTGCTATAGAAACATTAACTAGTTCTAAGGTACAAGAATTTTGAGATATTTTCGTTTTTTATTCCAAACATTTAGAATCTGTAGGTCTGATTATGGCAATGTTTCGTGATCGGAAAATTATTTTTCAAGACCGCCATCCCTTACAAAACATATGAAAGCATACTTGCATAAATTAATATTATGTTAAAAACGAAGAATAACAGAGTTTTGTAATATTAAATTTGTGAATCAAAGAAGTTAATACATGTGATAAAATGACAAATCAAATTGTATTGTGATGGCGAGTTTCTTCGTCTTCGCCGCGTCTCCCTCGCTATCGTCGCTGCTATTTTTACAATGTTAACGGATTTTTCAGATTATTTCTTGCTGACAATTCTAAAATATAAGGTTGGATATTAAATTTCATATCGATAAAATCAGTGATCTGGTCGTCCATAACGCAGAAAATTCAGGTTGTATCGCGTATATTTTAGTAAGATTTACGTGAAGAGCTGATCAGCCATTGTCGCCTTTGACGTCACAGGGTCACGTGATCGCTATCTAATTAACTTAGATTTTTAATTCAGGGGTTTTCATTTGAGTCAATAATTGGTTAATTACCGCGGTTTATCCGCAGTAAAAACACAAAATTTATAAACTGTGGTAATAAGGAACGTTTTACGCTTTTTATTTCAAATAATTTAGAAACATGCGATAAGTCCTTTAACTTATATGTATAGAGCAGCCCGGTCCTCCGGGCTGCAATAAAACGTAAAAAAAAAAATACACATGGGAGAAAAAAATTAAAATAGCACAACTCGAGTCACCACATTTACGTTTCGGCAATCATACCACTGCGCCACGAAGTCATTGATAATGACTGATAAATTTAAGACAGATCGCCAAATCTCAAAATAATATGAGAAGAAAAATGAATATATATAAATGCTCACCTTAACCAAAATAAAGTGCAGTCATACACAAAATTATTCAAATGTTGTTTTTCTGGTTAGGAGTGGTCTTTGTCAACACTTTGTCATCGTTTAGGTAGATATACCTCAATATTTACCACATACTCCATACAAACTTGATGATTTTTATAATTATTATATAAGGGAACTGCAATATGTATTAACTTATGAATATCATTATTGTTTAATTTGAGATTACACATGTGTAATAGCAAAGGTTGTATGACAAACTTTTGGTTAAAAAGTGTATTAAAGAAATCACTACTAGAGTAGGCAAAATGTTATAATCCAATGTTCTATGGCTCTTTTAAATTGGTGGGATTTAGTTTAATATGCTTTTCCAGGAACATCAAATATCAAAAACGCTAAAATAAAAAAAAAAAAATAAAGCCCGGAAAACGTATATCTCGGATTAGGTTGTGGTGGAGGGGGTAAACCGCAAGCCTACCAAAATAGTAGGTATAAACATTTTGTTATAGTGACGTGTATATATACAAATACAAGGGCAGTTCTAATAGAAACAGGTTTACATTACACCAACCGGCCCATTGGATCTATATGTCACTTTAGCATATAAATTAACATTCTGAAAAAAGTTTTTCTAATGTTTTCTTACTAAAATGCTCCTAGCCTTAAATCAGTTAAATCACTGCGTGCCGAACTTAACTGGGGACGAAATGTTCAACGAATGACAGAATAAGTTGGTAATGGTCGTGCGAACAGCTTATTAATAAATACATTACACGACGGTTGTGCAAATAGTCATTGAAAAATTATATACACGACGGTCGTGCGAATAGCCGATGAAAAAGTAAGTGCACGACGGTCGTGCATATAGACACTGCCTTCAATTTGTTCCTGCTGGCCCTGATAATGACCTCGTTCTATCGGAAGCCATTTTAAATTGACTTCAAACTTTGGTTTTTCAAAACAACTCTCAGGTAATTGTTTAAACCTGCACTGATAATTCACTGGTACACGGCCTACTGAACATAGCCATCGGCATTGTTTACGTACTATATCCAATCTTGGGTTGTAACTGGAAGTTAAAAGTGCAACCTAATTTATGAACCAAATCTGGAAATCAGGAGATTTTCGGGTTGTTCGGCAAAAATCGGGTGAAAAGCATGACCCGCCGTGTCATAAAAAATTATCGGGTTAAGGGTCGAAAAATCGGGTGTAACCCGACGAAATCGGGTGAGTTGGCACATTTCCAAGAGTCCGAAGGACCCGCAACTTTCACTTCAAAGTGCCAAGTGCATGGCAAAGGAACAGTTGCTACTCATTTTTTATCTACTTACGTCAGTCGTGGCTGAGATTCGAACTCACGACCTCTCGATCACGGAGCATGCACTCTACCGACTGAGCTACCTTGAACAGTCTAAAGCTAAGAGAAAATAAGCCTTTGGGAATTTTATTTCAAGAGATGACATACATTTCCTATTATAGAATTTTTGCTGTCTAATAATCATATTCTGGATGAAAGAATACCCAATTGAAAGATATTATTAATCACATATTACTTGAGATTCTGCCCAGAATATCAGGCGCGGATCCAGGATTTGAAGTTAGAGGGGGCGCCAAAAGTAGGCAGGGGGTCTAGGGGCCGCCCTGAGGGGGTCCAGGGGGCGAAGCCCCCGGAAGCTCCTGGTTTCTAGAGATTTTGTAGGGTAAAAATGAGGTCTACCAAGTAGAAATTTTTACATTTTCTCGAGGAAACTATGATTTACGCTAACTTTGACAATTTTAGGGGGGGGCGCGCGCTGGGTGCGCCCCCCCTTAAATCCGCCACTGAATATAACCTATAAAATCTAATTATTATCCAGATTCAATAAAAGGTGGTGCAATTGATATGATATATTCCATGAAAAGATATAAGTTTACCAGTACTAGTATTCAGGTGTGAAAAAAAAAATATTATTCGATTGATAAATCTGTCTTTAATTTACTTGCTCTACCATGTCTACCAGTTGCAAAGTGTAGCAAGCTAAGTGGTAGAGCTTGTCGAAGCCACAAGCAGTTGGGGCATGGACCTCCTCCCCCCTTTTCCATTTTTTTTTCTTGATAAATCTGGGTTGACATCTTTTTCATATTTTTGTATTCTAATATGTTATTGATAAATGTAACTCTTTTGTCTCAATAAGCTGTTTTTAAATATCTTGTTTTCTTCTGATACATAAAAAGAAAGAAAAAATCTAATATTCACTTTTATTTACAGATTGTGCCCTCCATAACTTACATGTATCCAAGTTTATAAAATATTCTTAGCTCTTGAAGATCCCTGTTTTCTATTTGTTGTTGGGAGTTTGTTGTTACTAATTTATAAAGGAAAAAAAGTTATCGGGAAACAGAGCAAAAAAAGTATTGATTTCTCAGAAAAAGGTGGGGGGCAGCCCCCTTGCCCCCTTCCACTCACATCATGTGTTTATGTACAAATGTATAACTTGTACAAATAAGAACAAAATTTGATTATCAAGTTCAGTAAAATATACTCGAATGTATCATTCAAATTACTCTTTTGACATGTTCCCTTAAGTGTAAAGTCTGCAGTTCAAAGTCTGCATGTTGTCAGGTGTCTGAGATTCCGAAAATGTTCAAGAGTGGGAAAGGGCGCTATACCTCTTTGCATACTTCATAAAACAAGCGCCTATGAAAAGCACTACAGTAAAGCACAAACATGTTTAATGAATTGACGCTTACAATCCCAGTGACTTTAAATATATTATAAACTTAATACATATATGTAAAATAAATTATAACAAAGCATACTCATCCGTTTCTTACACTTCGATCAATATACATGTAAGCATGCTTCACTTTAGTTATAAATTTGCATCTAAAGAAGGTATTTCCCCTTCAGAACAAGTTATAAAAAAGCTTAAAGTCAGCATGATGATAAATCACTTATGGAACAATGATAAATAATTAAGGATTTAAGATATTTATTTTTTTTATATACATGTGTTAGTATGGTAGTGTATGATACACAGCTTCTTTAATACTGGCTTGGGTTAGTGGGTTAAACTTGTACCTCAATTGCAAGGACTAACCTAGGGGGCGACTGAGGCGAAATAGTCGCTTTTGAGCTCCAAACTTCACCTGATTTCTGCTTTTTCCTAGCCATAGTGCTCAGGTGAGCGATGTGGCCCCTGGGCCTCTTGTTTTCTTTCCTGATGAAAAAGGCATCAAAAGTCCAGACACTGTTACAGTGCATAAGATCATCAAGCTAGTTAGAAATGAAAGTTGCACACTTATTAAATTAACAATCACTTCCTCAACTTGTGAATGATATGCAGTTGGAAAAAGGCAAGATAAACACCCAGTAAGGTATAACAGTATTTATTCCACTGTGAAGAGGATTTTATCATGACAATGGAATGTCCAGCATATATTAAATGTAAACAGACATCACAGTTTTAAAATAAAGATTCTAAAATCACAGGTAGGTTAAGTAAGAATAAACTGTGCATTTCTCAGGTAAATATAGTGGGACCTAAATGTTAAATTAAAATTAAATGAGAAAAGTCTAATCATCTTGATAAAATCTTGCTTAACATGATATCATATCTTTTTCTTTTCAATAAAATTTATGTTTCTCTAGGTCTGATTAAAATTTCTCATTTCAGTCTTTTAAAATAATTTGTATAAAGACAATAGTTTACATGTATACATTTTGAAAAAAATGTTACCAGCACTTGAATTAAAATGGAAGTCAACATTTTATAGAAGCAAACAATGAGTCTGCATCCTGAATTATTTACATGTATTCTGTACAAATTTTATGAACACAATTAAAATACAAACAGAAAATTTTTTCCACATAAATAAGCACCAACAATACATATAAATTGGAATGCTGGTAATATATACAAAATAATTATCTACAAGAATGCCATTATAAATTATGCAATTGTATTTATAACATTTGCTGCCATATTTCAGAACAATCAATGGTAGACAAGGTTAAAGGTAGTAATATACAGGGTCAAAGGTCATAACCTCAAACATCACTTCCTCTTATATAACTGGGAAGATGTCTATAGCTATTGTATGTCTGGTTAGCCTGATAACTGTGGTATTGTGGGTTATGCTGCTGGTACTGATGGTTCATGTTATGGGAACTATATCCCGGAGGGTTGTAATTTTTGTCTCTAGGTCCCTCATTATATGGCCCCTCTTGTAATCTCACGGCTGCCTCCTTCAGTTTCTTTTGATACCATCCCTCCACATGAGCCTGTAGGTTTTGTCCATGGTTAACAGCCTGTGCTATGTCTTGAATCTGTTCATAGTCATCGTGTGTGGCAGCTGGGTGAGGGGAGTGGTTGTTACTTGATGCAGACAAACTGTGGTCATGGTCAGTACTAAATGATGAGGACGGAGTTCCACTATTACTGGGGACATTTCCGTTATTGGCCCTGGAGCCCAGGATTTTACTGCTGTACCCAGAGTCTGGGTTACTACTAGAATCCTCTTTATTGTAGGCATTTGGGTAGTTAGACACAGCCTTTGGACTATTAGCACTGTTACGGAGAGCTGGAGAGGCATTCAACATTGTTCTACGAGGAGTTGTGAACCCACCCTCATCATCACTGTGGTCTCCTTTGTCTAATAGATTGGACTCCGACTTACTGAGCGAGTACTGACCCTGTGAGACTGCGTTAACATTGTACGTGCTGTGAAAAGGTACACCAGGTTTTCCCATTGGTGAGCTGTTACCATAGCGATAAGAGGAAACATCCCTTACAGAGGCATAGGGATTTTCTCTGATGTTGCCATGGGTCCTGTAAGGTCCACCTTTCTTATCAAAGTCTATAGCACTTCGTCGTCCTTCATATGGACCTTTCATTGTCACATATACACTCTCTGTCTGTGCGCCTCTGTGTGGAATTGGTTGGTTTCCATATTTCAGGAGAGGGGAATTTCTAGCTTCACTTGAATATTGATTCACAGATGGATTAAGATTTGGCCTAGAACTAGGTCTAGGTTGATTCTGTGGTCTCTGTGGAGGTACTTGGGACTTATCACTTATGTGAGGATTGCTTGAGAAAGAGACAGAGGGTGGATGGAATTTTTTCAGGTCATGAGCTGATGTGATATCACTGTCCAAGAGACCTTCAGATGACCTTGTCCTTTGTCTTACGATAGGCTTTTCAGACATAGTCACATACAAATCATCTCTTGGTGTCTCATTTCCAGAGTTGGATTTGTTAATCTCATTCGGTTTTGGAAATTCTGTTTTTACTGCAGCAAAGTAGCTATACGTCTGTTTACTATCTAGATCATCATGCGGTGTTCGAGATCTATTAGGTAATTGAGCATAAGGACTTTCTAGCTCAGTATTTGAACTTGTTCGTGGTGTGGACATTTGGGGGACACTGTCTAAAGTGGAATTTGGCACAGAAGTGGAAGGGTGTGGTTTGTCATTAGGTTTGGTGTTATCATAACCAAATGTTGTGAATGTTGGTTTTGGGGGGATGTATGGGCGATCAGAACGGCCGGAGCTGGGTCTGGAGGAATCCTGGGGGCCCTGGCCAGCTCCGACGGAGGACACACTAGAGTTTAGATTGCCTCCTGAGTTTGTATTTGAGGGCCCCCTTTCTGGGAAACTCTGCCGAGATTCTGTGTTTCTCACAAATCCATTTGAAACTACTCCTCTCTCTGGAACACTCTGTCTGGGTGCTTCTCCACGCCTGAAAACCTCAGCTTGTGAGGATCTCAGAATGGCACCAGAATTGTCTGTTTGACTCCGAGGTAGCGATTTATTTACCTGATCCTGGTGTACAGGGGCACCCTGAGTTTGCGGATTTGTTTCATGTTTTTGCATGTTACGATACTGTTCATGGTGCCATGTCTGTGACTGAGGGATACGTTTTGGGACTGCCCCCTGACCTGAGTATTGATGAGGACTTCTGTACACCGAATCTGGTACAGTTTGATGATGAACAGCCCCCTGCATTTGATGAGGACTGCTCATGTGATTAGGCCTAGAACTTTGAGGAGGAATTTGTTCATATTTGGGATTTTGTGAACTTTTAGGTGTTCCTGTTGTGTGGGGAAAATCTCGAAAACTTCCATACACAGGATCTCCTCTGTTTTGAACACTGGGGGAAGTTCCACGAGGAAGTGGATGAGGGGAATAATTTCTGGAAGGAGGTCGTCCCTCACTTTGTTTTGTTGGCACAGAAATCTGAGACAGTTGATGACCATTTGGAATAGGTGTGTCCTTAAGATTGGTTGACACGTGAGTTAATTCCCTAGGTGGATTTGAAACATGGACTTCAGCATTAGTCCTCACATTCACTTGATCCTGATCACTAAATGTAACAGTCCGTGCCTCTGGCACATTATGACTAGATCCTCTAACACGATATGCATTAGTCCGACTGTAAGATGGCATTTGCCAAGCACGAATTTGTTGCATTGCTTGCTGACGAGATTCATAAAACGCTTTCTTGCGAAACCCTTTCCCACTGTGATTGTCAGACTGTGACAAAGTCTCGTCCGACCTTGATCGAAATAAACGTCCATTTTCTGTTTGATGAATCTCAGAAAAGATATTATTGCTTGGCAGTGCTGTATCATCATGGTGATGTTCCAGACAGTGTCCGTAAGAACCTAGCTTATCCTCCAGCCATTCCTGGATGTCCACTCTAAGGTTGCCTTGGCTGTGCTCTATGAATGCCCTCTCTTCCTCTAATCCTCTCCGAAGCCTCTCCTGACAAAGTGCCTCCTCCTCGGCGAGTCTTTGATTGGTTCTCTGGTCAACTTCCCTCACTTGCTGCGTTGTTCGCTGGTCGATCTGATTTAGGCGGTTATTGAGGGCACGATGGGAAGCCTCAATGTGGTCGTAAATGTGTTCTTGATTTGTATGCAAGTGATGTTCCAGTTTCTTTAAGGTTGGCATGCACTGACATATTGGTGTATAGCCAATAGGTCCCTGAAAGTGGAAAACAAATCAGTGGGTTGCAGCTTAATTAATACACTGAACACTAGATATACCGATAGTAAGTACTCCCTCCAACCAAAAAAAGAAAAAATGCTGACTCAGCAAAGCTTAATTATCAAAGTAGACTACTGAGTGTTGGAAAATATACCACATTTATGAAATTCAAATCTTACTTTTTTTTTTAAAACAAATATTTGTTCCTGATACATCAAACAGAAGTTAAAAACTATCATTCTATAAGTTATTAATTAAAGTTTAAATGATGGTAATTAAATAGTAAATTTAACAAGCTTTCAAATTATATATACTTTTATTATGTTATCTTTGATAATGAAAGAATTACATGCAAATTAAATTCCAGCATTAGGAAACCTTTGGTGTATCCTTAAGAATTGTGTATATTGATTGCACTTAATTCTAGAATAGCATTAGGATACATTGAATGCCTGTATGATATTAGGAGATTACTATACCTGTTTGATATTCCCCGCCAGGTCCCGGTAATACTGGACTCCTGGTTTGGGGACGTACTGACTGAAGAACCCCTGAACAGACGGGTTTGTTTTCCCTGTGTTAGGGGTCGACGGGGAGTCCGTTTTATCTTTCTCCTTGTCCTACAATATTACAGAAAAATACCACTGAATAAGCTTCAAACTAATTGATTCAAGAAAAAATTATACAGGAATATAATCAACTAATATCAAAAGAGCAAAAAAGATGTATTCATAAAGTAAAAAAAAAAAAAAAATTGCATACAATGATCAAAACCAGCATAGCACATTATTGTTTCTACAAACCTTTTTCTTCTTTTTGAAAAAGTCAAAGAATTTTTTCTCCTGTTTGACTGGTTTAGGGGGGACTTCCTCCTCAGGGACAACAACTGGTCCCTCCAACTCCATCGGATACTCCTTAAAGTTCACCGTTTTAGCAGGTGTCTTGGGCTGTAACGAAAAAAAACTCTCTTCATCTACAGGAAAAGTCATGCAATATCTGCAGGAACTAACAGAGAAATTAATGCAATCATAGGACTCAATGCATTACACTGCACTAATCAATACTGTCAAAAAATAAACTTTGGGACTTAAAAAAACTGCAAAGGCAGAATTCTTTTCTAGTACATGTAAATTGTAAACCCCTGCTTCAATAAACAATCTTTCATTAAAAAAATTAAAATTACATATCATTCTATAAAGTCAACCTTCAATCTATTATCTTACTGAGTAAACACCACTATTTAAAGAAAAGTCCAGAATGTTCTGATATTCATGGTAACTGTCGTTGGGAATCACATGAACACTGTCGTCATGAACAAGTTGCAGCCTCTCTTTGGGCAAAAGTTGCATGAGATCATGATTCGGGATACTGAGTTTCATTTGGGATTCCATGATGGCCGAGTCATGCACAAGACAAATTAACATATTGTCCTCAAAATCTGCACCCAGATGATGCAACAAGATTTTCTTCAATCCCTTGACCATTAAAAGTCTTCTTGCTCTCTATTTAATCCTTTAAAACTACGAGACTTTTATCATTCAACATTTATGAACAGTCCTTGATATCATTTAAGATCCATGAAGATTCACTTTTAGTCATTCACAACTGCTCACAACCAAACCGTAGGACTGAACTGCCTAAGACACTCGGTTCTAAGATAATATAAAAGTTATAATAGGTTGATTGTCGTCGGACGACCACAGTAATGACAGGCTATGAGGTGTGCACTCTCAATCACCTATCATAAGACACAATATAATTATCACTGATCACCACGCTTCCACAAAAAGTCCCCACTGTCTACCATCCACAGGCTTAGGTCAGGGCTATAATTAACTACCCACAGTTTAGACGCTATCGTAATCACTATGTAAGGCTGTGAAATAATGATGGACCACAAACTCCCCAGGTTTAACACCGTCCCTTCTCTCCTTTGTGAGGTGGCAGCTGATTTGAAGAATGTCAATCAGCATGTCTTGGGGACATACGCAGACATTTTTACAAACCTTTGTAGATCAAAGTGTGAGGGGTGATGTAACAGGCTCTGATTGAAGGAACACGACCTTAAAGCCCCCTGTAGGGGATAATGACAAGTGTAAACAGCCCGGTGACAGACAGGAGAGGATCACATTAAAATATAATGGCTATCACTATGTCTGAACAACAGCCTGGATGCTACAAGAAACCATTTCCGAACTTCAAAGAAGCCAAGTGTAAAACTTACGTATACTGTTAGATCTATCAGATAAAAATACTACATTACACATTGTACTTGGACAAGTTTGGGTGTCCAATGCATGAATCAAAAATTTTTAGTACTAACCCAACTTACTTTTACTTAAAAAGGAAAATTTTCACTACATGTATTTGAATTTTACATCAAATTGACACCCTAAAGAGTATAGGTTACCTCACTTAAAGATTAATCTCATTATTATCATGATTGATACAATATTTCACATAACGCATAAATTCATGTTTTATGCAGTTAATGTTTTTTTTTAACTATAAAAGCTGGATGTTTAGATTTCAAAGAAAAAAAAAATATTTGCAAGAAAAATTAATTAAGGCACATCAAAATTAGATATCCTATTCAAAATCATACACTGAATGAATGCAGAAATGACATATATATTACATGCATCGGTGTTAATGTCTAGAAATTATATTTCTGCTGTATTTTCTAATGTAAAACCCTGTATACCGAGAAGCTTAGCCTTGAGGTATTATATAACGTGTCATCCAGGTTTGTATTTCACGTAATTAGAGACTATATTGTGATTTGATGGAGAGATTAAAATTTCCCAGGTAAACATGCTAATTACAAAATGTTCACCTGCGGATTCATTTTCATTTCATTCACAATCAGCTGATTTAATTTTTATTACACTCTGAAGTCCATTCACAAATTTACATTTTTTTTCTGTCATATTGACCCAAAAATCTCCATTGTGTTTTATTACTGAGCAAATTAAATTTTAAAGAAAACTGAAAAAAAAAGATCAAAACATTTTTGTAGTAAGGTACAGTTCTGTAGCTGTCTATACAGAGTTTGAAACGGTTTGTCACCTGCAGACAAATTACACTGGATACAAATTTTAAATGACAGATCTTTTCTCAATGAATTAAAGTTTCTAATGCAAAAGAGCTAGAAGCAGTTTTTTATTTTTATTTTTCTATATAAAAACATAACAGGGATTACTGAGTAATAAAGACTCGGTGTTATACATACTTCTGTATTTATGAAACATAAAAAAGGCTCCCAGGGGATTATAGTTAATTTATAACCACATTTCAGATATAAATTCTTCTGATTTAGTGTGAAATCATTAAAATATGCGAGAGCGAGATCTCTCACTTTAAACTTAATAAAGGTTTAAGGCCAATAAAAACTTTGAATTTAGTTTCATTAGTTAAATTCTAGCTCCTTGTCAATTAAAATGCTGTGAAATTTAAATCTACCAGTGGTAAAGTTGAAGTTATAAAAAAAATACCCTGAATGGGAAAATATACACCAGCATCTGAGAGCACCATATTTACCAATCTGTCAGTATATGCTGCCGTTTACAAAATGAGTGAATTTCTCGTAAAATTTATGCCAAAAGAGCACATTTTGGGTAAAAGGAAGATTCTGCACACAAATTTTGAAAAAAAAAAAATATGAAAAAATTTGACAGGAATTTGACATGCAAAATATTCGTTTCACTTAAAATTCACACGAGCCAAATGTTTTGGTGTAGGTAAACCTTTGTGCTTGACCATTATAGTTACAAAGAGTCTAAAATTGGTAATAGCCATGCATGCTTACATATTTTATTTTTGTAATGCAGCCCCCTCCATTTTTGTGGTATAGCGAGGGGCCAATGTCTGGTGATATAGAGGTCAGTATTTATTTGTAGCTAATAATGGACAATAATGTTTACAGACCACAAAAATAAATCACAAATGGCCTGTAAACCTATCACTGTGACAATTCTGTCTAAGCTAAATGACAGACATTTTATGACCTGTATTCTGATTTACTTCATGCTGAATTAAGGCAGACAAAATGGACATATTTTTGTGTACTATATAGAATCCTAGCTATCAAGGAGACTGTGTGTGCATTCAGGCATGAATTGTCTGGAATCCAGTTACTTTTTTTTACAGAAAAAATATTTTGAAATTTTTTAACTGCACATATTGATTTTTTAAAAGTTGCTAGCCTTTGTACCGGTGAAAACCCTTAAAAAAGAAAGGGGCTCATTTTCAAAAACAAATAGCAAATTCTGATTTTTGATAATTCTGTCAAATAATCTGTTTTATAACAATATTAACTTAAAAAAACCCTTCCTATGTGATAAAGAAAATAATAATTAAAGGTGATTTGAATAATAATAGTTCCTTACCCTGGAAGAAAATGAGTTAATAACCAGTAATAAAAGATATTCAAGATGATTTAACAACCTAAAGAAGAGATACCTTCCCTGACAGAAGGGAGAAGATAATCAAGATAATTCAATATCCAAGTGAAGAGTTATCTACTCTAGAGAAGGAGGAGATAATCACAGATAATTCAACATCTTTATGAATAGTTACCTACCCCCAGAGAAGGGGGAGATAATCACAGATAAATCAATATCCAAGTGAAGAGTTACTTACCCTAGAGAAAAGGGAGATAATCAGAATTTCCTAGTGAAGAGTTACCTACCCTAGATAAAAGGGAGATAATCAGATTTTCCTAGAGAAGAGTTACCTACCCTAGAGAAGGAGGAAATTATCAGGATAATTTCTGGGTGTTGCTTTCTCTCTGCGACATCCTTGGCTGTTTCGTCTTGCTGCAATCAGCAAAAAATATTCAATTAACAGACCAAATGCAAACTTTTACCTTCTTGTTGAATCATGCATCATTTTATCAACCAGTAATTTTTTAGTAAACATTTTTTGTAATAAGAGTAAAAAATAAATTCATCAGTTAAAAGTTAATTATTCATGTCAAACACATGAAAGATAAAACAGAATTTCATTGGTATATGTACTGGAAGGCATTCGTCTCATAAAACATTCTTAAATTATTTTTACGTTACCTTGTTTTTAATTCTAACATCAATTCCAGCATCCACTAGCAGTTTGGCAATTTTTCGTCGTTTCAGAGCAGAAGCTATGTGAAGTGCAGTGTCACCATTCTATAACATAAATGGTAATTGTGAGAGAAAATTATTTTTTTTACTTTTTGATTAAACACAAATACATTTCAAATAAAAAATATGCTATATTGTGTAAAAAACAAAAAAAAAAAAAGACTTAAAAATTACATTTTAAATGAGTGATAATTTGAACAATATTTTAAAATCACTGCAGTCAAAACATTCAATATGACTTCTGGCAAAACAAATTATATTTCTGACTTATGATGAATTATGCTAGTAATGTCAGTACTGAGCTCTTTTCACATATCTTGAAAATTCGATTACAGTTGAATTCTAATGGAAACTATAATTTCTGCATAAATAATTTGAGTAGTATTTTCTTTAAATATATATATCATACAAATAGAATCTGTAGTTAATTAGAAGTTTCTAATTGAATTAGTCATTCCCTAACATGATTTTCATTTGTAAACAGCCCCATATAAAGTATTGTGATGTTAATTTCATTGCCGGTATTACATCATCTGTCAATATAGGCTTTATCTCATTTAGATTTATCACTTTACAGAACAATTCTTATTTCTGCTTAATCACTGTTCAAATCTACTGTTACTAACTTAATCTATGACCATTGTTATCTCAATGAATATCAAAAACCTTCTATCTTATTTTTTTCTGTAATTTATGCACACCTTAAAATAAAAACTGAACTGTAGTTTTACCCCGTGAAAGCATTGTAGTTTGCATTTAGAATACAGATAACAAGCATGGGGACACGCCCCCCAATAGAAACCAGCATAACCCTGGAGACAACATACTGCATGTCGCGGTAATTTCATCTCTATAAGTTTCACGTGTTATCAAAGCAAAAATCATTACGGTTGATGGAACTGGGGTGTAATAATGACTGATAGGATCCTATTACATTGTGTGTGAAATAAAAGTCCCCTGCATGCAATTCATAGAAGGCGAATGTCTACAACAAGCTTACTCTATGTTATTAGACATTCACATGAACATATACAAACATCAGTCATGTATATATAATAAAAATATCATTGTTTGCCTGTAAGAGTACAATTATGGGGTATAAACGGACCATAACATTCTTATTTTAGTTGGTGATTAATGTAATTGATATTTCTGGGAGTCATGGCAATGCCACATTATTTATTTTCCCATACATGCATGATTCAATTCTATCTTATATCCTAGAGAAATACTAAATTAGGGCTTTTATATGTAGATATTAATGAAGTATAATTAAGGATAAATCACTTATAACATATGTTAAGCATTACCCAAAATTAAATTATTTCAATAAAGACATCCTTCTCCTCAATAGTTGAAAATAGCAAAAAACAATCCTAGTGAATTATAATGATGACTGTTCCCCCGAGATAATGAAATACTGTGGAATCATGAAAATTGGGGGGGGGGGGGGGGGCAATATCCATGGATTAATTGCCTAAACTTTACAGGTTTGAGGGGACATAATTTCATGCATTAATACCTTCAAAATGAAACATGACTTTTAAAACCCCAATAATTATCAATTTGTTGAGGATGTTAATTCGTGGATGAAGAGTACCCACAAATTCCACGAATATTGAGCCACCACGAAATCTAATGATTCCACAGTACTGCATAAGTACCTTGTTTTGTTCGTTAAGACTGCAGCGTGCACTGATGAGGATTCTAGTCACGCCAGCATGACCATATCTCGCGGCAGTGTGTAGCGCTGTGTCTCCATACTGAAAAAGGAATATCATTCATTGAAATATTTACTTTACACTTTGAAAAAATGTCTATAAAGTATAATATGCATTTACAGGATGATTGATCCTATCTAAATTTATTATTTTATCTTTAGCCATTTACAAACCATTCAAGAAAGAAAAGTACTGTAGGTGCAATTCAAAATGTGTAAACAGTGATCTTGACCTACTTAGTACAGAGGTCATGGTTCATTGACTTACATTGTTTTTGATGTCAGGGTTACAGCCAGCTAGAAGTAATATCCTGGTACTTTGGTTGTGTCCATTCTGAGCTGACAAATGGAGGGCTGTGAAACCGGCCTGAAAGACATCCATAGTGTACAGTCCAAGGGTTAGTGTAGAGGTGTCGTATCATACATAACAGACACGCTAAAATAATCAGCACTTTAATTATACAGGCTATACAATCTATCGCAATCTATCGCCATTGATTAATTTTATTGGCTTTTAGATGAAGTCATTATTTTGATGGAAAATTGATCAGATATGATGTTAAAGTGAGTATGTTTTCCTTGTAGTTCAATCATTGTGTAGGCCCCAGTCCACATCACTCAGGAATTAATATTCCTTTGCTCATTTGATTGTAAATGGGTGTTATTTTGTGTCAAACATCAATATTAGAGTATGTCACACAATCCAGTAACACAGTAAAGTTAATTACCTTGTTAGTAATAACAATGTTACAGTCATATTTAATAAGGATATCTAGAGTTCGACTGAAGCCATGCCAAGCTGCTTCATGGATTGCTGCATTTCCATTCTGCAAAATAACATTCCAATTTTAAATTTTTAGAAACTAAAAAGCATCTATAACAATGACAAATACTTAGAATACTGTAGGTATAGTCAGTTTCACTCTCATGCATCAACATTTTCAATTCCATGTTTCAAACAAAGAATAAAGGAGAAAGAAATTGCAAAATTAAAAGTTTGTCATCCAACACAATCTTCTCAGTTCAAAAATTAAACTAGTACACACAACTGTCTTCTTGGGCACATCAAACAAGCAGCTTGTGAAAAGGTAATCTCCATTTTAATACATAATATTAAGAACTTGCAAAAAAGAAACTAAGAATGTGTACTTTTCAAGTCAACAAATAAAAATTAATAATACTTTCATCATGAAAAAAAAAAATCATAAAGTTTAGCCAATTCATCTTAGAAGTCTAACACTTGTAGAAGTCTAACTCTTGTAGAGTTTCTTTGACAGTTGTTTGGTTTACCTCATCCTGAATGTCAATGTTGCAGTGTTGGTCAATCAGGAGCTGTATGACCTGTGTGTGACCTTGAGAGGAAGCTCTGTGGAGGGCTGTGTACTTGACCTAGAAAAACAAAGGTCAAATGACTAAATTTATAAACAGATGATTACATTACAGTCCTTTTTTGTGCAAATTTAAGAATACTACTAAAATAAGATTTTTAAAATTATACATATAATAGACACATAAATCTGATAGGCACTAATCAAACTTACACCAAATAGTCCCTGACTTATGTGTACATCAATTTTAAATACACTAAAAAAAGTATATGTAGTACATGCACATGCAGCAATTTTGTTTTTTTTCCTATTGGGCTTCTTCACTAGTATGATCTGACAATAAAAAGCATTATAAGGGGGACAACTCTGACAGGTAATCAAAATATTAGAGACCAAAATATGAGCTTATGCAATGGAATGCCTTTATTTGCTTTGTTTTGAATCTAGCATGAATAAATTACACAAAAAGTCCCATGCAGAGTTTTGCAGGTAGTTTATATCTGTGTCAATTGTGCAGCTGTTATGTGTTTGGAGAGAAATATTGACATACACTAGTGAGCTGGCAGAGTTCTACCAAAGTCCTGTTAACATTGTAAACTAATATGTGTATCTCATATTTAATCATTCCATGTCTAATATTTACAGAGAGTATATTCCTCAATAGAATCCTCATCACTTCAGGTGTTCCAGTGTTTATTGTCAGTATATATGAGGTTTCAAAAAATAAATGTAAGGGCAGTAATGATTTACTCCTGTTGAATTATATCTGCCCTGACTTAGTGGTTATTTAACTTTTGTTTTTATTTAATATCATTCTGTATTTAGGTGAAAATATGTGAAATTATCTGCATAATAAATTATCTCTGTTCATAAAAAAATGGTGGGAGAAAGAAAAAAAAGATAAACATTATGTAAAAGACATTCTTATTGGACCCCCCTCCCTCAAATTTGTTTATGGCTTTAAGGTATATCATTCCTCCAAAAGAAGCAAATTTATAATTAAAATGCACAGAATTTCACCATACCTTACAGTACAAAATTGGACAGTTGGCTTAGTAGAAAAACACAGCAAATGTAAATATTAATAGATGCATTAAAATCTTCTATACGACCCATTTCAGAAGAATTTGATTCTGATTGTAATGCTCCATTTGATTGAATGGAAATATAGTTAATATCGTACAATCTGTGTTGCCTACATCACAATATGACTGCAGAGGTCAAAAAAGTATCAATCCACTTGTTTTGATTTGAAGCCATTTATGAGGGGGAAATTGTTTTCTTTTTTTTTACACTAAATGTTAGAAAATCAAATTATACAGCATAAATTTAAAAGGTACCTAAGCTATACTTGGGCAGCTATTAAATTTATTCCTTAGTTGTCACAATAATTTTATTTTTGTGCCCAAGCTATACTTGGGTAGTTTATAATAAATTTATTTCTTAGTCGTCACAATAATTTTATTTTTGTGATATTATGTGAGATGGTCTGCTCATGAAAATTTTATTCTCTGTGATATATATTTGTGTTAGTATAGATTTTTTTTTTATTTGTAAAAACACATATTTTTGCAAAATTTTGGAGTACTAAATGATGAAATTAAATTAAATATTCATTTGATTTGGTATCAGGCTGCAATCAAGGAGACATATATAAATTCTTTAATCTTTGGGCAATATTAAATCTCATAAAACTGCCATCCAAAGGTAGTTGTCTAGAATTTAAACGAATGAAGCTCTTAACTCATCTCTTGTCCCATACAGTTAAACAGTTCTGAAATGTCTCAATATATTCCATTTATTATACCTCATCAACTTAACACGTACAGCTTTGAGATGCCATACAGATAACATGCGGAACAACATCATTTAATATCCATATCTAATACCGCTATACAATGATAATTCTCATACTAAATTTTCGTAATAAAGTATGCATAATTTATGGTATACAGTGGTGTGAATTCGACCAAACAATCTTCACAGAAATTTTACCATCTTGCAGTCGGACAGTTTAGTATTCTATTACGCAATTTTCATAAAAGTTTAAAATTTCAAGATTTCCTGAGTGCAATAAAAAAAAATCTAAAATGATTAGAACCCTCTATCCTAATTACATGTTTTCTAACAGTACAGAATTTGTCAATGTTTAATTCAAATTATAAGGTGTTTTTTTTTTTATGTTGGTTGGAATTCTGAATTTACCTTTGATGTGGGTTTTGTATACACAGTCATTGTCTGAATTCTTGAAAAAAAAATTCAGTGTTTGCCAAGCCAGTACAGGGTTGTGCATAAGAATAAAATTTTTGAGAAGTCTTGAACATGCACAATGTAATATCTGCAACTGAGTCAACCAAAAAAAAAAAAAAAGAAAAAGACTGGTGAAATCTTTAACAAGTGTCAACAGAAAATTTATGGAGTTACACCTAGTAAATCAAACTGCAATTAGGAGTCATTTCTACATCTGCCAAAAAGAGACGGAAAAGCATTTAATTCATCGCAATAACGATCATAAGAATTATCCAGCAAAAGAGAGGGCATGCAGGGTACCGATTTATATTGTGTCATTTTTATGATTTATGGAAAATCAAGAATTGTTAAAGTTCATAATGTAAGAGATCTATAAATCAATATCTAAGGATGCTTCATTTCCATAACAAAGCGGAAAATAATTAACTCAGTGTGGAAAACTCACTTTTGCATCATACATTATATGGTTCTAAATCACATAAAAAAGTTATGGTTCATTAGCAGAATTAATCAGAAAACATACAGACTTTATTTCTGACCTTATGATAAAGGAAAAACTTTACACATACTGAAAATCAACTTTCCTGGATTATGACACAAGTCATGAAGTCAAGGTATAATGTTAATGATTTCCTGATACTGGCTCTTACCTGGATGATATTTTTACATGTAAAGCTATTGTGATGTGGTACTAATTATAAAATTTTGCTGCGTGACTACACATAAAACATGTATACATAAAACCAGTTTAGGGTAACCATGGACTTGTCCCTCCTCCACCCCCACAGTCTAGAGCAAACAGTACCCATGGACTTGTACATTGGAGGACAGATGGGAATAGTACAAGTTCCCCCCCCCCCCCACCACCACCACACACACATAGAGGAAAAAGAACCCCCTCACAATTCCTCCCTTTTTTCATGTATTAATCATTACTGGTAACTTACATGATCTTGATCATCGGGGCGGCAGCCATGTTGAATGAGAAGCTGACAAATATCAAGATGGCCGTTCTGTGCTGCAAAGTGTAGAGGTGTTCTTCCCTCCTGAAAAAAAGAACATTTACTGTCAAATTCAATGTGCAATCAGTTCCATGCAAGGACGTAAATTTGCTGCATTTTTATGCCTAGAGTATGTCTAAAACTTCCAAAAAGCTATTCTAAAAATGATGAAATCTGACTAAGTATTTATAGAGAGCAACAGAATTGAATGCCCTCTGCATTTAAATGCAATATTCTTTTTACATAAATTATGCCATTCTAAATTAGACCTGAGAAATTGGCTGCATGAAAGAATATTACAGTTAACTGACAGATATTTTTTTCAATAAACTCTCTAAATTAATATAAATGTTTATAATTACAAGTACCGTACGTGTACATAAATTGGCGTATTCAAAATTCAGCGCAACCACTGGGTATGGAGTTGTTGGCGAAGTCATGAATTAGCGTTATGGATGTCTGTGCTGTATATTGTATTTATAGATGATTTTTTAGCGGTATTCAGGAATTAGCACATCGATCTCTGCGCCAAAGCCGCTAAAATATGAAGCCCGCATTTTTAAGTATACATACAGTATTTTATACTTGTCAGAGTAATGACTCCACATGTAACTCAGTCAAGACAATAAGCTGGGTTCTATTACAGGACTATATTCTTATTTTAAAAACTCCATCATAAAGTTGTACAGGGGGAGAGACTTTGTACTGTCTCTGAGTATGCAAGAAGTACACAGCACTTTATATTCACCAAAAAAAAAAATGAATCTGACAAAAGTGTCATTTAAAACAAGAGGGCCATGGGCCACAGCTCTCACCTGAGTAACTAATGGCTCTACTGTTCTTTTTCTCCCTATATTCCTATGTAAAATGTTGATTGCCTATTGTGACCTCACCCTACCTCAAGGGGCCATGATTTGAACAAATTTAAATCTGCACTACCTGAGAATGCTTCCATATATAGGTATGATCATGGCTTTGCTGTCAAGCCTTTGCTGTTCTTTAAAGATCTTTTCCTATACATTCCCATGTAAAACTTTGATTGCATTTTGTGATCCCTACCTACCCCCTGGGGTTATGATTTGAACAAACTTTAATCTACACTAAATGAGGATGCATCCATGATAATAATATGTTTATTCACTAATGCATATGAATAGGATTAATCATAGCTTTGCTGTTCTTGAGAAGAAGATTTTTAAAATTTTTTCCCTATATATACAGTGTTTGAAACTCACCGTAAAATTAGCCAGACATGCAGGGCTGACTAGTAGTTAAGGTTGTCAGCCCTACCAAATATCTACTAGCCTAAGAAAATAGTTATGATTTATATGTTCTAGCCATTACCGGTATATGACTGAGACCAGGTCGCGACACTTTCGATCCCGAATCTAATGATTTCTTCCTTGGCTTGTTACACTTTGCTACCAATACTATCAACTGATCTGAGAGAGATTTATATATGATATTTACACAGGCACTTGACGTTACTTATTTTTCTTTTACTAAAAAAATATACCCTCTACCTAATATTACACAAGGTACACTTGATTGTTGAAGCAGTAGATCAAGTTTGACGAGAGATTTTTTAATATTTGCAATTGTGATGTGCCTTTCTGGTTGCACTGTCCATAAGTTGAGACCTGGAAAGACTGACCACAGAAAGAACATGGTTGCAGGGAATTTATTTCACAGAGTTTCAGATGAAAATACTAGTTGATGTGACTGACCTAGAAAAATTCAAGATGGCGCCGATGTGTACCTTGTGTAATATTAGGTAGGGGGTATATTTTTTTAATTAAAAGAAAAATAAGTAATGTCAGGTGCCTGTGGATATTTACTAAATATTACATGACTTATCAAAAATTTTAACACGTCCAGCTGGGAACTGATACATGAAAATTTGTTCGCCCGCTGCAAAATTTGTGTGTCTCGGGCTGTTGGGCGCACAATTATTTCAAACACTCACATATACCTATATTAACTTTGGCCACCCATTGTGGCCCCATCCAACCCTGGGGGTCATGATTTGAACAAACTTGTATCTACACTACCTGGGAATGATTCCATATAAATATAATTAACTCATCTTGGCTTCGCTGTTCTTGAGAAAATTTTTAATGATCTATATATTCCTATGTGAACTTTGATCATTGTGGCCCACACTACTCCCCGGGCATAACGATGTGAACAAATTTGAATCTTAACTTAATCTACCTGACAATGCTTTCAAATAAATATGATTTATCTTGAGAAGAAGATTTTTTCCCTATATATTCTTATGTGAACTTTGATCACCTACTGTGGCCCCACCTACCCATGTGGGTCATGATTTGAACAAAATTTCTACACTATACAAAGAAGCTTTTAAATATTCAACTGTGTACTCTTATCTGGTCCAGTTGTTATTAAGATGAAGATTGGTCTAGAGGTTCTAGAGAAGTATAAAATGTGAAAAGTTTAGAAATGGATGGAGGGACGGATAGACAGATGCCAGACAAAATGTGATCAGAAAAGCTCACTTGAGCTTTTAGCTCAGGTAAACTAAAAATTACTTCTAAGTGAAGGGAGAAAAAAAATTTCTGAAAGGTATGTGAGGTCTACCTTTTTAGCACAGAATTTAACTATATATAGTTTAATAATATGTTAATCTCACATCATTTTTCAACCTGGTGCAAATCTTCTGTTTAAAAAATTAGGTTTATACTTCCAATTTTGAACATTTAATATTTAAATGAAATTCATATGATCAAGCTAAGTAGGGGAAATTAGAAGCAGATGTACTTTGGTGACAAAGGTTTGCATTTTGGAGCATAATGCAATGGGATTAAAGGCTTGACATAGATCAGCTGTTTTTATGAGGGAGGAACTCAGAAATGTGACATATTCATCATTATCTGCCATTTACATGCGAGTTACTAAGTATTAGGTCACCTCCCTTCATCTTCATTCAAACAATCAGCTTTCTGAAAAATTATAATTAAAAAACGATCTTATCACAAACGTTTTATTAAAAATCATAAAATGCTCCATTTAATATTTGCCGTACATCTCTGAGAGGTTTTAAATTGCCTCATAAACTTTAAAAATTTCAGAGAAAGTATTTTAGCATGAATTTGTCTTCAAAGTTTTAGCAGTACGTGTAATTTACACCTGTGGGATTTCCACTTCGCACAAAATAAATATCTAACAAAACAGAGTCAAAACTTGAGACCAACATCTTAGGGTTAAAATATGGAAAATTTTCAAGGTTGGGTATTCAATAGGGTCTGGATTTATGTTAAAAGTTTAAAATAAATACAAAATTTTAAACCTTAACCGGTACGTTAAAAATAACAAGAAATCTGTGAGCCAATGCTCACTAGTAATACCCCCCGCTCTGATGTAAATAAGCACCATCATGTTAATATACACAAGTTCAATTACAGACCGATGCACAGAAAAATATGAAGTTGACATCAGATTCATATCAAAATTAATCCCACCATATGGCATGCCTCAGAAAAGATTGTGTTAAAATTTCAAGCATCTGCGATGAGTAGTTGCTGAGAAAACTGTGACGAAACTTTGTTATGTATGAAACGGACAGATGCACAGACAAACAGGAAGTTGACATTGGATTTGAACAAAAATGTATCCCACCGTATGGCATGCCTCAGAGAAGATTGTGTTAAAATTTCAAGCATCTGCGATGAGTAGTTGCTGAGAAAACTGTGACGAAAATTTGTGATGTATGAAACGGACAGACGCACAGACAAACAAGAAGTTGACATTGGATTTGAACAAAAATGTATCCCACCTTATGGCATGCTTCAGAGAAGATTGTGTTAAAATTTCAAGCATCTACGATGAGTAGTTGCTGAGAAAACTGCGACGAAAATTTGTTACGGACAGACAGACAGACAGACTGACACACAAGGGTAAAACAGTATACCCCCTCTCCTTCGGAGCGGGGGTGTAATAATAATTGCAATCTTATAATAATTTTCCCACGAATACAATCAGTTCTGTTAGAAAAACTGAAGTCAAACCTGTTTCACTCTTATATAACCTACATACCTATTTGCCAGATTACAATTATGTACAATTAGAAAAATTATCATAATGTGTTGATCCTTATATTACATTCAAAAGTAAGGGCTATGTCAGAGTTTTAAATGTTTCAAATTCATAATTACTTCTCTCATATTGTCAACACATATGTAAATATTTAAGATAAAAAAAAAAAAAGAGATGTGTTCAAAGCATTTTTAAGGTAGAAGTCTCTATTGGCCAATAAAAGCTAGGTGCGTTTTTTTAGCCTAATTTTCTTTGTTGAGATAAAGCACTTGGCCATGTATAAAGACTATGAATCTTTAAAACACGTCCTTTTATCTTCAAGTTTTAATGCAGTGAAATGAAGCATGTTCCATACAAAAACATTCTTAAGAGTAATTTACGTACGTTCTTCAAAATTGACTGGAAATTGTCAAGTTAAAAAAGACAGAGGTTTAATTACACAAACCATTATCTGTCTGTGATAATATTCACTTGTTGATAAATATGGCACCAAAAAAAAGAAGATGGAAAAATTACTGAGAATTAAAATGTCCCCTTTTTCACGGAAACGTCTTTATAAATGCCTTACAGAGTTCAGTCACGATTTACATTGACCTATATCAGGTAATCCACTTCATTATGTTATTAGTGTATTTTTTCTAAGGATGGAAGATTGGCGCTCTTTGTGCCTTATGCCTTCTTTATCAGACCCGCCATAGTTGACAGAATCAATATTTAACTTAAAATCTAACTATTACAAAATGTCCTTTGCTAATGAAAACAATATTCAATTTTAATTTTGATACTAGTATCTTTGGACATGCTAGTGGGTGCATTACAGAGCTGATATAGATGCTTCACAAACCTGAATTTTCTTCTGTAATAGTATATAAGCTGAAATGATATTTGTTGTTAACATCTCCCTATGTTTAAGGGCATCATTATATTCCCATGTAGGAAACATTCATTTTAATTGCAAATGTTTATTCAAGATGATGAAAAAAATTGGTGCTCATGTGTAGCTTGCATGAACTTTGACAAAAACATAAATAAAAATATTTTTGACACAGAAATTCTTAGAAAAGGCCTGAAAAGAGATGCACTATATTGTCTCTAGAAGATATGATTATGATTGATTGCATGTTGTTTGAAATCCTTTCAAGTATATATAGTGGTATTATGATGTTGTGCACAAAGGATAAGCCCAAGAAATGTTTTCTTATCATCCTTATTGGGCATCATAAATTAGTGACAAGAATGCTGATATATCAGCCTATGTCTAAAGCCTGTAAATGTATAATTTGATTAGTTCATAATTGTGTTATCAACAATGGAGAAAAAAATGCAATGGACCAGACCAGGATTTGAATCCCAGCCCCCCAAATCACTAGTCAGGTGCTAAACTAGCTGCTACCAACTAAGCTATTTGGCCACCAGCGATCAAACTTGTCTGACCACACACTCCTCCCGGACCTTAAGGGAGTTTGCCACCGAAGACATCAACCCATGCTTCTCCTTGGCAGGTCTTTCACATGTCATTTCCAGGGCATGGTCACGGCACCAAATGTTACTGGTGCCACAGACCAGACCATGATTCAAACCAAGGCCCCCTGAATCACTAGTCAGGTGCTCTAACATCTGAGTTTATATCTGCTTGGCCACCAGAGATCAAACCTGCCTAAACCGCCACACTTGTTATTATCAATATTAAAGTACAATTGCCTAAGCTTCATTACCAGTTTGCAATAGCCAAAATATTTATGATTCATTTCTGACATTTGAAAAATAAGTCTTAAAAGCGGTGACATATTATACTGCTAATCTAGATTGACACACTGAACATTTACAAATATCCTTCTAATTTTGAACCCTGACTCCATCTACCCAGAAAGTTGGCTACCACTTAAGCACCTGAGGTGAACTTTGGTCCCTTCATATCAATTCTCACAGGGCCTGAGTCCCAAGACAACTTTTTCTGTTCTACTGTAATCCTCAATTTCTGACGGATTTATTTAAGAATATTTTGTCTTGGATGTAAACTTGGTTTGAATTGAAATTCTGAAGGTTTGTTTGATCAGTGACACTGCATATTTCCATCACAAGGTTACTTGATCTTGAAATAATCGATATAAAGAAAAATTCAATTACAGAGAGAGAATATGGTTATGGAATATATATAGCACCACGGGGAGGCAAACCAAAAATTACGACAACAATCACTGAAGTGATTATGATCATGCACTTTTTGGCTGTTAATGCACATTTATGTAAAAAAAAAAAAAAAAAAAAAAAAAAAAAGGAGCTAGTGCAAGAAAAGTAAATATTGGTATATAGATAATGGAACACTCCCAAACAAAGCAATAAAGAATATTTAAAATTCACTGCATTAAATTTGTTTTTCAAAAGCTATGTTAAACACTTGTTGTCTCTTTGATTTCGTAAAAAAAAAGTTCTCGATATCGATTCACTCTTTCTCTGACAAAGTTTTAAGTTAGGAAAATTCATACGTGATCTCATTTGCAACAGTAAGTGCTCTTGTCCTTATACATACATGTACCCATGCACCTCTATTATATGTATTTTTAATCTGGAAAAGGCCCTTTCTCACATATACCCCAGTAAGCTGGACAAGAAAACTGGTATTAAACAGGTCAAGCATGAACTTCAAATAGATTTTTTATTCCATATAAAAGATAATGATTACTGAGGAAATTATTTTACCTATAATATATATTAATCTAAACATTACAAACCCCTTTTAGAACATTATAGGACATACAGTACAGAGTCAGGTAAGGAGCTACAACATTCAGTCTGAGAAGCATGGACCTGTAACTTAATCCCTATCAAGTATGCATAGCCAACAGTTAATAGTGAAACTTTAACAACAAATTCCATTTTCAAGCTTTTGTTTCCAAAGATTGGAAACAAAAACTTGAAAAATGATTTTGAAAATGGCATGCCATTTTAAAGTTTATGTATACATTAATGCAAAAACATGCAACAACAATGACAGGTGTGTTATTTCTTACCTTATCTGGCTGTGGAGGTGTCCCTAACTCCAGAAGTTCATGCACAACTTCTATTTCCCCCTTAGCTGCTGCCAACCTCAATTTATCTGCCTTGGTAACTGTTGGCATGGGAACCGGATGAGGTGGACCCAACATGGTGGTCATTTCTGAAAAAAATTGAAGAATCCAGAATGTTTTCTTTAACACATGGTCCAGTAGAATAATGAGAACATTAAATATTACTTGTAAAGCTTGCATGCTTACTCAGTGACTTCAGATCTAAACAATGCTGTCAGTTGAGCAAACCATTTTGATATTTATTGACATAAATACAAATTACATACATCTTTCAACTATGAATCAATTGTAGCATTCCTGAACTAATAGAATAGTCATTTAATACATGACTGAAAATCATCACTGATCATTATTACACCCAGTGATTTCTCGAAAGTACCAGGAACCAACTTGTCCTGTTGGGTAAAACTTTGGTGATTGCACCCAGTTGAGTTCTTAAGGTGGCTACCCCTGACTGAGTTAGAACAGTTATGTCACATCATTTTATCAGGTGAACTAGCAAGAAACATGTTTCATCCTTTTCAAAATCTCACACTTGACTTGTAAAAGCATTGAAGAAAAAAAATTTGGTAGACATAGATATGAGAAAATGGGATTTTTCTATTAAAATCATATAAATCACTGATTATATGGCACCAAAAAATGTATTTCAACATGTAACACAAATCTGGGATGAGTGATTGAATTCTAAATGCATTAAAATTCAAAAGCACTATACCAACCTTAAATTTGGCAGGTAACTTTGAGGCATAAAATGTCATGAAATTAGACTGCAAATGACCTCTCCATTTTTAGACACATTTTCAGAAGTGGTACAAATTGGACAAAAGAGAATGGAAGATGATCTTTTCATTTGTGTACGTATTTGCACAAAATGGTACTCTACTGATTGCAATGCACTTTTAGCATTGTATTCGTAAATTAAATTCTTACATCACAGAACAGACTGTCAGGTACGCAATATCACAAAAAGGCCAGGCTCCATACAGGTACAGCTCAGAAATGTGGAATTACGTATCCTGAATAATTAATGTTTACTCTCGTTTCAAATTGTTGTAAATTTATTCAAATGTTTGTGTTTCCAGTCGTAATAGAAAGTAAATGAGAAAATTGACATCCTTCACACTGAAACCTCTATGCACTAGAAAGATTTTTCATATATAAGTCACACACTACATTAAATGAACTGTTCTTAAATTTGATCATAAATTTTCCAGGTATACAATTAATCAAACTAAGTTTAAAATCCAGAAATATGCACACAAAATATAACACATAAATCCCTAAATCATGCAGTTTTGTATGCATCTAGACACACTGCAGCTGGATAAGTGCACTTAAAATCTGAAGAAAATTTAAAGGTGAGTGAAATCGGAGATAAATTGCATTTACAGGTCCGTCCAAAAGCTAACTAGGAAAGAAATATTCTATTCAACTTAGTTGATTATTGTCTGTTTGCTATACATGCCTAAATATAGATAAAGAACTACCATAGCAAACAGAATGAAACTTAAGAGATAAAACTTTGGCGATATACTGTAGGAACTGGATCAATTTAACAAGTATATAAATAATCCCTTTGTTTAGCATATCCAAATGTCAACACATCTGCTTGGTGCTATCAATTTTTCATTTTCTTAGTTTTATATGAAGTTATCTTAAACACTCAATCAATTTAAAGCCCAGCTTCAAGGTCTCTGGTTAGGGGACCTCATTAAGACCAATCACAAAGACCCAAAACAAGCACCTGTCAAATCAGAATTCTAATAATTAAGCCATGTTTGGTACTTTCTAATGCAGGCTACAGTAGTTTTTTTTTAAAAAAAAAAAAAGACACTTATATCTTCACTACAGTTACCCTCCTTCACTACAAATGTTGGGACTCAGAAAAGGTCTGTATACATGAAAAGTTCATCCACATCAGACCATACTTCATGGCAAAAAAATCACGTTTCAAATCCTGAAAACTAATAGGTGAATAATTTGCACATACATGTAACTTAAAATGCCATCACAAATTTTGCTTTAGATATGGGTTGTTACCAAACTTTAATCCCCCATGACACACACATCACTTCTTAAGCTACCCTGATCTGAAATTACATCAGAACGACTGTCTACCTACTAACTGATTATCATCTACATTCTAGAAGGTAAGATAATTAAATTGATGTATGGAAGAATTCAGAACTCATTATAATTCCTGTCACCTCTCAGATACACACTGACACTTCTATTTGTAGAAACATCCACTGGTTACCTAACAGGTGACACAGAATAGAGGCAGTTACGGCCCTTTGTAACAGACATGAGGCACCTTAAAAATATGCCACAGGGTCTTTCATTGATTAACTCTTTATTAAAACTTCTATGATTAATTCTCCAAATTAAGGAATATACGCTGTCTAAAATAGACCTTTTTCTCATTTAGAATTACTCATTTTTCGATTCATTTGAGATCAAATGTTAGACTGCATGTTAGAGAACATTGTAATTTTCACCTAAAAGAAAAAAAGAAAACTTTGAACATAATAAACAATATAAATAGTCAAATCCTGATTTATTTTTCTGATACCAGGTTCATCTCTTGTTTTCTCATTAAAATTTGTCCACAGTATGCCCGAAGCTGCAGAGTTATTGCCCTTTTATTTCTGAACATTTTACCCACATTCATTCAGTGATACAATCCAGCAGTTACAATCACTTAACATCCTGAAATCCTATCAGCAAAAGATGAATAATTATTTTCTGTCGGATTAGTATCTCTGTATTAAAACTTTTTTCATTATGTTCCTTTGGGCTTCTTAATTATTATCAACTGATAATAAATTCTACTTTCCCCCTTTCCTATCTTAAAAATATTGAGGTTCTGAATAAACTCAAGCAGTCCGATAATTTACATGCTACTTAGCGAAGAATTATTATCCCAATTACTAGGCCTATTTGATAATCCTACTACTGGTATCTTTCTGAAGGCAGAGTCTAAATATGGTATAGAATTTAGCAATGATTACTCTATCTGAAATATGCACCAAATTTAGTGAGAGAAAAACTGTACATTTGGCTAAAAGGAATATTGAAAGGCTTAAAAGCTGCTGGTCTATATCAAAAATGTCTTGTTTTTAAGAGGTGACACTTCCTTGTAAATGAAAATAATAATATGGTAAACAGTACTAAATATTTCCCTATATGATCACCTCCGTTTTGTACTCGTGTAACAACAAATGACAATGCATTAATTTGAGGGCCTAATTCCATTATCTGTCTCATTCACACTGACATTTCTTATATGAAAAACCAAACACAAAAATCTCTCCAAACATTTCATTACTTCTCATTACTTCTATCAAAACATATTAACAGGTATATTCAAACTGCTGGACAATCAGCCATACTGATTTCTGCTACTCTCTCAGCTGTGACAAAAGATTCCCTTAGCAAAATCAAATTGATTGAATTTTGATTTATTTTGTAGTTGTTTTCTGAGCATTGGATTTTCATTGTTTTTTGATTTGCAAAGAAATCAACTGTGCCTCCTTGCTAAATTGTATGGGAAAAAAGCATTGAAATAGCATTGAACATTGGATTTTGATTTATTTTGCATTGACTTTTGATTGAAAATGGCTGGATTTTTGCGAAATATGTAAATGAGATGAAGGATTAATCTGACATCACGGAAAAATGCAAAATCAATGCAAAACAAATGGAATACAGTATGAAGCATTTATTTGATGTCACTTAGCATTATTGTGACATCACAGAAAAATGTTAAAGTAATACATATTAAAACATTTAAGTGATGTTATGAAACTTGAGAAGTAACATAGAATAAATACATATGGTAACAAACAATATCCAGCATCATGCTCAATGCAAACATTATTACTAATAATCCATCACATGTATCTTTACCAAAATTTTGAATACTTATCTTAAAAATTCACCAGTACAGTTATAAATTCAAGTAAATGAATTACTAACTTCCATGTAATGTATCCATTATTTGTATGGCATCTACTTCAACAGCACCATCTTTTCATCACCTTCAATATCACTTGTCTGTCACAAAACAACACTAGCTGTCTTCATCATTCTTAGATTCTACACAACTTTTTGCCATAATTTGAATAGTTTAGTCCACAGGGAAGAACAAAACAAAATGTTGATCATTTCCATCAAAGTACATCATGGCTTCTAGCTTGTCTGGATGCAGCGCCAGCAGAATTTGAAATGGCTGATAAAGTGACGTAGAGTAATCACATGATTTTTATCAGCCTCTCCCTGGATATATTTACAGCTGGTCAGCACTAATATAACCAGCAATATACACAGCTGATAAAGCTACCATTTATTTCTGAATCAATGCTTCAGAAAATAAATACAAATTCAATCATGGATTTACCAAAGAGATCAATTCATGTGTAATTTGTTATTGGTATGACATCATATAAATTCAAAATAAATGCAAAATAAATGCATTGAAACAACATTTATTTAAAAAATCAAATTTCAATCATTCCAAAATCAATGGTCTGAAGATTTTTGAATTGGATTCAATCAAAAATAAATGCATAACCAATGTTCAATGTATTTTCAAGACAAATAAAATCAAAAATCAATGCAAATATAGCATTTGTTTTTGCTAAGGGTTCACACGTATAGGAACACACACTAGTTTCCAACCCTTTTTAATATCAGCAATACGAGCTACACTAACAACATTGTTGGTTTTGCGAGGAATATCCTTTAATTAGGAGCCAATTTATGCCAGGAATCCCGCTGGTTTATACCTATCTTGTTTTATATCCCATTCTTCGGCAATGCCGTAAAACTTGGGCTGAGCTGAATAAGGTCTTCAATGGAGGAATCAGATTCTTTTCACTCAGGAAAAATAATTTATTGATACCCTGCTTGCCACCCACTGGGGGTTAACTAAGCCGAGGGTATAGAGGGATTACAAGAGTTTACAAAACACAGACTCATTGCGGGACCTGTCATTCTTAGGAGAGGTGTCATATAGAGACAGGTCTAAAGCAACGATTATCAGAGATCTGTAAATATGAGAGGAAAGGAATTTACTTAATTAATACATTCCAGGATGTAAAATCCAAAGTTTATCATAATGAAAAAAAAAAATCAGCTTTTCCTACAGCAATGCAAGATTTTCATTTCTGGGGTCAGTAAATTTTGAAAATTGCAATTAAGTGACACCATTATAGAAGGTCATGAACAAAATTGTGAGGAACAATTTGCATGTAAGCAAACATTGACAGGTAGATTCAAATTCATCTGCTTAAGTCTGCCATGACACATGGAATGTCTCACCAAGTTTGGAAGCAAACAACACTTATTTCTTACTCTGTCAACAAAATTTCCTTCAAACATACCTACAAAACCCCATAAAAATTGTAGACTGGAAAAACACCCACTTATCAAGGGAAGAGAGGCGTGAAATTGCAAATGTGCAGTTTGTTGAACAATGAAGTGTTATATGTTGCATATGCGAGGTAACCTGAACAATATGCAATCTAGAACTCTTCTTCTTGAAGTGAAGAAGCAAGTAGCAAAGGCAAACTTCCTGTTTCCTGAATATGGACATATTTTTTCTTGAAAACTAAATACTGGAGCTCCCAAAGGCAGATCAAGAGGGGGGGGTTTCAGGGAGTCCCCCTCTTTTTGTGGATCAAAACCACACATTTATGGCAGATCAACTAAAGAATTCGTTAGAAAAAAATAACATTGGACCCCCCCCACCCCCGAAAAACAGACCCATATATAGGCATATTCATATCGGGATTGATATTCTCTTTGGCAAGGGAATACTCCACTTTGCGGTGTGTGTGTTTTTTGGTCAGAAAATGTTTTTGAAGTGTGGAACCCCCCCCCCCCCCTTAACCCCTTGAAAAATTTCTTGATTGTCATATTCTTCCTGTACATCAACCAGTTTTGAAGTACACAAGAAATTTCCTCCTAACCATCCAAAACTACATGTATTACAATTTTTTTTTTTTACTGAAATCACAAAGAAATCTCAAAAAAAAAAAAAAGAAAAGAAATAAAAAAGAGAAAAACTGTCATTACCTTAGGGTGAAATAAATTAATAAGTTTTCTTAGATTTTTTTATGTGATGTTTGGCAATATTGTTACATGCCATAAGTCATCTGCAGTAAAATTATGATGGATATACAAAATTATTGATTTCTTTACCCAAGGAATATCATACTGTAAACATGGATATTTTTACAGGGCAAAATTTCGCGATTTCCATGGAACAAAGTGTTCATATTTTCATATATTTGGGCATATTTTTGCAGAAGTTAAGGAATTTACAAAATATAAATTTTGCGAAACTTTACTAATTGCAAAATTCGCAAAAATTTCCCCCACATGAAAATTTCTATATTTACAGTAGTTAAAAACTGCATTTTGCTATAAACTTTACATCATTTAAGAACTGCATGTTTACTTATGAACCATGTACCCCTTATATAAAATTGTTAAACTGCCCTTAACATATCAAATTTGAAAAACAATATGAAGGTATTTCCATTGTAGTCACTAAATTAATACATCAACACACAAAAGGAAAAAAAGGAACAAAAACTTTGCATGACTGACAATTACTCTTGGTGAATTCCCTCGTAGTTAAAATGTGGAAACACAATTAACAAGTAGGTCATGAGAGTGAAGATACAATCTACAAAAGTTTTTATATGGCAGAGTTTAACCAAAAGAAAACCTCATCAAGTGTTTTTATATCTATTGAAAATTCTATCTGCTTATCAGAATTGAACTGGAATAACCTAAGCTTTGATCTATGAAAACAAGGTTGGGTCAGAAGAAACTAAAAACGAGAGGTGCATATTGAATTTCACCTTCATAATGACTTGCTTTCATTGATATTGGAAAGTGTAATAAAAGCTCTGAACCACTCTTTTGCTATGTCGACATAGATATGATAAATATTGATTTTACTCCTATGAGTGCGTATTGATTGCAATTTTAAATTGATATCTTAAACGATATAAAGGATTAATCCAAATGCCATTTTAGTTTCCAATTTGAAATAAGAAAGTTTATAAATAATGTAAATATTTCCTGAAAAGAAAGTGAACACAGAGTGAAAACCACCTGCATGCCATGTAAAAAATGAAACAAGTTAACACTATGGAGTTATTCTTGGTGCAAAATTCTCAATATCTCTAGCATAATGATCATGGTCTTTTTTTGAGAAAATTCTTAACAATTGGGTTCAAGAGAAGATAACTCTTTTTGCACCATGCTCAACAGAAATACAAAAATAACCTATTAGACTTTCTGCTTTTCATTCTGAGAAGGCACAAGGAATGATTTGACAATTTTCATATGAGAAATTTGTACCACTGGGCAAGTAAACTTTACTCAAATTTAATTATCCGACATTCCTTACCCATTTTTATTCAGACCAGGTCTAATTTGGGCTGATAAGGATTTCTTTAAATCTTCCTGGGAAATATTTACGAGTTTTTTCACTTCTCCTACTTCACACACCCTCTACCCTGTAAACTACCGATCCCTAGATACATATGAGAATATTTACCAGGCGCCAATAACTAGGGTGAGCGTAGACAATGTGAATTACTGTCGAAATATTGGACCATAAATCAGCCTGTTTAAGGGCTCTATTTACCAACAATGACTATATAGGATCTAAAACAGCCATAGAATGTTGAATCATGAAAGATCATCCTGAAGTTGTCTCTAAGAATTATTGGCATAGGTATTATCCAATGATTGCCCCTGTCTTCTACAGGGATCTCCTTATGCTGTAGATTCTGATTTATCATCAATGACAACCTCAAACTCTTCTCCCCATTTTTGCAAGTTACTTTTTTGCTACAATTTCATTTGCATCAGTTATAAAGATATTCATTTCAAGCATGGCTAACACCTTTAAACCTTAGTTCATGATGATTATAAAAAAAACATTTTTTTCAGAATACTATGTGAAACAGATTTCTTTAAATCCCTGTCCCTATTTTCCTAAAAGTAACTTTCTCTCAATTGTTTACCTCTTGAAGACACAACCCAAGTACTTATTGCCCCTGGCAGGACTTTCACCTGCAAGTCCAGGGGTGGTCAGCAGCACCAAATTATGTAACAGGAACCGAGAAAATGACTGGACCAGGAATCAAACCCTGGACCTCTACATCACTAGTCAGGTGCTCTACCCAGGCTGGTATCCACGGCCCAAACTGCCCTGATTTTGTAAGGCCCTATGAATCCCTTGCCACCAAACCATTCCTTTACACTAAATATTGTCAACATACTATAATCACAGAGACAGAAAGTATTTTACAAAAAAAAAAAAAAAAAAAAAAAAACGAACATAATATTACATGGCTTAAACTCAGCAAATATCCACATTTTAGTCCAATTTCCACTAGGTCCACTAGTAAATTAGGGATGACAGTCACTAAATAGGAAAGGCATGCTTAATTTCACTTCTGTTTTCGTCAAAGAATTAAAAGCAGAACTATTTTATCTTTCAGATTAACACTGCTATCAATTGCAGTTTGTTTTCAAGGTAACCAGCTTACCTAGATAATTAGGAGCAGCACTTTGTAATTATTCCATACAAATTAATCACAAAATAGGCTACTCCATCCTCCAGTTTGTCATTGAATGTAGTGCAGGAGCTCAAGTATCAGACTCAAAGAGACTCAATTAACAATGAGCTTCTCATCATTAAAGATTGATATTCACTGAAAAAAGTAGTCCATATCCTTCTGAACTCCCAGAAATTTGGAGTAAAAATATCGAAAACAGTCTCCTAAGTTTAGTTTATTTCACATAAAAAGGATGACGAGATTACACACTGAAGTATTCAGAACACATCCATGTTACACTAGCGTGAAATTATACCTGTAATATCTGTATCAGCCCGTGCTTCCCCATCTGTTGATCTGACGACAACCTACTGATTATCGACAATCATCAATAATCACCGAAACAGAAGTAAAACACATTGAAATCCCACAAAACACTGGTAAAAAGGCTTGTTTAAGGAGTTCAGAAGTTCCTCCCTACTAGCATCTGATAGTCAGGAAACTCGCTGTTGTAAATTCCCTCTTGTTTTTGTCGTGCTCAGTGATCAATGACAGATATTTATCAAGAAGATATCGTGGTAGATGACACTTGGTTTTACAGGTATTTAAACTCAATACCTTGGAAATTTTTGCACAGATAAATTTTAAATTTCTATTATTTCTCCATGAACCCTTGAACTATTTAAAAATCATCTGAAAATTGATGCCCCTCTGAAACAAGATTAACAAGGTTGATACATTGTGATTAAATTCATGATTTATGTATCAGTTGATAAGCAATCCTCGAATATTCAATAGGCCTTTAACAGACCCAGCTATAAAATGGACATTCCAGACCAGTATGTTTAATGTAAGACGCAAGTTGAACCAATTAATAGTTATGGTATACACGATTGTACATATAAATATAAAACACCTTTCTTTAAAATTCTCATCTCTGACGCAACTGCAAATGTGAACATGTAAAATTCATCCTCTAAAAACCCTCGATATAAAGCCTACAATGTTAAAGTCAATAAAAATTAACTTTACATAGAGGCAATATACGTGATAAATATACAACATACTTAAACAGTGAAGACGTTAAGTTCGAGCTTATACAACTAACCACAAATCAGGATTAGATAAATGTACACCATTGCGATTCCTACTGCGACACTAATGCTAATTGATTTTCTACCTCTTTCAAGCTTTTGAATAACGGGGACCAGGTATATAATCAATAAAAATCAAAAGGACAAAAAGCCAACAATAAAATTTGACTCAGGTCGGGTGCACTTCGTCCTCTGAAATGTTTGCGACCACCGAGAAAAAAAACATGTGGTACTGGTACAGAAGGCAACACCATTGTTAACATTAAATGCAATTAATTTGAATTGTAGTGGCATGTTTTTTCTATTTAAAGCCAAATGTCGCTTTCTTTGATGTGACTTCTGATCAGTAGATGTAACTGAGTTATATGCCATTTAATAAAATGACATGAAAAGTTCTTTCAATATTAAAACTTCAATGCAAGAAACATTGCATTGAATTACCCACCCTAGAGATCAAAGAAATTATTTGTCTTATTGATAAAATGCATTTGTTAGCACTTCTTTCATACAGACTCAAGAAAATGTCTGCTAGATGTTGAAAATGGCTGTGGACAATTTGACAAATACTATAATTAGGCATGACAGCTAGCTAGAAATCTAAATTCTAGAATTAGAAATTATTTTCCCTTCAATTCTAATACCAATTCACCTTCATTTGACAATAGGTTACTTTACAGAAACCCTGACAAATTACCTTAATGTTTTTATCAGGGGAGATAATACATAGGGTATTTACCAAGTTAGGTACTAGGTTTATATGTTTACGATGTTCACTCTTGCTCTTAGATACCAAATTGTTGACATGGCACCACTCTATTGATGATATTATGTATTGGTCAAAGGTGGTGACAATTTAAAGTCTGGGAAGTCTTAAGACCTAATTACTGGACACAATCCACACACAATCATTTCCATTACTCCAAATCAGAATCTAAAAGTGTGAATAGGCAAGAGGTTAAATCCTATATTGAATCGTAAATTAACTGACAATGGACTGCGAAGACAACACGTTAATTCCAGGTTCAATAGATACTTTGTAGATTGTGGCTGGATATAAGCCGGACACTTTCGGAACCACGATATATAATTAAATTCTCAATTCTTGGACAGTTTGTAGGGGAAGAGTTCAAATCAAGATTCTTGGGGGGGGGGGGGGTCTTACTGGTTCATGGTTAATATTTTGAGGATAAACTCTTGCATCATTCTAACTTAAATGCTCTTCAGCCACCTGCCTAAATGTATGAAATGCCATATTTCCATTATTTGAATCACCAACTGCTCAGACACCAGCCATGAAAGTGTTGCCAAATTTTAGACCAGGGGCTGGAATCATGATACATGTACATCTTAAAGCTTATCTTAAGTCAAAATCTGTATACTGTGCTGAAATGAAGTAAAAATCAAACAGTCTAAAATGTGTTTGATGCCAATCCTCTCTTCCATTGCAAGGCATCTTCAAATTCAGCTTTTTATTTCCTTATTCAATTCTTAAGACTAAAGATGCTAAGATACATGTTCAAAGCAAACTCTTTCAAAGTTTCATGCTGATAATGTAGAGTCCAATTTCAACTGTATTATCACATACCAAGTACAGTTGAACTTTGGTATCTCGAACACAGATATCTCGAATACCATGAATATGTCGAAGTGATTGGAAGTCCTAACCAAGTACATGTATTTCTTAAGTATTTAACCCTCAAATATCTCAAACCCTCGGATATCTCGAAGTTTTTTCTCCGTCCCATCGGGTTCAAGATAACAAGGTTTGACAGTATGGTTCAGTACATACTGACATGCATGCACATCTGCCATGCCTCAACAATGGAAAACTCCAATTTCTTAAATATGAATTAAGTTTAATTTTCTTTAAATTTCAATTAAATGCAACATTATTTTGCTCTGGACAATGCATACAGTCAAACCTCGTTATCACGAACCCAATGGGACTGAGAAAAAACTTCGAGATATCCGAGGATTTGAGATATCCGGGATAAAATACTTAAAGAATAAGGGATAGGGACTTCCAAATCACTTCAACATATCCATGGTATTTGAGATATCAGTGTTTGAGATACCGAAGTTCAACTGTATATATATATATAGACACCTGATGACTGCAACTTCCAAGGAGTCAGTGTGACAACTTTAGTTAGCTTTACATCCAATATTACTTAAAGCATGCAGAGCTAAACACTTAAGAAAATCTCACATGAAAATCAAAATATTAAACCCCTCTTTATTGACCCACTGAGACAAGATATGAAACAGATATCAACGTATGACAGGTCTTTTACCATTTATGAAGCTTCCAGCCCGATTATTAAATTTGATACTAGGCACCAAAGTTCATTTAAATGTAATATCCTTGAAGTTTTCCCTCAGTGAAATTTTTCAAGAAAATCAAAGAGAAACTGCTAGGGGACCATCCCAAAACTTTAGCCCAATTCTGTTTTGTCTACAACAGTGCCAGGTTTGTGACCTGAAGTGCTTGGTAATGTCAATACCAGCAAATGTCCTCTGCACTTCTAGTATAAAATCGATGTCATAGCTTTTTAATATCACAAAAATACAAATTTCAACATCGATCCTTTCTGTTGAAGAGAACTTTACTTCAATTTACAAAGTAAAGATTAAAAATTCACTATCAATTTCAAGTCCTGAAGAGCTGGGTGTGTATTCATATACTACTCTTCTCACTTTGAAAATCTTTGTACAAATAAACACTGTTTATACAAATATATCTACAATGTGTTCAGGTGTTTTAGAAATGTAAGTAGTGGAAAATTGAATCAGACTGAATAAGTAAACATCTTAAGTGGTCTTGTAAATTGAAATACTGAATCATTGTTGAAAGAAATATCACCAAGTTACACGTAAGGAAACAAAGTTAATAAATAATTAAATAAAAGGTACATATGTAGAAAATCCTTTGTTTATATGTTGTTTTTACAAAGAATAATGACTAATCTTACTTTACTCTCCGAATTGATTTGAAAAAAATCTGGTTACCAGGGCACCTGATTCAATAAATGGCCTATCAATTGAAAATGTAATAAAATTTTCATATACAAACATAAATGAGAGTTTTTGAGATAAGGATGGGTAAGAAATTCTATGTAAAAACAAGCAAACAGACATCCTGCTCAAATCCAAATGTAACAGGACAGATAAAGGCTTTATTTTTTTTCTCTATACATTTTCCATAATAAGAGATGTCTCTAAATCACTACCATTTCAGTTTTAAACTTGTTAAATACACCTTTAATGTACACCTAAATCTTTATTAAAACACACCTCTGAATCATATACCAAGCCCACACACCTTCACAGGTAAAAGCTCATATACTCTTCACTGTACTAAAAGAACATGCTATGCTTTCTCTGTACATATAGCCTCTAAGTTAAGAGGGAAAATTTCATTTTTTTAAAAAAATCAGATTATAATTATACTTACATTTCATTAAAGTTAAATATTCCTTAAACAATTCCATAAACAGAACTATCCACCACCAACACGCACAATTTTTTCACTTGCACCTTGGGTAATACAGATCATTGATATGCTAATGTCGACTCGCCCGGGTATGTTTACACACCCGTCGTGGACGATTGTGTGACATTTAAAACACAAACAGGAGACATGAGATCATACCAACAAAATAGATAAACAGAATAAAAATGCAGATTCGCAGAAAGGGACGGGAAAACATCAAACTTAGAGAGTGGTGCAACAATGGGTTCTGAACAACAAAGTGCTTACGAAAAAAAAGCTTTCAAACATCACACAATGTACTACCCAAGGTTGAATATAAGAGGAAGAGAGGAAACGCTATGTTCTATGTGAAGCAGCCCTCGGTAGACACCTGGGTAAAATATTGCCTTTCCCTAACTTGTAATTAACCATCTGTGGTTGACCATTTATTCAATTTTTTTCTCAATATCTAACATTTTTCAACATTAACGCCATTTAAAACATACAGAGAATGTACAAATATATAACATCCTTTTGTCCTCAGCATGAAAGTCAAACACTTAAAACATTAAAATGACAAACTTCTGGTCACAACTGCTGTCCAACTGGAAGATTAATGTATCTAAACCTCTAAATCAAATGTTCACTTTATTTATGGACAAGGAATTCTCCAAATGATAGAGGTAAATCAAGAAAAATTGAATTTCACAAACATGGCTAAGACGGGAATTATGAAGAGTAATTTTTTTACCCTTAAAACAATTACAAAATAGCTGGCATAACTCAAAAGCCAGACAGGTGCATCTATAAACACAATTAAGTTTAAGAAAATGAATATTTTTTATGCAGAAGAAAGGGTTTTAAAATTAATATTAATGTTGTAAATCCATTGGACCCACCGGAGTAGAGGGCAGAGAGCTCAACGACAACACACAATGTTGGAATGCTGAAGAAATTTCAAAACTTTATGACAAAACTTTCAATGAGCAAAAAGTGTTTCAAAGCGTTTTATCCTAGGACAAGGTATCATAAGAAGGATTAAGTTGACTATGAAATATTTTTCATCAAATAAATGTTACTTTCATCATGATAACAAAAAGATTAAGGCTAAGGAGGGTCGAAATGGAATAAACTACCTTAAAATATTGCACAAAACTACTTTACATTTTGCACACGAAATCAAATTTTCAGTGCTTAAAAAATGCTTTGTCTACAAATATCCAGTCATTTTCTGCAGTGAGAATCAGAATAACACATTTCTAAGAGCATGCTAAAATGATGCTTTAATTGATCAACAAATAATTTCAGTTCCTTCATTTTATACATATTGCAATAACAGCTAGCTTTAGCTAGGACACATTTTCTATTTCCATTGTCACCATGCAACACTGAGGGACCTTATGTTTTACACATTATTTACAGAAAACAGTAATATTATATTTAATTTTTTTTTTTTCAAAATATAGATGTTTATTTGAAATGCCAGACATTATAGACAGAGATATTGAAGTACTGTCCCATATAAACATGTTTTATGAGAACAGAAGGCAACAATAGGACAGCTACTGTACACTAACTTTTATTCAGAGCAACTTGTCAATTCAAAATCCATCTGTGACTATTAATTTTCATGACTGAGGAAACATTCTACATAATACACACAGAATTGATTCGCAGCAATAAATATCTGCAAGCAAAAGAAGATTCTGAAACTCGTATCTCTTACTGCCTCTAAATGCTTGGCTAATTTTGGCTGCTGTTCAGGATATTTTATACAATATATTGCTGCATACCTGTTCGAAACTGTAATCCAGTCCTTGGAAATCCAGGTTGGGATTTGAATTAAGTACCAGATCTCTGGTACTATAGGCTGTGACCTTCAAGCTTCATACTACTTTTTGCTGCTGTTAATGATGGAACTCAAATATTTAGAATTCTTCAACAGTCAAAGGCTTCAAATCTTTGAATTCTTACGAATAATACCAGTCAGCATACCTGATTTATGATTTGTGAAATGCATTGCATATTTTACAACTTGTGAAATGCATTGCGTATTTTCATTGATTTGCCAGATTCATAATCTGATCTTCATATTATATTTTTTTTAATGTAGTGTAAGTTTAAAGTTAAGTTCAGGTTAATTCTTCCATCACTGTTCACAGTGTCACAAAATCATCTCCAGATCCACGACTCAATTGAGACAGAAGCATTTCTATGATAATTTTCACTATAAATTTCTCTTATCTTGACATCAAAATCATACATCAAATTTAATGAAATATCTCAAATCTTGATCACGTTTGCATTTGATTACCTTTACAAAGTTTTCAGCCTTTATAGACTGATACCCGACTTGACTAAGGTAAAATTTGAATAAGAAAAGAAACCAAGATTTCTTGACACCTCAGTCTGTTGGTTCAAACACATTAGTGTTATTCTGAATGAGTAAAGGAGACACCCACATCAAATGAACCTGTGCTGCAAGAAAAATCACTCCTCACCAGAAAAAAATACTGTCTTCATTCAGAAATGAGTGCCCGCAAGTTAACCGATATTCATTTATCATGAATTACCACACAACAGAAGAGTGCTCTTTGTACAGTACAAATACTAGCATATATGTATTTCATAACTCAATCTAAAATCAGGTTTTTAGTTTTGAAATAATTTAAATTCTTAACAGCATTTATTATTTGAAAATAGAAACTGAAACACTGTACATGTACATAAATTGGCATATTCAAAATTTAGTGCAATCACTGGGTATGGAGTTGTTGGTGAAATCATGAATTAGCGCTATACATGTACGTGCCGTATATTGTATTTATAAATGATTTCTTAGTGGTATTCATGAATTAGTGTATCGTTGTCTTCGCCAAAGCCGCTAAAACATGAAACCCGCTTTTTTAAGTACACATACAGTAGTAAATAATGAGAGTTGAATCATATATTACCATCATGTATAAAATAGCTTAATTAGCTTTTTTGGTGTGTAATGCATATTGCATAATCACAATCTTAAAGCTCAGGGATTAGACTAAGGTAGTGATCAAAAATCATTAAAAAAATTACAGGGAACCACATGTTATAATATTTTCCTTGTAAGGTTTTACCAACAGCAAATTGCTAGTACATGTACCGGTAAATAATAACAAGCGTAAAGAATCATAAGTATATAGCTATTACTTCTAGTCTGGATCTAATCTAACTTTCAGAGTTACAGTATATGGTTTTCATTTAACTCTCATTAAACCCATCTTACGATGCGTTCTTCCATAAAGACATGGAGACTTGATAATGGGAAAAAAAGGTCATATAATAAGTTAAAAGATGGAGTTTGTTAAAATAATTGCCTCCGTCTACACAGCCATCAAATTTGTCTCACACCTCTCATCTTAACAATAGTTCTATTGATATTGCCATCTTGTTTCATCGTTTTGCCTTTGTTCGGACTTTTGTTGTGGATATCATTTCATCGGGCTGTGATCCTGGGCCACGGAGGTTGGATATTAGATACAGTCTGTGGTAAGATAAACCGAGAAGTACAAACTCCCGTGTCAAAAGCTCGGCATCAACACAAAATAGCCAGTCATTTGTACCTCCCACTGATTCAATATAATAGTCAGTGCTTGAAAAAACTCAGATATTGAATGTCTAAGATGATAAATTCAAGAAAAATAACATTTTCATAATTGTACTGTTTTTGTAGCAGAACTTATGAATAAATTTAATATCATGGACTGTTGCACATTACAATGTGTTCCCTTAAGCTGTCTATTGAAACCTTGAACACTATTCTAGCAACCCTTATTGCACAGAAGAGGGCTATTAGTGCCAAGTTACATGTGAGAGAGTCACATATTTAATAATTTTTTTTCCATAACAGTTGAAAGACGGAAACACTGTGAAAAAACACGAAGACTGGAACACATCTCATGTCTATGTCCCTGCAGGTATAACAACAAACCCCCCATACATTCCAAAAATGGTGCACAAAAGCATGCAGAGAATTACATAACATTGATATATTGTATACCAGGGCCGCCATATTACAACGTAAGATAATACAAATTCCTGTATTTCCCATTTAATTTCATTTTGTTTCTTTATACTCAAATAAAATTTTGATCCTTTTTTTAAAAATAGATATACACCTCCTCTAAATAGTTGGTCTAGCATAACTGATACATTTTTTCTTTGCCCCAAGAACAAGTGAATGTTTGCCAGATTTTCTGGATTGCGTGAAGTAGAGCTCAATGTTTGGGGGATCTTATGATACAAGTTTAATCAGGAGCAAAACACTTGGCTGATTCTTTGTGAAAATTCAATGAAGAAATCAGAAGGCATAAGAAGTAGCATAAATATTGATGGCGGCCACAGACTCGATGTTTAATCTGATATTTTAACACCAATCGTCACAACACACAGTTCAGGGGGGTAGCTAGTTATTAATTCTTCTACCGACCACTCTGCTTTCTTTGCACTTACGTGATTGGTTTATTTTTTCACTACAGACCACCTGCAAGGACTCACGTTTACAGCCAAGTTTCACTTTTTTATCTTTACAAATTTGGAGATAAAAATTTAAAGATTTCTTCTTATCAAATAAATGTAATTACTTATATCCTACAATGTTTTAAATACTGCACTGAAGATTAGGTAGCCCAAGATATTTTTTAAGTCCATGAATTAAAGTAATACCAGATAATAAAATTCAGCAAAAACATCTCCTTCTCTGGAAATAAATTAAAAGCAATCAATGATAAGTTTAAAATATACGTCAATTTAAAGTTCCTGCCTTTCCCATTTAACTGAGAATTTGTGTTGGAAAAAGGGCTCCATGACCCATTTCCAAAAAAAGGATTTAATCGAAGTGATATTGCATAACTTCCAAGTACTTTGCTCTGAATGTTCATATAATTTCAGAAGAATTTTAACAACTCTAGAGTTCTGTAAATGATTGAAAAAGAGCTTCTGTTTAATGTTGTCAAGGTCAATAATTTAAAATACATTTCTCCCCAATTTTCAACAATTTTCAACAAAAGATGATTTTCAACCCAGTCCTGCAAAAGAAATAAATACAGAGAAGACTGAAATCTCAAACAAAAATAGGCTGAAAGAATGATCTGAATATTTAAATCTCAACAGATTTTACAACTGACCTCATCCTAAATTCTTCCATTTTATAAAGTATAATAAGAAAGAAGCCCGTCTGGCTGTTTCAGATTTCATAAGTTTGAGTTTTTCTTGTGGGCTGCACCATGAAACCTGTTGCAATTCTAGAGCAGAAATGTATCCACCTCTTTGAATACATTACCTTATCTAAATATCTATGACACCTCATGAAGTCTTGCTATTTTTTCCCTCTGTACAATTCATTTCTCTGCTTCTAGCAGCACACACAATTTCAGAGACCTTTAAGTTTGAGTTAAATGTGTCTCTACTTTTTAATTCTTATAAGTATACAATAAAATAACGATTAAACCAACACTTTTTTATAATATATATAGTTTGTAGATAAATAGTGTAATCTTTTATAACTAATTGGAAAGGAAGAAATTCCATTTGTTTTTCGTTAACAGTGCTATCTGACTATCTGTAGTGTATGCAGAATATATAAATTTTTTCTCCGTACTTTTCCATTAGAATTTATAATGTATAATTTCAAAATTATAATGGATCATTAACCTATAGAGGTCAAAGAAATCCAAACAAGTAGTTTGTGTAAGGCTATCATGTTTTTATTCTTGATCAAAGAAGATAAAGTTGTTTAATCTGTTAATACCCTCCCCCTTCAGGACAAATCTGAACAAATCATACTTTTAAATCAATGACTTTTTTAACTTTTCAACTTGTTAAATATATGTCTTCAGGTATTTTTGTTTTTGTTCATGTTTTATTCGTAAATAAAAATGGTCATCTTATTTCTTAAAAATTCTCATGTTTAAAATTAATGCTTCCTATTACAAAAAAAAAATATTTAAAAAAAATGAATCATTTTGATTTGGAAAAAAAAATCATAGATAAAACATATATGGAATAGAGTAATGTTTTGTTTTACTCAGTAATTGTCACACTTACCAATACTCTCCATTGTAGAAAAATTCTCAAAAAGGCTCAAATTTCAATGTTCAATTTTTATCACATATTTTTTAAAATAAATCCAACGAAAAGTAACAGATAAATTCATCATCCATAATTCTAGAAAAAAATTCTCCAAGTGAGAAATTCCTGTGTACAGACTGTTCCGGACAGAGTATCAGAACGTTCTATCCTCACATTCTGTCTGCAGTAACACACACCTATACACTGAAAGCAGGCATCGTAAAATTTAAAACCCTCTTTAACATTCCGTCACTGATATCGTCAACAGCCACAAGGAAGATAAATAGGGTATATACTGATCCACCTCGCATTCGTCCACTCCTCGATTCAATTCTCATTAAACTGGTATCCCTACCTCACATAAGAGAAATGGATATAAAGGATATATCAATTAGCAGGTGCCCTGTCACATGTACAGGGTATCAGACTCACATCTACCTGAATCCTAGGACTGACACAGCTAACACACAATGGATTTGCCGCTGACCAAGCAGGGAGCCTCAGGGAGGGTTTAAAAGTCTATTACATGGAAAGTTAAATATCTCCCATGTAAACCAATTGTAAATGATCACTTTTGTTGACAAAGTTAGCAAAGACGCTGATTTAAACAAATATTGTCAGGTACATGTGAACCATTTCAACAAATATTGTACATTCTACAATTGCTGGGAAGACTTAGAAGAAATTATATAGGTGTTGAAATGATGTAACAGTTATGGCCCTTTCTAGGGGGTGTGAATGCTTTAAAGAGGCATGTGGTTATAAAGCAATAACTTTTCTTATGAATGTCATTCATTTTAAGAAAAATAACATTTATATGAATAGAAAAATGTAATTGAATATCTTAAAAAGCAGTCATTTAACTTATGGTGGAATCAGATTTAAAATTCAAATATTTGGTATTACATTTCAATCAAAATAGGATTTTCATGTAGAAGTCTTTTAACAACCAAAATGGATATTGGACGAATGTTTGTACCTGTGTTATTTCCAATCTTTATAGTCCTTTTTACCTTAAACCAATTCTTTTTGATACATTGTAATTGTTGTTGCTATCATACACTAGTTTAGTACATTAATTTAGAAAAAAGAAAATAAAAGAGACACATACGTCACACATACAACGTTGCATATGGGCTGAATTTTAAAGAAATAAATGTGTATAAAAAAAAGAAAATCATGAACATATATAGTCTTCCAGCATACTCAGAACCACTCTATAGTTATTCACATTTTTTAGTATTATCAAAGATCAAATTAATAAGAAAAATGAGCCCTCAATTCTTGTTGTACAAGTCTATAGAAGATGAGATTTATATCAAGGACCTAAATACTATTTAGGACCCAGGCTGATTTATATGAAATTAAATCAACATATGTAATACTTAAAGAAGACATATATGTTAATATTTCGACAGACTTCCATAATTATTTGGCTAGTTATATTTTATATTCCATCAAATTAAACCATTATTCAGATTTCTTTTTCCACTTTAAAGACAATGATCATGATGTAACATTATATATTTATCATTACACTAAGACCTTTTTGTTAAAAGGTACTACATCTCTCGTGGACATTTCCTACAGTTATCTTTGAAACACTTAAATTTTAATCTCAGCTTAAAACATTTTACGACTGAAAATATCTCAGGAAGGCACATATAGGGTTCTGTGCTCGATGATTACAGGACTATTATATATATCTTACATACCAGTTACCTCCCTTATAGTGCAGTATTTCACATCTCCAACAGAGTTATCCTCCTTGGTAAGATAATCCGTTATGTAACTTATCTTTGTCATTTCTACAAAGTCTGGAAAAATAAAACATTCCAGTAGGTACTTTCATTTTTATATTTTTTACTTGACATTTCTTCGGAAATTCTTCCTCTGTTCCATATTTTAAAAATATTTTTCTCATATATCATAAATAAGGTGGTACTAATCGAATTTTCTCAATAAAATTAATTAAAAAAGTCACTTACCTCAATTTTGGTAATACTACTCTTTAATGCAAGGAATTTATCTAAATAAGTAACGTTGTCTCTCAATTTTCATGTTTCTAAAAAAAATAAACACATCAATATTTTTCCACTCCTATCCTAAGTTAAATTATCATGATGAACAGGAAAATTAAAAACTGATAAGGAATTCCTCATTCATACTTTGAATGATAAAAAAAAAAATCTGAGGCTATATCAATCATTTCAAAATCCTAGATTCACTTCAAAAATAAAATTATATAATTTCTAACCAGATTATGAAGTAATGCTACTTATGTTAAGATGTCAGCTTGTGATTAAGATGTCATCTTTCACAGTTTTCCTTTCCTTTAACACATCTCTGTCCATTATTGGTAATTAAGTCCCAATTTAATTTCAGTGTGTTATAGGGGGAAATTTTAAAATGTTTCCCTCTAATTACTGTGTCAACTGTTCACCAGCTATGATATTAATCTTACCTTTTTTTTCATTTATGTATATACATGTATCTTTAATGCTCCATGCATTGTGGAAATTTATAAACAATAAAAATCCCTCTTTTCTGAAAAGAGATACAAATTAACAACAGGGTTAAGAAGGTTATTTAAAAAAAAAACATGATTATGATAAGACAAATATTTACTAAAGAGATCCATAAAAACCAGAGTGAAAGTTTATTAAATACTATAAATATCTTAGAAATAGCAAGTATAATTTTCTTACATATTTCTACAGACATTTAAACTATTGAAAATAAAGAAAGCTTTATCTGGCATCAATTTAGTGAGTCCCTGTTGAGCAGAGTTTCTTGAGTTGTAGGAGGTGGTCCTCTAATTCTGGACCCACACAGACAACAGATGACAGATAAGGAGGGATTACAGACTCTGTCTTGTTTTATACCCATAACTTGGCGTCAAACATTAAACCGACATGTCAACATTATGAACATTTACAAGTAACTATTTACAATGTTTTCTGAATTTCTGAAAGATTTAAAATTAAAATCAAAACTGTAGGACAAGATACCAGTGAAGTATTATGAAATCTCAGTAATACAATTTGAAATATTTTTTGCTTGGTTCTTTGTTATAAACAATTAAGTTCCAGTTTTCTGATTAAATTCTATGTGAATACACATGGTCTTTTTAGCCAAATGAACTACCTTTCTTTTTTGACAACCTTCCTACTCATCATCATATTCATAACTGATATTTGTCCGTTATTCTCTTTAGAGCAGTGGAAGGAATATTCACTGCAATCCTACATCCGATTTTTGAATGTAGGCTATGTCAATGTTAACTTCTCTGATAAAAAAATCTTGCTGAACCAGCTCAGCACAACCTAAACCAATGGCCAAAATAATAGTGCTGTCAAATCAGTTGAAAGTCAGAATCGATTAATCGGCAGCATTGACTCCAATGAACTGAAAATTGGCCAATAATCGAAACGGTAACCATTATAACGATATAAAATAGGAAATAAATTTTATATAAAATTTGAAGCTTAATTTTATAATAATGTAAGTAAAAGTATATTATACAGATTAAAATTCTAAATACAGTTTGCAGTTGGATTATCAATTTCAGTATTACAGATTTTTACATACCCCGGTAAATATGATACTTGATCTAGGTAAAAAAAAAATAAAGTGTTAATTGACAAAGTTTTAATCAACATAATCACCTAAAATATGAAATTAAATTTTTAAATCCATTTGATCCATATGAAATGACAGGTGATTTTTTTTCCCTAAAATACTGATAACTTTATACAAGCAGTTAAGTTTCTTCAGTTCAGAAATAAAAATTTCATTATAACCTATTAGAAATTCAAGCAAACTTATACTTATCTGTAAGGAAACCAGTTTTTCATATTTAACCAGACTTTTTTTTTATAGTATGTTAATTAAAACACTTGGAAGATATATTATATGGAAAATATATATTGATAACAAAAACTTTTTCTTGAAATAAAAGTGAGAAAACATTAAAAAGAGAAGTGCTATATTATACTGATTATAATCAATTATTAAATCTCCAATCGATTGTCTAAAATTGACTGCTTTTCTGAATGATGATCGATTATAAATCAATCATCACAACGCTACCAAATAGCTCCTGTAAAGCCAAGAGGACTATTGTTCAGATCTTAATTCATGGTCTGACACCCCATTCAGCTACAACTGATGCATCATTAATGTCATGACTATATTCCAAATGAAATGAGGCAAAAGTGCATCAGGGGAAAGCTTTGGGAAGAAGTCTTCCTGGGATAGACTATATGGAGCCAGCTGAGGGTTGCATGATCACAAGTGCCCAGAATACTCAGTTTGTAGACCATTACTGCCTTAAGTTTTGAAGCCTTAGTTTCAGATCTAGTCCATATGATGCCTGCCTGGTTATAGTAAATGTGCATGTCCTAGAACAGACATGGGTAAAAGCCTGCTGGGAAGAACTTGAACAGGTTGGGACCATGCAATTGTCCAAATGGGATATAATATATCCCCAAAGGGATTTAAATTTATTGTGCAAAAAAATAAAAATTCAAAGAGAAACTTGATTTTGCTTAAATTATTAAATTTTAAGTATTTATTTAAAGTACAGTATATGAAAAGCAACAGCTTTTGGTAATTTTTTTTTTTCTGTATTCCTATTGTTTAGGACATTGATTGGAAAATCCAAAACCTCTTGGGGCTCAATCTCTACACAAACTGTAGGGTTATCGAAAAACATACATGAGAAAACGTATGGCTGGACCGGGAATCAAATCCTGGGACCCCTGCATCACTAATCATGTGCTCTACTGACTGAGTTATCCAGGCCGATATCCATGGCCCAAACCGTCACATTCCTAGGCCTCCCTCCTTAAATTGTCTTTGCCCTCAAAGACACAACCAAGTTCTTTTTGCCCCTGGCAGGACTTTCATATGCAAGTCCAGGGGTGGTCATTAGCACCTAATTAAGTAACAGGAAAGGAGAAAATGTATGGCTGGACTGGGAATCAAACCTGGGACCACGGTAGAATTAGTAGGGCTGGGATGATATATAGAGATATCGATAATATCGATTCTGTGTGAGGACGATACCCATATCGATATACATGAAGAAATATCAAAATACCACCCAAAAAAATCTAACAATTTTTTTTTTGTTCACTTTTGGGTTTAATATATAAAATAAATACACTAAATATAACAAGAGGCCCATGGGCCACATCGCTCACCTGAGTAACTTTGGCCATGCCGTTCTTTACCAGATTTCCCCCCTTTTAATATACCTATTGTGGCCCCGCCCTACCCCCGGAGTCATGATTTGAACAATTTAGAATCTACACTACCTCAGGATGCTTCCAAATAAGTTTATGCTTTATTGGTCCAGTGGTTCTTGAAAAGAAGATTTTTAAAGATTTTTCTTATATATTTCAATGTAAAACTTGGAATCCCTATTGTGTCCCGCCCCACCCCCGGGGGTCATGATTTGAACAATGGATAATTCCGCTTAAATTTCAGCTTTTCTGGCCCAGTGGTTCTTGAGAAGAACATTTTAAAAGATTTTTCCTATATATTTCAATGTTAAACTTGGATTCCCTATTGTGGCTCCGCCCTACCCCCAGGGGTCATGATTTGAACAATTTAGAATCTACACTACCCCAGGGTGCTTCCATATAAGTTTCAGTATTTCTGGCCAAGTTGTTCTTCAGAAGAAGATTTTTAAAGATTTTTCTTACATATTTCAATGTAAAACTTGGATTCCCTATTATGGCCCCGCCCTACCCCCAGGGGTCATGATTTGAACAATTTAGAATCTACACTACCCAAGGATGCTTCCATATAAGTTTCAGCTTTTCTGGCCCAGTGGGTCTTGGGAAGAAGATTTTTAAAGATTTTTCTTATGTATTTCAACGTAAAACTTGGATTCCCTATTATGGCCCCGCCCTACCCCCGGGGGTCAAGATTTGAACAATTTATAATCTACACTACCCAAGGATGCTTCCATATAAGTTTCAGCTTTTCTGGCCCAGTGGGTCTTGAGAAGAAGATTTTTAAAGATTTTTCTTATGTATTACAATGTAAAACTTGGATTCCCTATTATGGCCCCGCCCTACCCCCGGGGGTCATGATTTGAACAATTTAGAATCTACACTACCCAAGGATGCTTCCATATAAGTTTCAGTATTTCTGGCCCTGTGGTTCTTGAGAAGAAGATTTTTAAAGATTTTTCCTATATATTTCAATGTAAAACTTGGATTCCCTATTATGGCCCCGCCCTACCCCCGGGGGTCATGATTTTAACAATTTAGAATCTACACTATCCCAGGATGCTTCCACATAAGTTTCAGTATTTCTGGCCCAGTGGTTCTTGAGAAGAAGATTTTTTAATGACCCCACACTATTTTTGTCTTTTCTTGATTATCTCCCCTTGTAAGGGGACTTGGCTCTTTATTTTAACAATTTACACTCCCCTTTACCCAAGGATACTTTGTACCAAGTTTGGTTAAAATTGGCCCAGTGGTTCTTGAGAAGAAGTTCAAAATGTGAAAAGTTTACAGACGGACGGACGGATGGACGACGGACAACGGGTGATCAGAAAAGCTCACTTGAGCTAGTGAAAGTTGTCAGCCCTGCCAAAAATCTACTAGCCCGAGAAAATAAAAGTCTTTTATTAAGTTGTTTTTAGTGATAATGTGAATGGGGCACGATCACCATAACTTCCATCCCAAATGTATAGGATGTCGAATTCTTACACTTAGCTACCGATACTATTAGTTGATTTGAGAGATATTTATCAATTACATAAATTTTAATTTATGGCAAATTTTAACACGTCCAGCCGGGCGTTGATACTTGCAAATCTGTTCATCTGCGGCAAAATTTGTGTGTCTCGGGCGGTAGGGTGCACGCTTATTTCAAACACTGCCCGGGACCCCTACATCAATAGTCAGAGCCTTAGCTATCTCGGCTAATATCCAGAGCCCAAACCATATACCATTACACTATTCTCTATTGAGAAGTTGATGGCTCGTTTTAATACTCCCCCTCATCAACTTCTCAATAGAGAATAACCATTACACATGCAAAAAGTTGTAGCATTCAATGTACATTTTTTAAAAAAATGCATTGCAAATGTATTTTATATCCTAAATGGACTATTATAATCCATTCGGGCAATTGGTCCTAATCTGCTGAAAGCAGACAATTAATGATTTGATGTCTCAATGTTATATCAATATGTTTTTGTATTATGGTTTGGGTTTGGAGAGGGGGAGGGAGGGATAAATGGAAAGACTATATGGATGTGTAAGTAAGTATAAAATCTTTTAAAAATTCATGGGCCCAGTGAAGTTTTTTTTTCTTTGCATAACACAAAAATGGGCATTTTTAGGGTAACGACATTTGACTGGGGGGGGGGGGGGAGGGTTTGTCAGATTTTGGAAGTAAATAATCTGTCCTTAAAATGTTGGAAAATAACTAATCCGTCCTCTACAAACACAAATTTCAATCCAAATGCAAAGCAATAATAAACAATTTTCTCACAGACTCACCATTGTCCGTTCAATCAAATTGTTCACATTTGCCGCTTCATGTCATATTTCTTCACTTCCGGCTACTTTCACTTTGACAGCGGTTAGGCAGAGCTCTTCGTGAACTATCAAATAACTTGTCAATGTAACATTAACGTGCAAAAAGTATATAATGATCTCGTAAAATCAAACGAAGTATGTTGTACTGGCCCCAGTGGTCAAAATCAGATAAAGAAAGCTGCTGCTCTAACATGTTTATAGGTCCTAGAGAAGATTTGTACTTTTGTCTTTCGACTGAAAGTTGTGCTCATGCGAAATTAGTAATTTTATTTTTATTTATTTATTTATTTATTTATTTATTTATTTATTTATTTATTTATTTATTTTTTAGCTTCTGGTACAATTCAATTCAATTAGTTTATTGACCAATTAAGGGCCCTGAAGGGGCAAAAAAAAATAGGCCTACATTGTTAAAACTCATATATATAGTCATATAGATCTAATATAGATTATACATAAAGACAAGAGAGAAAGACAGTGGCGGATCCAAGGATTTCATAACTGGGGGGGGGGCAGTAGAAGGCAGGGGGTCTGGGGGCTGCATTGAAGCCCTCCGTGGGTCTAGGGCAACACCCTGGTGGGGTCTGACGAATTCTTACAAATACGAGATGTTTTTCCTTGATTTTAGGATAATGGACATATAAGTTCTATATACAAAAAAATCAAACCGGGGGTTGGGGGGGGGGGGGTGCGCCCGGCGCGCCGGCCCTGGATCCGCCTTTGAAAGAGTTGCATGATTGATAGGAAAAACAGGCATAAAAAGTGGGATCGAATAAACCATATAGGATATATTGTACATTTACATAAGTTCTGAGCAAAAGTATTTGTTATTCTTTTAAGAAATGAATTTAATTTTTGAAGATTCATGAGGACATGAACTACGACGCTTCACGCCGGCATATTTCATGAAGCGCGTTGTGCCATTCAACTGTTATTTTCTAAGCAGAATAGTTTGCACTATAGTTTTGACGTCAAGTTCGGTATTATGACGTAACAATGGAGATATTCATGCTCTTCTAATTTGCATTCTTCTAATTTGCAAAGAATCTTAAAGAAAAATACTTAAGCGTTAGCGCTTCATGATAAATATGCCGGCGTGAAGCGTTGTAGTTCATGTACCTCATGAATCTTCAAAAATTAAATTCATTTCTTATATTTACATTATTTTTCTGATGAGTTTCCACAAGTTACGCCATTCATCTGTCATTTTCTAAGCAAAACAGTTTGCACTATAGTTTTGACGTCAAGTACGGTATTATGACGTCACAATGGAGATATTCTTGCTCATCTCATGGTAGTTCATGAGAAAATGAACAATCATCTAATTTGCAAAGAATCTTTTGGAAAAATACTTGGAAATGTAAATATATATATATAAATTATCTTTATGCATACATACTTATATTACACATAATTATGTCCGTTTTAGATATTTTTAATATTCCCAACAAAATCAATCAAAATGAATTTGAATTACCATACATTTAATAACTGGATTCCTAAACTTCATAAAATTCCTTACAAACAAAGATACATAGCGGGTTCCAGTGAATGTAAATGTTCTACCAAGCCTCTTTCTTTACACCTCACTAAAATATTTTCTGTGATAAAGGAAAAACTTCAGGAGTACTGAACAACATTATATTCGAGAAGTGGTGTAAATCAGATCACAGGTACTTGTGGACAGGACCCCCCCCCCCCCCCCCCCGATATTCAACCCCGGGGCTTTTTGGACATTCTTTCACAAATTATATTTATTTGACTTATTCATCATGTGTACCTGAGGAAAAAATCGTGAAAACCCCAAAATAATCATTCCACACAAAAATGCCTCACTATACACTATAAGAGGGAATGTATAGTGGGGTCTTTTTGTGTGGAACGATTATTTTGGTGTTTTCACGTTTTTTTTCCCTATGGAACACATGATGAATAAGTGTAATAAATATAATTTGTGAAAAAATTTCAAACAAGCCCCGGGGTTGAATATCGGAGGGGGGGGGGGGGGTCCTGTCCACAAGTACCTGTGAATCAGATGAGAATACTTTTAAAAAACTCCAAGGAGTAGAAAATTTGAAATCACAAAATTTTACTAAAATCAATAACATCAAAACGTACGACTTTTCAACACTTTATACAACCATTCCCCACGATAAATTAAAGTCCAGGCTTTTTGATATCATAGACAGCTGCTTTTTTCAATAAAAATGGAACTCGTAAACATACTTACCTTGTCACTGGTCATTTGTAAAATTATTTTTTAAAAATATTCTGATTGTACACATAAAAACTCTGAAGTTGATATTAAAAAGATGCTTGAGTTTCTGATTGACAATATCTTTGTAGTTTATGGAGATGAGGTCTTTCAGCAATCTGTTGGAATTTCCATGGGTACCAATTGCGCCCCCTTGTTAGCAGACCTATTTTTGTATGCATATGAAGCAGAATTTATTCAAAAACTTCTACATGAGAAGAAGAAAACACTTGTCGTGGCTTTCAACTAGGCATTTAGACATATCGACGACGTATTATCAAATAACAATGGTTACTTCCATTCACATGTCGACTCGATATATCCCAGTGAGCTTGAAATAAGAGATACCACAGAGTCTGACACATCTGTTTCATATTTGGATACTTTACTAGAAAAAAACTATAATGGTAACCTAACAACAAGGCTTTATGATAAACTTGATAATTTCAATTTTTTCAATCGTCAACTTCCCTTACTTATGTAGCAATATACCCTTATCACCTGCGTATGGGGTTTATGTCTCTCAGTTGATTTGATACGCAAGCGCATGCTCTAAGTATGAACAATTTTTAAAAAGAGGCAAGCTATTGACAAACAAGTTGATGAAACAAGGATATCAACAGTCTCATTTGAAGTCATCATTTCGCAAGTTTTACGGTAGATACAATGACCTTGTCAGCAATAACATCCTATCATTAAGTCAAATGCTGACTGGCGTTTTTCATACTAATTGTTGGGCCATTATTTACACAGTGAATTGTCGACGGATTTTTCCGTTTTTCCCGATCATGATAAGGAGCACACGACGGGTGTGACCGGTCGGCAGGGGATTATCACTCCTCCATGGCACCTGATCCCACCTCTGATTTTTTGGTTTGTGATCTGCTCCCGATTTGTATTGTCTAAATGGACTTTGAGCTTGAATACTGTTCGTTATCTCCATAATTCATTTGAGTTGGGCCATTTTAGCCAGTCGGTCGGAAGAGAACAAAAAATTTTTCAAAGATGTATAAAATATAAAACAAACGCGTACGTTTCTCTATTCAAAAAATTCCAAAGATACTAATAATTTCTTATTCTTCAAATTCAGTTATAACAGCCAATTATGAAACACCATTGGACATTTGCTTGAAGACTGACTATGTTATTGACCGTCTTGCAATGATTTCTTTCTTGATGAGAAAACCCACCAATACTGTGGTAAGCATATGTAAGGTTTATGTTTGGAAGAACCAAGAGGTCCTTCTGATTTTTAGACTTTCTGAAAAGTCCGTCTCAGCATGTCTTTTCATTTAAAGGTACAATTTCCCAAGATCCATCCATTTCTTTACAGGTACTTGTGATTTCATGGTTGATGATGTCAAGAGCCTACGATTTGATTCTTTGAAATATAAATGGATCTTTCTAGGCCCACACACCAGTTTCAGTTTCAGAAACATAACCCAGAACAACCTCGATTGCCCTTTTTTGGCATTTTTCAGCTTTGTAAAAAAAAAAATCCTTTTGTGTAGTAAAACGCTTTCTGTAGAATTGTTTACGTTTGCAATGTCTGTCTTGAACAGATCTGGTTCCTTTTCATATATAGTTTCATCATCGCTAGATAGTCTTTATATGAAATCTGACGTACAAGAGCCTACCCTTCATCCAGCAAAATTGAGTTAAAACATGGCTCCTGGATCAGCAGGTTACAGATTTTTTTAACTCTTCTCCAAGAGTAAAAAAATTAAACTAAAAACTCAGCACAAGTCCGCTAACATATGATAAAAAGAAACATTATCATTCAGTGCCAAAATTTTGAACCAATCACTCTAACTACTCTATACAAACTGCAGACGTCTTTTCCTGTCTTTTTCCAAAATATCATTGACGTTTCCCAGAAATAAAATCGTGCCTACAGTACAATACACACACAAGAAGTCTCGTAGCCGCTTCGTAGAGCTACAATTTTGATATGCTAGCCCAGTCCCAAAGTAGGGAAAGCAATTTAAGGCCGACTGGGGTTTTCATTTCGCAGTACTTCGCGCGCATCATATTTAAAAAAAAGATCAGGCTTATTTACAGTTTTAAAGCAACTATTTTCACATTATGAAATATATAGAGATAACGAACAGTATTCAAGTTTAAAAGTCCATCAAAACAATACAGATCGGGAGCAGAGCAAAAACGGACCTCCAAAACAATCAAAGGTGGGATCAGGTGCCATGGAGGAGTGAGCATCCCCGGTCACACCCGCCGTGTGCTCCTTGTCATGATCGGCAAAAAAAAAAAAAAAACAAAAACAAAAACAAAAAAAAAACGGAAAAATCTGTCAACAATTCATTGTGTAAATAATGGCATAACAATTTGTATTAAAAAAAGTCAGTCAGCATATGACTTAATGGTAAATTGTATTTGCTGACAAGGTCATTGTATCGACCATAGAACTTAAGAAATTATAATTTCAAACGAGACTGTTCTTGTTTCATCATTTGTTTGTCAATAACTTACCTCGTTTTAGAAATTGTTCATACGCAGAGCATCCTCTTGCGTATCGAATCAACTGAGAGATATAAACCCCTTATGCAGGTGATGAAGGTATATTGCTGCATAAGTAAGGGAAGCTGACGATTGAAAAGTTATAGTCGTCACGTTTATCATAAAGCTTAGTTGTTAAATTACCATTAACGTCTTTTTCTAGTAAAATAACCAAATATGAAACAGATGTGTCAGACTCTTTGGTATCTTTTATTTCAAGCTCACTGGGATATATCATATCGACATACGAATGGAAAAAAACATTGTTAATTGACAATACGTCGTCGATACCCGGTATATCTAAATGTCGAGTTGAAGGCCACAGCAAGTATTTTCTTCTTTTTACGTGCAAGATTTTGAATAAATTTTGCTTCATATGAATACAAAAATAGGTCTGCTAATAACTGGGTGCAATTGGTACCCATGGAAACTCCAATAGATTGTTGGAAGACCTAGTCTCCAAAAACCACATAGATATTGTCAATCAGAAACTCAAGCATCTTTTCAATATCAGCTTCAGAGTACTTGTGTGTACAATCAGAATGTTTTTTTTTTAAACAAATTTAATTTTGCAAATGACCAATGACAAGGTAGGTAAATTTACAAGTTCCATTTTTATTGAAAAAGCAGCTGTCAATGATATCAAAAAGTCTGGACCTTAAATTATCATGGGGAATGGTTATATATAAAGTTGAAAAGTCGTAAGTTTTCATGTTAATTGTTGATTTTGGCAAAATTTTGTGATTTCAAATTTTCCAAAATTTCTAGGAATTTTTAAATATCCACGTCTGATTTACACCACTTCTCGAATATATTGTTGCACAGTACTCCCAAAGTTTCTCCTTCACTACTGTTATATTTTAGTGAGGAGTAAAGAAAGAGGCTTGGTAGAACATTTACTGGAACCCGCTATGTTATTGTATCTTTATTTGTAAGGATTTTTATGAAGTTTCGGAATCCAATATAGATATGGTAATTCAAATTCAAAATTGTTAATAATATTAAAAATATTCAAAATTTACATATGATTTTGAAGAATTTCCTCCTTAGAAAGGGAGCTATAGGTACAAGTCGGATTACCACTTGTTGAATTAAATCCCAGTTCCTCTAAATACAATTAAAATAATGAGCCTTACAAACAAAGACAATGTTGTTACCTGGTTCGTCAGCTGGGACCAGTACATACTGATCGTGTAGTCTATCTAATTCTTTTTTTCATTTCGGAATTACTGAACACAGGATGATAGATGGTTTTCATATTGCCCCTCAATCGCTTAATGCGAGATTTTAACGTACATCTGATGCATTTAATCCATTCTGACAAAGTGTCAAGGTCTTCTTTTTTATGTCGGCCCATCGCCTGGCGTAATCTTTCACAGAATTCATAATATTTATGAAATTCAGCTGAAAGATCGGGGTTCCCTAAATTTTGACCCTTTCAAAATAAGTGATTTAAGGTCCTCATTATTAACTATATTTACGTCACCAGTAATAACGTGTCCAGCAGGACTATAGTTGTAGGGTGAAGAACATGAACAGGAAGGAGGATTATGTTTCAGATGGTCAATATCCAGGTTCTGTAAAGTTTTGTTGTAATTAAAAAGTTTGGAAGCAATAGTCGATGTATATTTATAGGAAATATGGTGGAATACAAGACTGGACCCTTTTGTGATTAAGAATATGACTTATATTAACAGCGTCAATTCCTTTGTTGGCATATTGGAGTTTAAGGAAAATACGGGTAGTTTTAGCTGTATTATTTTCCGTAAAACTTGGCGTTTTAAAAAGCCTATGATTTGCAATATCCATAACCACAGATCCGAGCCTGTATTCTGGTGTCGAGGAATCCAAATATGGACTTTCCTTGACTTTTATAAATAGACTATTCAAACTTGCAAAGGGACAGAGTAAAGTTTCGTGCGAGTGTGATGAAGGCCTAATTGTTAATAGTCTTAAATATGTTGATACTTTACATCCCATCCAATGGACGTAAATGGTTACTATGCACGTTATTAACTTATAAATCAGTACAGTGGAGCCTCGTTAATCTGGACGCCAATAATCCGGATGTTCTACCTTCCAGATGAAATTTTTGGGGAGAATTCATTGTTACATACTAGTATACCAAGATGCTTCAGTAATCCGGACATTTCATTAATCTGGACAATTTGCATGGGAACACAAACGTCCAGATGAACGAGGCTTGACTGTATATAAATTGCCACCGAAATGTCACCCGCTTTGCTGTAGTACGTACCACCATTGCAAATAATTAAACAAACATGAAGAAGGGAAACTTTTGAAAAGATGGAGACTCTATATATTTTATGCACGTTTTATTACATTCTAAAAGTTGACAAAATTTTATTATAAACATAATGTCAAATAGTGTACATTTGCAATGTAAATCGATGATATATTCAAAAATGACAAAAATATTTGCAAAAAAGCTTTTTGTGTAAATTTTAATAAAAAATGAATAAAAATACATTGTTTGTAGATGTACTTAAAGGTATTTCATACATACATTACAGTGAACTGGAATGATTGTAATCGTTGCTGCCATTACTTATGAGAAATAATATAGTAAACTAGACAACACAAAAAGAAAGGTTTGATTTCTAATTTGAGATCGGAGTAATATCAATAGTTAAAAAAACTTAATATGGCTAGGTAATAAAATATTTATACCTTGGAAAAAGAAAAATGCACAGAACAAAACCTTTTTATTCTTAGAATAAAAACTACCCTTTACATCAAATTACTTTTTGAGCCTCTATGAGATAAATACCAGCGGTTTTAACGATATCTAAAAATACATGCAAAAACTCCCAAAAAAAAAAGAATGAACATTTACTTATTTTTTTAGTTGAAAGAACTAGACGTATTGGCAGAAAACCCAACCATATGACTAAACAAGAAATACATGTATATAATTAATATCAAACAAATAACCTCCGAGTCCATCAGTATCTATTATTCTTACTATATCCTTTTGCGAGAGATAAATATTTGAATACCAGTTTTCATGGCTCCAATATTCCAGTAGAAAAAAAAATGAATTTAACCGTTTTTTCTAATACCTTAATCACATTCAAATCAATGGTCAGGCAACCAATTTTTTCTCGTATCGTCGGCTGAAGAAAAAAACAAAAACATCATCAGCCGACACTGGTATCGGGCGACGCGAAGCAGTCATTTTGATTTCTAGGAACATCGATGACTTTAAAAGTTTAAATATCGGCTAATCGTCTCCCGATCATCGAGCGCGGCCGCAATTTGATTTTCACCGTCGGCCGACATTTTGGAAAACTCAGTACCTAAATGTCGACCAACCGACTTAATTAATAAACTGTCTGCCGATGGTCGGACGTTGAGCGAGGGTTGGTTGAGGGACTTTTCAATGACTGCTTCAATTGAAGAAATCAGCCAACGACGCAGAAGAAATTATAACTTTGCCCAACGGATACAAAATTGGTCGGCCGACGAAAAAGGGTCAAAATCGGGCAAGGCAACGGCCGTAGAACTGCTGAATGTCGCCTGAAGAATTTCATTTTTGGCTCAAAAATAGACGGCCGTTGGTCTTTTTTGGAAATGTGACGGGGGTTTTAGTCGACTTTGTCAACAGCATAGCGTCGTTAAACTTTCAATTTCTTTATCCAGTTCGTCTTGTTGTGAATGAGTTTTATTGTTTTGCACGTGGAAGTATTTAAAGGAATTCTTCTCTCACAATTTTTAGTATGTATCTAAGCAGAAGTTAATTCGAGTTTACTGATAAATTATCTCCATTGAAATAACGACAGAACATACAAATCCGAATCTTTTATAAAACCTTTTCCTTGTTCATGGCGGGATGTTCAGTGTTTTTCCATTACATCAGTGTTACGAACAAAACAAAAATGTTAGTCAAAAAAAATTTAAGCAAAAACATATTGGTATTTAAAAACGAAATGTAAAATAAAATTAGATTGAACAAAATACGTCTGGAATCATTTTCGGAATAAGCATAAAACTTTGTATAATAATAAAGGATGTGTGCTGCAGTTGCTCCGTTCAATGAATAAACCTTTTGATTTACACAAATATCAAACACAAAAATAATCTTGGAATAAAGTTGAATTCAATATCATAATATTCACTACTAGAATTCAACAACATAAAAGTTATTTCTAAGGACAATGAAAATCTATAGGAAAATAAAGTATTTTTGAAATTATTTCTTTTTGTATATATCCTGTCATTTCACATAAACAAGTTACTCTGACGATGGATTTTCCAAATTTGTAAAAACATTATCTTCGAGAGAACCCGAAGGCATGGATACAAGCCTTCTTCTTTTCTTAACTATGTCATTAGTATTGCTGGATGATCCAGTAGAACTCGACGTTAAACTTCCGATTCCACTGTCCAGCTTGTCTCGCTCCATTTTTTCCTTTTCGTCATTCTGACTGAGATCCTTCTGTGTAGAAGATAGGAATTCCATGTTTTCATGTTCATAAACCATATCGTATGATTTTTCATTCTGTGGCTGGGAATTCTCTTCCAAAACGCCACCGCCGTCTTCTTCGTCCGTGATTTCGACAGAAGAGTTCCGATCAGAAGAACTGTCGGAACTGGTCTCAGCTTCTGAGTCAGAGTGGTTCGATCCAGAATCCTTGTCAAAGTTTTTTCCTGTCGATGCCAATCGCTCACTTTTTGTCATGGTTTCATCAATACTCTTCCATTTTCGAATTTTCTTGTCAAATTTACCAGATTCAAAATCCTGTGGAGAACAAAGTAATCATAATTCTTACATGTTAATTTCCTAATGCCAAATAAACATAAGGAGAAAAAAAAAACGCGAAATCTATTTAATATTTTCTATTCAGAACGAAATATTATCTTTTTGGTGTACCACTAACTTGATAAAATTGTTTTGCTTGTTCAAGTCTGCGGTCATCATTAATGGCCTTTAGTGCCAGTTTATGGGTTTTAACAATGTCTTTATACGCTGCGTCTTCAGCAGTCATCCCACCTCTCTCAATCTGAAACTTCACTTCTTCAAAGAAGTTCACTGCTTGTACGAAGCATTCCGCCTTGTTCTCTGATAAAAAAGCATTTAACATTTGTTTTATGTACTTAAATTCTGTGATAAAGCCAAATCTTTTCTACACATGTGTTCAAAGAAAAGGAAACAGTATTTATTACTTGCCTATCTGTAATAGCAACCGTTGACAGCAATGATTATACAAAGTAAAAGCTAAAATATTATTGAATATAGATAACAAAAATACAGTATATATCTGTACCGAGAAAAACTCTTTGTTTAAATTTTACCGTTTTGCCAAAGAAAAAAAAATGATTGAAGCGATGACGATGCACAATCTGACCCTCCACCACCACCCCACCCCTTTTCTCTCTACGTAAAGCAATAAAAGACCAGAACAATTGTACTCAAATGATCACATTTCCCATCCTGACAAATAAGTGAGAATGAAACCTTCATTGTTGATTCACATTAAAGGCATTTTTCTTTACAATTTCAATATACAATCAACTTATTAATACCATGTCTAAAAATCTTCAGAAAATTCCTACTTTTGAAAAGATTTCATAAAAAAATTTAAATATAAATTCCACCTAAATAATATTGATTTCGTGTTCGATGTTTTAATTATGTTTTCTAGGTATAAGGCATTGCCCATTGCCTCACCTTCACGGAAAAAATTGTATTTATTTTAGCCAAGAATGCTTTTTGCCAAATTTGTGGAAAATGACCCAGTGGTTTTGATGCAAATGTTAAACGTTCACAAATTTACAACAGGCAGACAAACGCACACTCCCTGACTGGGAAGCTTACACGAGCCTTTGAATCTCAGGTAAGCTAAAATAGGGCACTGCTTTCAACCATCTTCAAAAATCAATTACTAGTAGTCTAGAATTATAGAACAACATTGGTCGCTAGCTTGAAGAGTGGTAATCATGACTTACGTGTTTCTGGATTCATTCCTTTCCGGAAATAAAACATACCGACGTTGTGGTACGCATGTGTAAGGTTTATATTAGGAGGGACAAGGATATCCTTCCTGATTTGTAGACTTTCTAGAAAGTCTTGTTCGGCGTCATCGTACCTCTCCATTCTGAGGTACAATTTCCCACGATTGGTCAGTTTCTTCGCACGACTTTCTGATGCTTTAGGGTCGTAGTAGATCGCAAGAGTATAATACTCCTCAGCTTGGTGTAAGAGTTGGCGGTTTGATTCCTCAAGACTGCTTGATTTTGATAGCTTTTGCCATTGCGCTACAAGAGCAGTTGCAATGTTAGTATAATAAACTTGAATATTGATCCCCTCAGCATCAACTCCCTCCTGCCCCAATGCCATCTCTAGCGCTTTTCTGTGGTAGGATTCAGACTTTTCAAATTCCTTCTGATTGTAGTAAAGGACTCCTATAGAATTGTATATGTTTGCAATGTCCGTTTTAAATAGTTCTGGTTCATTTTGATAGAATGATAAAGACTTTTCAAACATCGCTAAAGCATTCTTGTACTGAGATCTAGCGTTCTGGAATCTGCCCTTCATCCAGTAAAACAGTCCTAATGCAGGGGAATGGGTCTCTTCATCCAGAGTCTTATTTCTGGTCAGGAGGTCCTCTATCTCATTTAAAAGCTTCTCACATTCATCAGATCTATCAATTTCAAAGAATAATCTTGCTTTTGCTGTTTTGTAATATATCTCATCCAAAATTAACCCATTTTCCTTGGCATACTCTATATATTGATCATAATACTCCTTGCGTTCGTGATCACTCAAAATGACAGAGCATAATTCGTCTCTTCGAAATTCACCCATCACACTTGGTGAATCGACGCATGTCTGCCTCAGTTTTCCTTCAGATGTAATCAAATAGGTGAAGAAACTTTGAATGTGAGTTTTGTTTTGAAAGAGCTTTCTTTGGGATTCCATTGGGTGCTTATGAAGATCCAAAGATATGGCCTGAACCACTCCATCAAAATGTTCGACAAATCTACTTCTTGCCGTCTTGATGAGATCATCGCCTGTAGCCATACTTTCAGTTTTCTTTATCAGGAATTGAACAACTAACGGATGTAAAGAGTAGGCCTTAGACCTTCTTAGGCCTTCGACTGTAACTTCCACAAAATGCCGGCTCTTGAGATGCACTAAATCAAGAGCTGTTGTTGCCTTGTCACTACTGTGGCTTCTACCAGCAATTGCAACTGCTGCATGGATGTCAAACTGGGCTGTACGAAAAACTGACAACTCGAGTAAAAATCTTTGAAGTTTTTCATTCAAAAGACGGAAAGATTGTTTCAAGCAAGACTCAATTCCAAAACTCCCAAATTCTCCTGCATCATTTTGGGTCATTTGGAGTCTGAATAATAATTTTTCTGGTGTCAAATCAGAATTTCGAATGCTGTTACACAGCGATAAAATGGCCAATGGGCAGTTTCCACAGAACGCAACAATTTTTGCAACCGTATCGCTATCGGTCTGAAACAACATTTCGTTACATTCTTATCATATTGTAAACAGAACTGATTTTCAAATTGATTTGTATATCAGCAATTGATAATGATAAAATTAATTATAGTAATCATCAACATCATCGTACTCTTAATGATACTTAGTAGTTCTTACCTCTCCTTCAAGGTATATTGTAAATAATTCAGCAGCTTCTTCGTTATTCAAACCTTTGATTTCAACTTCTTGAATCAATCCCCTGCGCAAACCAACAGCCTTGCTCGTTATTAGTTTTTGTCTTGCTGTGAAAATAATCCGCATCTGCAATAATTATCAATACATATTAGTTGTTAAAAACACCAATCGTCTGACATAACAAAATGAAAAGCAAAAAATATTTTACTTTCGACGAAAATTGGCCATCCTCATCTGAATTGGTATTTAACCTCTGTAGCAGTTGCTGAGCAAAAAGCAAAAATCTTTCTCTGTCCTTTTCTAAAATGCCATCAATATTGTCCAAAAACAAGATGGTATCTAGTAACAAAAATAAATGTGTCTTAATTTTTTTTCAAGCAGGCTGCTTAAAAACAATTACTACTACATGCAAAGAAATGATGTACCCGATTTCTCATCGTTACATCTCTTTATAAGTAAATCTTGTAAATGTTTCAAATCGTTATCCCCTTTTTTGTCGCCTGCCATGTGATCCGTAGATGGGAATGGCAACCTTTCACCAAACTTGGTCAATGTGTTGCGCAGCAAATCGCGAAGAGTTGTTTCTTCTCTGCAGATAGATCAAACAAATGAAAATGTTAAGATATAATATGGTTCTCTGTGACTGACATTATCTGAATTTAACGTCGAAGAGCTGCACATGTCAACGTATTACACAATCTGAATTGCCTGGGTAATGACATATTTTTTTTGTACCTTAAGTCTACTTTAAACACATTCCATTTGTCTTCCATGTAGAGACAACGGCATACTTCTACCGCCAAACTTGTTTTTCCCATCCCACCCATTCCGCATATCAGAAGTCCTGGGGGAAACATTCAAATGAATATAGTAATATAATATCAATGGCCAAATATAATTTGTAGTTACATAGCTACATGCATATTTACATATGTATCTGTAGTTAAAGTAGTACAAGTATTTGCAAACTAGAATTTGATGTTTACAGTGGAGTCTTGTTCATTCGAACTCTTTACTTTGAGGATAAAGTATGTTGGGAACAATTTAGACGTGTCATTAATCAGGACAGCTTACTAGGGAACGCAAGCGTTCAGATTACCGAATAGCGACTCTACATATATTTTGCTGTATCCTACTTTCACCATGCTTTTAAAAAAAGAACATTGTAGGGGTAAATATTAATATTTGTAAAATGCTCATGTAAAACCAAAGGTTGGTCATCAAATTTATATTATCAGGACTCAAAAATTTAAAACGCCAAAACGAGGGAAATTAGATACATGTACCAGTTTCTGTGTAAAATGTAGAAAAGACAGGATAACCTATTAAGGGACTTACCCTTTCTATCTTTTCCAGTCTTCAAATTTTGAATGATACACGCAAGTTCTTCCTCTCTTCCAACAAAACATTTTGTTCCTAGTCCCTTTTCATTCAATTCACTGTCATATTCTGTTAACTTATTCACGTATTGGCGAAGATCATCAGCGACTTTAGTTGAACCATCATCAACATGAAGACTAACTTCTTCAGTCAGATTGATGAGGAATTCGACAACATGAAAATGTTCCTCAAAATAATTTTCAAGGGTCTGGAAAAATTGTTCTCCATTCTAAAAATAGAAAGAATTACAAGAAATAATGCCTTTGCTGCTTGACAAATCAGATCATGCAATGTGTACATCAAATTTTGAAATTATCGGCTCAATTCATTTCACCAACAGAAAGTCTCGAAATATTGTTGTAGTGTGCAATGGGTGAGGTGATGCAGGTTGCAGCTTACTCTAATATTTTGTCTACACGCACTTGAAAAATAAAAAAAATATCAATATGACTTTCAAAGCTGAGCAAAAAAAAAAAAACAAAAAACAAAAACAAAAACTACATGCTGGATGCTGTCATAAGACAGTAATACCCGCATTCAAGTGTTTGTCTCTAAATTTACTCTCTCTTTACCTGGGTAATGAAGAACCCACAATAGTTATTCTATAATCTACATAAAACATGTCCATTATTAAATTAAGGAAAAAATGCACAGGTGAGCAATGACTGATATACTTTTTTTGTTAGTATTTCATTAGTAAATTCATTACCGGTTTGATTGAGTTCTCTTTAAAAAAGATTTTCTTCTCTCTATATATAAAAACAGTTTATGTTTTGAAGTTGATAAATCTACGATGGCCGATATGAGCCGTCAAATTACAAGTAAGAGTAACTCTATTATGTACGCAGAATTAATTGACTTCAACAGTAATACCAGTATCATTTTGTACATGTACATCTTTGTCAATGATAAAACGCTTGTACTTGTAATATAAATTTGTACATGTACAAAACTTAAGACAAAATACATTTGAAACTACTTAACATTCCTGAGATTTATTGGGGAGATTATCTGTAAACTTAGAAAGGGTTTAAAACAAAAACACGTGTGGGTTTTTTTTTTTGGGGGGGGGGTGTTAAATAAATGCTTATTTTTAATGATATTAAGAGGCAGTCCACCAAAAAACCAGGCAATGGGTGGCACATCGCATGTCATGAATTTTAACTATTTTTTGCATGTAGACTTATTAAAGCAAATGTTTACACATGGCAACATCAAAATTTTTTTTAGTGTTCCTCTAGTCCTATTTTTGGTAAGTGCTTAATTTTAAGTGCAAAAAGGTCAACAAGTTGGCTGAAAATTTACTACGTTTTTGTTTTGTTTTATTTGAAACAAATACTCAAAAACTGGATAAGTCAATAAATATTATTTATAGTATAAACCCTTATTTTTTATAATATCAATGAATAAGACACCAATTTATATTTCTTTAGAAAAAATTATGTGGTCTAAACTTGAGTTAAGCAAGTGACTTAATGAATTCAGTATCCAATTTTCATTACTTTCTAAAATCCAATACATTTAAATGTCAAAACTTTCTCCTTATGTTATTATGAAGACAAAGTACAAATTGTTGAATAAATTTAAAAAAATTAGTGGGAACAGGTATATTGAGAGAAATAAGAGGCGTCATATTATCTACTTTTTATAAATTTATCCAAATTAAACCGATCCCGACCGGAATTATATAAAGAAGAAAGCTACTATGATTTCATCATGAAATTTGGTTGTTTTGTTTAAGAAATAAATAACAAGTTTAAAAACTTCAATGGGAATTGAAGTGGGTCGGTCACGTGATCAAATCCTGTGAAGGCCGAAGGCCTTCTCAGAAGATTTGATCACGAACCGACCCACTTCAATTCCCATTGAAGTTTTTAAACTTGTTATTTATTACTTATATATACATTTGAGATGGACAATTGAATGTAATCGAATATAAATATTGCACTAACCGCACGTCGTAGATTTCGACAAATTACGCTAGGTGTAAATCGGCTTGAAAAGCGGTTACGCTTCAAATTCATCTGGCAAAGGATTCTGTTTTGAAGGGAATATTCTGTGAAAGGCTACTTGCGATCAATTATAGTGAGCATATTGGTGTCTGGGAATTTTTGTATTCATGAGAAACCATATTCGATGTTAAAAAACACAAGAAACACGTCCGATGTTTGATAATAAAAAGTTGGAGGAATTTCGGTAGGAAAGGGATGGATGGAGACACTTGTCCGGACCAGATAACTTGAAATCAAGTACAAAATTTGATCAAAACCATAAAATCTACGATTTCAGTAAGGCATATTTATATTAATTTATGATGTTGACATGGAGACACTGGTGACAGCTTACATTGTTAAGACAACGTCACAACGATCTCGATGATGGAGGTGTGCCTACCGAACTTCCAAAGTGCAGTGTTTGTCAGCTGTTTGTGGCGTGATTGCATTACATTGATATTTTTCAACAGATTTTCAAATTTATTGTGAGTAAAGTTTAACGAAAAAAAATTATAGCATTCAGAGGTCTGCGAGAAAAATAAGGGTAAACGTTGAGACTATGCAGCTCAGACATGGAACTTATAACATGTAGTTTTCTATTCTCTATGTAAAACCGATCAAAAACTTATTAAATACTCGTTTACATTGTAAATAAAATGATTATTATAATTTACTAGAGTATTTTGTACATTTTTATGTATGAAAAACATGCTATATTGCTTAGTGGAGTAAGTCTTTTTATGTAGATATTACTGCGCTGTGTGATTGGGTCACGTTATGACCTATGACCTTCGAAAAACTTCATACAGTTATGAAGATATTTGCTCTCTGCATGTTTATATAATAGAGAGATACCACAAATGTATATATTTTAATATGGCTTCCAAATTACTTGATTTATTTTTAAACATGTTTTCTAGGTGGCAATTACCATTAATTTGATTACTTAAGAATTTTGCATTAATTTCGATCGGGATCGGTTTTATTTCAATCGGGATTGGTTTCTATATTAAAATTCAGAAATATTTTCTAAAATCGGCTCTTCGTTGTATTTTATCATAAGAATATGTCTGTATTTTTTTTCTTTTCTGTGAGTTAAATGTTTTTAGATGATTTTATCCATAGATTACATATATCTTAATTACTAAATGTTTTTCAGTCCATGAAGATCTTTTTAATTACTTGTAAAACATCTGTTTGATTTCTTGATACACACCTATTTAAAAAGATATTCATTTCATGTAACAATTAATAGCAAATTTTAAGCTTAATAAAATATCTCATTTCCAAGAAAAATATTTTTCTAAATTATCTGGACGAAAAAGAAAATCTAAAAAAAAAAAAAATAGTCCTGCAGTGGCGAAATTATACATGTACGTACTTTAATCCAGCAAGTATTTTTTATGTGTACAGCCTCGGCTTTAATCCAATTTTTTTTATCCATTCATCATATTAAGGAATATTTTCCTGCTCTAAGAAATTTAATTTGAAATAAATAAGAAAAAAACCTGTACATTTACATACATATAATCATGATAATAGAGCCCAGAAATGATCGATCGCACGGAAAAAAAAGTGGGGTGGGGGTGGGGGTTGTCTCGGCGGCATTCGTTTTGTAACTGGTTTGATAATAATGAGATATTTTGGAAATCTACCAACCTACTGACTTATTTTAACTCCATATAAAGTATAAGGATATGTGGAACAATTGTCAAATTTTAAAAACGAAAATAAAAAAAATGTTCCATTGAATCATCTGCCGTTTTAGTGTCAGCTTGAAGTGGGGCGTCCAGCAGTATTATTGGCAACATTTTCCTCATTAAGTTGTAAATTTATAGATTTCTATAACTTTTTTTCTATTCTAGTTTTTACATTTTATAAAATTAAAGTCAAAACAGAAACTGAACCACCGACACTAATAGTAAACGATGTGACGAGTACTTCCGTTCTTACAACTGTTAAAACTTATTCGGTCCGACAGTCGATCGTGAGCAATCGTATAATGCTGACTGCATATTTGATATTACTGCATATAAGTTAACATATTCAAGTATTAACAACACTTAATGAAGTGCACATCTCGACTTTGCTGAATCTAATGTTGCGTAAGTCTGGAATATTCATCATTACTAAATAATAAGAAATAATTCTTAATCTTTTCACGTCCCAGTTTTATCAGAAATGTTCATAATAAATTACACTAGAAAAATTATTTTTAGGAATTATAAAATACCAGTATATGCATGTGCTATTAACTCATTTTAAAAATAAAACAATTTAATCCTATCATGATTACTGTATAGATGTTCTGTACATGTATAAAATTACATATCAATACTGACTTGTTTTAAATCATCTATAACTGAGGCACCGCCCGTGAATAAAATACATTCTGGATCACAATATTATTTAATGCACTCGGAAAAGTAATTGGACAGAAAAGAGAAATTATTTAACTTAACTTTTTAAAAATCTTTTTCTTTGCACGTTTACATAAATTTACCAACTTCTGTGGAATATTTGCAACTATTGTGACGCAATATTAGATAGGTATTTGACGTCACTGATACATCAATGGAAACGTGGATTCAACCTGAATAATAAAGCAAATTTTAAACTAAATATGTTTGGAGGTGAAAATTAATTCCATTTTTCAAAATAAACCAATTATTTTTGGTTGAATAACATTCTTTAGTGTATCAGTTGTAAATATTTCACAGGGTTTCTGATAGTAAGATGTTTAATCGATTTCCCGATGCTACGGGAGATAACTCTTGCATCACAGAATTTCATAAAAATGACTGTCTATTTTGCAAGAAAACTACTATTGAAAATATTTTTCCCACTGATTTTATTTTTTGAATTGAAAGATGAAATATTTCTTGATTTAGTTTGGAGTGAATTATAGATCTGTTGAAAATGTATTAGAATTTACAGTTCTTTGTATCCGACCGACATTCAATGGTTTATATAGGGGAATTCAAAAACACAAAACAAAACGATATTTTAGTAAATAAGCTATTTTCAAACAAATCTTTACTTACATTATTCCATATGGACTACATTAATATCATTTTCAATAAAATATCAAATATTCGTCACATTCGATGTGCCGCCTATTAATACAATACTGCCTGGTTTTCTGGTGGACTGCCTCTTAAAAAGAGCAAGACTGTTTTTCCTTTTACATAGTATAACGTCTTCTGGGATCACGACTTTCGGATTTTTCCATCAAGGAGTCTTTATTCAGATTCCTCGTGTTTTTGTTTGATTTTAACTTCTTTCTACGATGGCCGATATCAGCCTGTACATATTCCGGCTACTATTGAACTTTGTATTTTAAAAATGTACATTGACATGTACATTTTGCACTGACAGTGCACACTTCGTGCTCTTATCTTTTGTCTGTACATGTACAAAATGGCAAAAAGGCAAATGTCAAAACGTAGAGACATAAAACACATATTCTTTTAATTAAAATTCCTGGTCGGCGAAGACCATTAAATATGAATAAAATTGTACAATGGCACTGGAAAGAGTTGGACAATAAAAAAGGAAACTGATAAATATTAGCGGAAAATGTTCTAAACCTTTGATTTTAAGAAACCCCCAAACACTGCTTACTGAAGAGTTCTAATTCCATGGTAATTTTACACAGTTGGAATGATCTGATAGAAGTACTCTTAACATGAAAAATGTTATTACGTATCTACGTATACTAAGTATTCATAACATGAATGATTTTTATATAAAATTGAAAGTTGAAATAAACATATCAGTGAAAAGAAATAGTCATTTTAAAATTACTATGTAAATGTAATGTAACGAAATATTATGTAAGATTAAATTATGACCTTTAAAGTTCAAAGAAAATGTTGATTTTATGAACTTTAAAGGTCATAATTTAATCTTACATACTATTTCGGCATGTCTCTTACTTATATGGAAACCAGTTTTTGTGGTCCTTTCAGCTTTCTTTTACTTTTGATCAAAAAAGGATTGCATGTATATATGTATTTTATGTATACTAGTCGCCATCACTCTTAGGTGGATGGGGACAGTTTATTGATATGGATGTGCAAAGAAATGTTTGTGGAAGGCAATTTTAATCAATGAAATTTTCATTCTTATTGAAAGAAGATCAATTGATTTTAACCTACAGGTGGACAGAAATTTTGAACATTTTCTTTTCATGTTTTTCAACCTTTTTACTGCAAAACTCTTCCCAGTGCCTTGTACAATTTTATTCATATTTAATGGTTTTCAACAACCAGGAATTTTAATTAAAAGAATATGTGTTTCAAACGTTCACATTTTGACATTTGCCTTTTTGCCATTTTGAACATATACAGACAAAAGTTAATAGCACGAAGCGTGCACTGTCAGTGGAAAATGTACATGTCAATGTACATTTTAAATGTACGAATTTCAATAGCAGTCGGAATATGTACAGGCTGATATCGGCCATCGTATCTTTCACGACAACGCAATGTAAAAATTCATTCTTAGTCCCCACATACTAGTTAAAGATTCCAGAGACAATGAAGCTGCATCTTTAAGTAAGAAGTTTTTCCTCATTCTATTCTTTTCCTTGTTCCAATGAAAAAAAAATAAAGGAGAAAATTTTTTTAATGAAACAAGGGACTTCTTACTTACGCAGATCATCAAGCGACAGTCTTTCATCTGGAGGGAAGGAAAATACTAAAGATGCAGCTTCATTGTCTCTGGAATCTTTAATCAGTATTTTGGGGCCTATAAATGAAATTAAATATTATGTTGTCGAAATGGAAATTAAAATCAAACCAAAACACGTGGAATCTGAACAAATACACTTACAAAATATTCTTTGATGGAAAATTTTTGATATTGAGGTCTCAGACGACGTATGTGAAAGTAAAAATAATCTCGCTGCGTTTTATGATTATTAAAAATTAGGCATACAGCATTTATTTAACAACATCAAAAAAAGGGGGGAGACGAAAAGAGAAGAAAACCAGACAGGCAGACACACGTGTTTTTGTTTTAAACCCTTTCTAAGTTTACAGATAATCTCCCCAATAAATCTTAGGAATGTTAAGTCGTTTCAAATGGATTTTGTCTCAAGATTTGTACATGTACAAATTTATATTACAATTACAAGCGTTTTGTCATTGACAAAGATGTACAAAGTGATACAGGTAGTACTTTTAAAGTCAATTAATTCTGCGTACATATTAGAGTTACTCTTACTTGTATTTTGACGGCTCATATCGGCCATCGTATAAATCTCTTCATCTTGATGCGAAACATGAAATGATATATTAAGTGTGTGACAATTTTGAGGAAACTGAAAATTTTAGATGACAAAACAACATTGCAAGGGAGACTGAATCCTGGTAGGTCAATGAAAGCTTTACCATAAACTAGATATATAACCTTGTGCCATAACACATAAAACGGTATATAGGTCATGGTCCCTCAAAGTCATCCAAACCGCTGAAACTGGAAATAGTCAAATATCTCAAACAAACAAAAAAAAAAAACATTTAAACTTTACTCTTAACCATATATAAATCTCATTCTTTGTGTCATGAGACAGTAAACATAATATAGGTCATGACCCCTGGAGGTCAACCCCCTCCCCTCGAAACTGGAAATGGCTAAATATCTCAAAAACTGTTGAAAGCTTTATGATAAACCAATAACAATTGACATGTACAGTGTATATAATCTTGTTTACATCTCAGTGTCATGATGCATTAAATTAGCATATACATGTAAGTCATGACCCTGGAGGCAATCCCTTCCTCCTGAAACCGGAAAATACCTTAAAAAAGATTGAAATCTGTCGGAATTCTCATGGGTGCTAATTGTGCCCCGTTATTAGCAGATTTAGTTTTGTATTCATATGAAGCAGAATTTATTCAAAAACTTGTACATGAGAAGAACAAAACACTTGCATAGGCCTTCAACTCGACATTTAGATATATGGACGACGTATAACCAGGTAGATTTTGGTTATAAGTTAAAAAAGTATAATTCCTGGACTGTATTCGTTGTATAGCTCAAAAGGGGAAGAAGGAATGTTGGTGGGTAATAAAGTAGTGGTGCTGTGGGGCCATAATGCAATGTAAACGAGAAAGGTGCCGTATTTCCTATGGACTTCAATATAAAATCCAAAAATGGTAAAATCAGGTTTCCAAATTTATTATAGACGATGGTAAATAACAATCAACATGAATTTCAACAATAGTTTAACGAGTCAAAACTGAGTCTTAACCGAGTTGGACGTAGATCATCGGGCCCCTAAATTAAAGAAAATATAATGGACATAGTGCTTTTCTGGGGTAAGATTAAGAGTAAACAATCATTGAACAAGCTGAGTAAACTTGATGGATAGTTGTGTTTCTTTGATATACAAAAGGACATGAAAGCAATTATATAAAAAAAGTTATTGATGCGGGATGAACAAATCCTGAGGAATTAACACCTAATGAGCATCAATTCTTTTGACACAGTCACTGAGTGTCAAAATGGAATGTCTTAATCCTGCTTCAAGGGAAATGAGATAAATGAAGACAAAAATAATTCAAATGAGTAAACAATAAGCACAAAATAATATTGTTAAGAATTTCGCAGATAAATGTCTAAGTTTAGGTTAACATTAAAAAGTTATTTATTTCAAAAATGTTTATGTGATAGTATTATCAATTAACAATAGTTACTTCCATTCATATGTCGACTCGATATGTCTCAGTGAACTTGAAATAAAAAATACCAAAGAGCCTGCCACATCTGTTTCATATTTGGATATTTTACAAGAAAAAGACGTTAATGGTAACATAACAACGTTATGATAAACATGATGACTTCAACTTTTCAATCGCCAACTTCCCTTATGTAGCAATATACCATTAGCACCTGCATATAAGGTTATGACTCCCAGTTGATTCGATACGCAAGAGCATGCTCTACGTACGAACAATTTCTAAAACGAAGCAAGCTATTGACAAACAAGCTGATGAAACAAGAATATAAACAGACTCGTTTGAAGTCATCATTTCGCAAGTTCTATGGTCGATACAATGGCCTTATCAGCAAAAACAATATATCATAAAGTCAAATGCTGACTGACGTTTTTGATACTAATTGTTAGGCCATTATTTACATATTGAATTGTCTACGGATTTTTCGTTTTCGTGACAAGGAGCACACGGCGGGTGTGACCGGTCGGCAGGAATGCTTACCCCTCCATGGCACCTGATCCCACCTCTGATGTTTTTACAAGTCCGTGATTGCTCTGCTCCCGATCTGTATTGTTTCAATGGACTTCTGAGCTTGATTACTGTTCGTTATCTCAATATTTCACCAATAACTTTGATAGCTACAATCCTTACAACATTCTTGTAATGTTCATTTTGTAAAATTAGCTTACTGAAGGCTCACGTGTACTTTTCTGATCAAAAATTGTCTCCGTTTTTTTTCATTGTTGTTTTCTTCGTTGTAAAGTTTTTACAATATCATCTTCTTCTCAAGAATTCCTGGGCCAATTCAAACAAGATTGCCTCAATGTATCCTTGGGTGAAGGGTTTTAAAGTTTGTTCAAAGAAGGGTAAAGCTCTCTTTTAATGTGAGATAAGAAAGAGTGAAAAATTTCAAAAATCCTCTTCTCAAGAACCACTGGGCAAGAACAGTGAAAAATATGTGAAAGCCTCATTACATTGTCTTGAATCAAATTTGTTCTTTCAAAACACTACTCACTCTACAGATTTGATCAGTTTTCAGTAAGACTGCACAAATAGACTATACTAAGATACACAATTCTGTTTGTCTGTTTTTGAATTCTTTGAGCAGTGTTGCCATAGTTACATAAAATATATGCAGTCAAACCTCATTATCACGAACTAGACGGGATTCGAGATAACCTCAAAATTATATAGGTGAAATTCTGGGAATCAGCTTTTAAAAAAAAAAATCTCATTTTTGACCCCCATTTGACCCCTAGGGTGAAAATAAAAATTTTGAAACCTTATTGCAATCTACAGGACACTATCAATCACATTCCATAATATGATTAGGCTAATAAGAGGAGATGCACATCTACAGGACACCATCAAACATCTTTGAGGGGAGTGAGGGGGAATATGAGAACCATCTATCCTTCTGTATTCAATAATCCAGAAGTGAAAAAAAATTAGATAGATTACATGATCAGTTCGTACTGGTCCCTGCTGACAAAGCAGGTAACAACATTGTCTTTGTTTGTAAGGCTCATTATATTAAATGTATTTTAGAGGAACTTGGATTTAATTCTACAAGTGGTAATCCAACCTATACTCATAGTTCCTTTTCTAAGGGAGAAATTCTTCAAAATCATATGTCAGTTTTGAATATTTTTAATATTCCAAACAACCAAAATGAATTTGAATTACCATATCTATATTGGGTTCCAAAACTTCATAAAAATCCTTACAAACAAAGATACATAGCGGGTTCCAGTAAATGTTCAACCAAGCCTCTTTCTTTACTCCTCACTAAAATATTAACAGTAGTGAAGAAGAAACTTCAAGAGTACTGTGCAACAATATATTCGAGAAGTGGTGTAAATCAGATGTCGATACTTGAAAATTCCAAGGAACTTTTGGAAAATTTGAAATCACAAGAATTTACCAAAATCAACGGTCTAAAACCTTACGACTTTTCAACTTTATACACAACCATTCCCCATGATAAATTAAAGTCCAGGCTTTTTGATATCATTTACGGCTGCTTTTTCAATAAAACTCGAACTCGTAAATTTACTCACCTTGTCACTGGTCATTTGCAAAATTATTTAATTATTTTGTTAAAAAACATTCTGATTGTATACACACAAGTACTCTGAAGTTGACATTAAAAAGATGCTTGAGTTTCTGATTGACAATATCTACGTGGTTTTTGGAGACCAGGTCTTCCAACAATCTATTGGAATTCCCATGGGTACCAATTGCGCCCCGTTATAAGCAGACCTTTTTCTGTATTCATATGAAGCAGAATTTGCCCAAAATCTTATACAAGAAAAGAAGAAAACACTTGCTGTGGCCTTCAACTCGACATTTAGATATATCGACGACGTATTGTCAATTAACAATGGTTATTTCCATTCTTATGTCAATACGATATATCCCGGTGAGCATGAGATAAAACATACCACTGAGTCTGACACATCTGTTTCATATTTGGATATTTTACTTGAAAAAGACGTTAATGGTAATCTAACAACCAAGCTTTATGATAAACGTGATAACTTTAACTTTTCAATCATCAACTTCCCTTACTTATGCAGCAATATACCTTCATCACCTGCATACGGGGTTTATATCTCTCAGTTAATTCGATACGCAAGAGCATGCTCTAAGTATATACGATTTCTGAAACGAGGTAAATTATTGACAAACAAGTTGATGAAACAAGAATATCAGCAGTCTCGTTTAAAGTCATCATTTCGTAAGTTCTGTGGTCGATATAATGACCTTGTCAGCAAATACAATTTATCATTGTGTCAAATGCTGACTGACGTTTTTTATACTAATTGTTAGGCTATTATTTACACGCTGAATTGTCGACGGATTTTTCCGTTATTTCCCGATCATGACAGGGAGCACAAGGCGGGTGTGACCGGTCGGCAGGGGATGCTCACTCCTCCATGGCACCTGATCCCACCTCTGATGTTTTGGAGGTCCGTGTTTGCTCTGCTCCTATTTTGTGTTGTTTAATGGACTTTTGAGCTCGAATACTGTCCGTTATTTCCATATATTTCATTCCAAAAGATTTGTCTACTGCGTAAAATGTATAAGGAGTTCTGGGAACCAGCTTTTTTTGTAGGAAAAATGTCTTCTTTTTACCCCCGTTTTGCACGGTAAAATAAAAAATTCCAAAACCTTATTGCACATCTACTGAACACCATCTATCATATTCCAAAATATTATGTATTTGTATATAGATTTATGTATAAAGATTTATGTATATTTCTTTCATATATTATATTCAGTATCTATAGTTTTAGTCCTATTTATTCCTTACGTTATTATAATATTATTAAATCATATCTGACCTTGACTTCCTGTCCGAGTTTAGTATGGGATAAATTAAAGAATTCTCGTTCTATGTCTTTGTCTGTATTGATGACCTCGACGAGCCCATTTCTGATTCCATCCCAGGACTCCAGTGGCCGGTTCCAACCTCGTCTTTGACTCTGCATGACTTCAGTCTTGAAAATTTTCTCTCAGGTATCAGTTTGACGAACCTAAAAAAAGGTGATGAGATCAAACCACATATCCAATCTTTGCAATTTAATTGTCAAGAGTTACAATCTATTTGTAAAAAAAAAACTTTGATACCGGGTCAACGAATAACTCTAATACATGTAAAACACGTCACAAAATTCGCAATCAATAGTCCTTTTAAATGAAGTCCTTCAGTAACTGAAGTAAATTTTTCCTGTTTATTTCGAAAGCCAGCCATCGCCAAGTACAACTATTTAAAAAGTTTAATTATATCACGTATTCAGAAGAAAGGAGATACACTTTTTAAAAAATCCATAAATTCATGTTAAATGAAACCTCTTCAACAACAATAGTTTTTAAGTGTTGAAGACATTTAAATTTAGTGGTGAATAGTATTTTTTAAAAAACCGAAGCACTACAAATTGTATAACAAACATGATGGGGAAAAATCAACACCACTTGTTTTATTGTTGTGCGCTTCTTTGTTGCAGGGAAAAAGATCACTAATATTCTACTTCGGTAAAAGATAACATAAGTCTCGTACCTTATAGTCTTCCAGGTCTTAATGCTAGAAGCAATGTGGTGAGTACATAGACTAATAAATCAGAGTGTGTGGAAGGATATTGCCCAAGTAAGAAATGGACACTTTCTATGTAGGCCTAATTGAATGCACAATGAATCTGAAACCATTACAAAAAACCATGTCAGCACTGAGCTAGGTATACTTTATTATCCCCTTTAATTTATCTGTCGTGTAGAGAACATATATTCCGACAGGAAACTATCACTCGCAGTAAGTATAGCACTCGTTTTCAACAACGTGTATCATTATAACATGATACAACATGCATGAAACCGGATCACTTTAAAACAAGAGGCCAATGGACTACATCGCTCACCTGAGCTCATTGGCTATGAAGAAGCAGAAATCAGTTCAGTACTGAACGGAGGGGGGAGCAAACTTTAATTTACTCTACCTCAGGATGCTTTCATATCAATATTACTAATCATGGCTTTGCTGTACGTAAATAGAAGAATTTTAAAGATTTTTTCTTGTTTTCCACCGTCACGGTAGCTCATACTGCAGAGCGCTCACTCCGTGATCGGAAGGTTGTTGGTTCGAGCCCCGGCCGCGACTGACCTAAGTCGATAAAAAATAGCTAACAACTGTACCTTCGCCAAGCGCTCGGCACTTTGAAGTGAATGTTGCGGGTCCTTCGGATGAGACCTTAAAAACCGAGGTCCCGTGTCACGGCAGGTGTTGGCACGATAAAGATCGAGCAGTGAGGGATCTTTATCGTGCCAACACCTGCCGTGACACGAGTAAAAGTCTAAATTTGAAGCCCTTCATCGGAAAATGGTGGTCTCTACATAAGTGAACAAATTCTCGAACGGGACGTAAAACAACATACAATCAATCAATCCTATGTTTTCCTACGTAAAACTCTGATCTCTCATTGTGGCCCCGCCCTACCCACCCTAAATTTCTACCTTACCTGAGGATGCTTCTAAAATGATATGACTAATCATGGCTTTGCTGTTCTTGAGCAGAAGATTTTTTCAAGATGATTCCTATATTTTCTTATGCAAAACATTGACCCCCCTGTTGTGCCCCCATGATTTGAACAAACTTGATTTTACAATACCTAAGGTTGCTTCTGTATAAATATGACAAATAATGGTTTAATTGTTCTTGAGAAGAAGTTTTAAAGATATTTTCTGTGTAAAAGCACCTTTGGATTGACTAGTCCATTCCAAGGGTTGTCAGGTCATTCCATTATTTGAGGTCTTCCATGCGTTTTACTCAAATGCCCCTTAACCATTACACCTATAACCAAGTAAAACTTTGATCCACTGTTGTGGTCCTACCCCACCCCTTGGGGCCGGACACTCTTTGATCAGAAAAGCTCACTTGAGCCTTCGGCTCAGGTGAGCTAAAAACAAAATTAAGATAAGACTTTCTTTCAGTGACCATAAATATTTGTTTTCCTGAATATGTAGTCTGATTAAACAACCACTTTATATGTTTTTGACACGCTATTTATCAATTCAAAACTTCAAAAAATATCATGATAATAATAATTGTCTGGTAATATTAGAGCGTTGAAATTTTCAGTATAAATTAATACAAAATAGAAAATTTTATTCACGCGAGGCAGTGTATCTATTAATGCCTTCAAATGTAATTAAAGACTGGATTAATTCAATCTTTGTGTCCTGAGGTCCTGGATAAGAATATAAAAATGTGAAAAGTTAACAGACAGACAGACAGTCGAAGAACAACTTTGTTTACAAAATAATTTATAATACACCTCTGAGCATGGTCACTGTTCGTTATCTTCAAATTTCATGAAATATTTTATATAAATAGGATTAAAAATTTTATATATATATATATATATATATATATATATATATATATATATATATATATATATATATATATATATATATATATATATATATATATATATATATATATATATATATATATATATATATTTTTTTTTTTTTTTTTTTTTTTTTTTTTTTTTTTTTTTGGATATATTTTTTTTCAACTAGTTCCATTCATACACACAAGAAGATTAAAAAAGAAGTTAGAAACATTCAGTTTATTTTGATCAGGAGACTACATGTAAATATATTTTATTTCTATTTCAATAAAGAAGAAAAAGTTAAGAAAGCTGTGAAACATGCATGAGAAATCATTCTTTGATAATCTTTCATAGCATATGTCACACAGGTTCATTTTGCATTGTCACAATAATCCAAACTATGTCTGAACTTTCACTGAATTTACAATGTATGTCTTATGATATAATTTTATAGATAACGGCAAACGACACACATACCAATTCATAGTGCTATACGGTGTTTTAATATCATTAAAGAATTACAGGACAGTTAGGGTAATGACACGGTGTTTTTAAAAACAGTAATTAACTTCACAAACTGACCAATTACTCCGCGATCTTAAACCGTAAAACCATAATTACCTCCAAATCTGTGAAAGCGCTAAATTATCAACTTTTATGCAGAGGTTTATTTTAATTAGAAATGAATTTTTGAAAAATTGCATTCAAATTTACACATAAATGTATTTTATTTCTTTTCGACTAACCGATTACAGGTTTTCTAACCGATGACCATAGCTTCGATCGAGTATATATATATATATATATATATATATATATATATATATATATATATATATATATATATATATATATATATATTCCTTTTATTCTTTTTTGTATCACAGACGTAGATCAGGTATGTAGCATTTGAAAATAGGTCACGCAGCATTTATCCATTTATTCCATAATTTGCAATCGACACATACAAGATAAAAAAAAGAATTAACTTTATAATAAACCAAACAACCTCATTGTTTGATAGTTTAGGATAAATTCCACTCAGAAGGTTTGTAACGAGTACAATCTAATATGCATTATTGGGACCCATGCATTGAAAATCTTCGTCAAAACCTTTTTGTCTTTTTAATGTACATGTATTTTGTCTGTCAGAAAATTTCCTCTTCCAAGGAAAGTTTTTATGGTTCAATGCACTTTTTTCACAAGAAGAAAATACCTCTTCTTCCATTGAACCCGAAGGTATAGACAAGAGCCTCGGTTTCGAATTAGAATCTGACATAGAGGAGCAACTCGTGATGGAATCTCCCATGCCACTGTCTATAGAACCGCTGTGAAGACTGCTTTCTGGCTTTCGTGTTCCTATTACGCTTTTTGTCTCGTCAGGAGTTGCAACACCTATACAGTCTGTGTTTTCATCAAAACTCAGTATTTTGTTTTTATACCTTTGGGTATTAGAGATTTCTTCGTCGGATGTTATATTGGAAGAGGAAGTTTCAGAGTCAGATGATGGCGAATCAGAATCGTCATTTTCCGATTCCATGTTCTGATTAGTAGACATTGATCGCATCTGAGAAAATTCATCGTCTAGGTCCAAACTCTGATTACAGGGTATTTTCTCGTTAAATTTTCCAGCTTCAAAATCCTGTATGCATTAATAAGAACTATCATTTGTTATTATCAATAAAAAACATCAAAGTTATGTGTATTCAAGTAATGATATATGATCTTACCCGATAGAACCTATTAACTTGTTCGACTTCCCTCTCATCCTTATTCAGTTGTTTTAAAACTCTCTCATGGTTCTTCTTTATTTCATCGTAAAGGACTCTGTTCTTCTGCCAGTTGGTAAATCCTCCTTGTTCTATCTGTTTTTTAATCTCTGTGTAGTTGGCATAAGCTCTTGCAAGGAAAGCTGCAGCCTTTTCCGCTGGTTACAGCAAAAAATTAAAAAAAATAAAATAAATAAATAAATAGTGACTGAAGGTATTGGGTATATATAAATCTGTGTGTAGAGAAATAGAGAACGACAAACTTAATATAAAAAATACGTACAAAGATCTCCGAATTTTAACAAGTGTGCTGCCTTCGAAACGAACAGAAAACTTATTCCATGGTAGGATGATATCAGATTTATGTGGGGTGGGTGTACATATTGTTTCCATATATCCAAACTTTCTTGTAAATCTTTTTCCGAGGCCTCGAATTTTTCCTGTAAAAGGTAAAGTTTGCCTCTCATTTTAAGAATTTTTGCTCTTTTTTCCGCTCTTGCTGTATCTAAAGAGAGAGCCCTGGTGTAGTAATTCTCTGCTTTTCGTAAAGCATCCTCGTTTAGTCGATCTTGATCCCACTCCTTGAAGAATGCACTTCCTATGTTAGTCAGGAAAATGTCTTTATCGGTGAAATCATCATGTTCTTTTCCCACTAATTCGAAAGCTTGAAAGTGGCAATCTCTTGAAGTTTTATATTCCTTGGAATTAAATGCAATTACTCCCATTAAATTGTAAATATTTGCAATTTGTGACCAACAATCCCTTTCCTTTTTCTTTATTGTATATAATGCCCACTTGAGGCACTGTCTGGCCTCACCATAATTTCCAAGCATGCTTAGATATCGAGCCTTAATTGTCCAGAATCCACCTAGAATCAATGCAGAGGGGTAGTCTTTGGTCTTTTGTTCTTGTTTCGCATACTTAACTACTTTTGATAGTTGTTTATGTTTATTTATTATAGAATCAATTTCGGTCAAAATGATGTAGCACCTCTCCAGTCTATCATTATCAAAATAAAGTTTTCCCAGACAAGTTTTATAATAAATAAGGTCCAATACCTGATCATATTTTTTAGCTTCAGAAATCATACTTTTGTAATACTGACATCGCCGAGTAGTGTCCAAAATCAGATCCGTTAACCATTCAGTATTTATAACACTTAATGCACTGGGGAGATCGGTAAACGTAGGTCTAGGGTTTGTATGCAAATGCATTACATATTCATAGAAAGTTTCAAAATGAGGTTCGTATTTGGCAATAGTCTTCAGCGATTCAGCAGAAGTCATTTTTGCGGTTTTTGAGATAGTCTTATGTACATATTCGACATATCTTTTCCTTGCTTTATTAACAAGGTTTTGATATTGTATCGCCTTTGATTTCAGGAATTGATAAACTAATGGATGAATATAGTAACATTTTGATGAAGATGCCTTTTGTTTTATGTCTGTGCCAACTGGTTCAGGCTGAAATAAATTTTCGATGGATTCTAGGAAATGATATCGCTTCAGATAGTCGATCTCGCATTTCAAGTTTGCCTGTCCTGCACTTTTTCTTCCACAAACAAAATTTGCAGCCTCGATATCAAATTTTAATGTTCGAAAAACAGACAGTTGCATTAGAGTACACGTTATTTTATTTTGCCTGTTCGATTTGTCTAGCACAGAAAAAGATTGCTGTAGACAACTTTCTACTCCCATGATATTATTCTGAATCGCCGAGTTGGTGTACAGCAAAAAGGTTTCTATAAGTGTACTTGGAGATATGTCACTTAACACTCTGCTAAGAGAAAGCATGGCCAATGGACAGTGTGAACAGATGCATACAATCCTCTTTATATCCTTCTCATTCTACATTTAGAAAAATAATAGAAATTACGATCAACACCGTATGATATGTTCAAAATAAATCTAAAGTACACTAAATCCAGCTTTTTAAATAAATAATTTAGATTTTATTCGAAAAATATAAGTTGTACTGACACATGGTATATTTTGTTGGGTCAATTCCTGCTTGAAAAGTAACATCGCTTGCTGATCCGAAAGCTCTTTAAGTATAACTTCGTCGAAGACGTCTCGAAGATCACGAGCTGTCAATGTGGACGGGAGACTTGCACGAGAAGTTATTATAAACCTTGTCTAATAGTTAAAACAAATTAAAATCCTTGAGAACAAATAAAAATTATTTCATCCTAGACAAAAATGTATGAAAAATAATAGAAATTAATATTTTGGGTTTTTTTTTTCCTCTGTAAAAAATTTAATGAAAAAAAAATCTTGTTTAAATAATTTAATAGAAATATCGATATCATAAATGAATCACAAATTATATGATGTATTACCTTCCCTTGATGCATTTCATCCTCCTCAGCTTCAATAAGCATATTTACCAATTTATTTAGAAAGTTCATCAAGTCTCCCTCATGACTCACTAAAATGTCATCCATATTGTCGAAAACAAACAGTTTATTCTGATCTGTAAAATATAGCTTCAATTTCTTATTCACTTGGATATGCTATTTCTTTTTATTCACGATGTCATATATATACCGAAGTACACATAACTAGATGTTCCCTTCTGTTTGTTCTTTGAATGTTATATTTATATGTAGCAAGAATTACTTTGATTGTCCAAGATTAATTTAATTGTTCCATTTGCAAAATATATTGATAGGGAACTATCAATAGCAAATCCAAGCAAAGTTGAAATAGAGTAAAAAGTAGAAAAACTGATAAATTATTAGTTTTACTAGTATTTTAGGCTTCATTTTACCTGAGCTTTCACAACATTTTTGAATCAAAAGTTGCCTCCATGAATTTTGATTAAGATCTTCAAAATAGTCCTCCTCATTTGATTTGCTGGTGTACTCCAAGTCCCCATCTGATAATTCCTCTCTAAACGACGTCATCAACAATTCACCAATCAGAATGAGTGTACTTCTAACGAGATCCCGCATGTGTTTCTGTTCCCTTGTAAATAAAATTTACGAAAAATGTCTTTAGTTTACTTTAAATTTTTACTTAGCCCTTTCAGACATAGGCTAATTTAAGGAGATGGGTAAACAAGGCGTACAGAATGCCTATAGCTTTAGATATATAAAAATCATACTCAATTTGTGAATTCGGCATTTAGAGTGAAGTTTCTCATTATTGACATTTATGAAATTATGATTAAAAAAAACTTTTCTGAGGAATATTTTCTCTGCAAAAACTTTTCTGTTAATAAAAAATAATGTGGTACTCGCCGGGTTCGAACCCTACCAATAAACAAGAGGCCCATGGGCCATATCGCTCACCTGAGTAACTTTGGCCATGCTGTTCTTTATCAGATTTCCCCCTTGTAATACCTATTGTGGCCCAACCCTACGCCGGGGGTCATGATTTGAACAATTTAGAATCTACACTACTTGAGAATGCTTCCACATAAGTTTCAGCTTTTCTGGCCCAGTGGTTCTTGAGAAGAAGATTTTTCCTATATATTTCAATGTAAAACTTGGATCCCCTATTGTGGCTCCGCCCTACCCCCGGGGGTCATGATTTGAACAATTTAGAATCTTTACTACCCCAGGATGCTTCCACATAAGTTTCAGCTTTTCAGGTCCTGTGGTTCTTGAGAAGAAGGTTTTTAAAGATTTTTCCTATATATTTCAATGTAAAATTTGATTCCCTATTGTGGCCCCGGCGTACCCCCGGGGATCATGATTTGAACAATTTAGAATCTACACTATCCCAGAATGCTTCCTCATAAATTTCAGCTTTTTTGGCCCAGTGAAGAAGAAGATTTTTTAATGACCCCACCCTATTTTTGTCTTTTCTTGATTATCTCCCCTTGTAAGAGGACTTGGCCCTTTATTTTAACAATTTAAACTCCCCTTTACCCAAGGATACTTTGTATCAAGTTTGGTAAAAATAGGCCCAGTGGTTCTTGAGAAGAAGTTGAAAATGTGAAAAGTTTACAGACGGACGGACAGACAGACAGACGGACGGACGACGGACAGCGGGTGATTAGAAAAGCTCATTTGAGCTTTCAGCTCAGGTGAGCTAAAAAGCTGAGTATCATTTTCCTTTAAGACCAACGCGCTTTTTTTCTTTCTCTTTTGGTGCTAACCACTACGCTACAGCCACTGTTGATAAATAGTGACATTTAAATCATGTTTGTGATATGCACCTTGACCAAATGGACTTCAAGTATTTCTTGAAAAGATACGAATGTTGTGTCATAAAAGTGTATTTTTTAGGTATAGTGGGTCTTTGCTCCATGTTTTTGTTAATCAAAAAATGTACGTTTTTACATAAACTTTAAGGATAAACTTAAAAAAAAAGACCCACTCATACTGGAAAATTGTGTTATGGTATGAGAAAATGATCCTTTAGTGCGTGTATGCTATTTCAATCTTTGTGAATTTTTGCAAATTGTGGAGATTTTACATGAAGTATCTATAATGTTAGATGATATATCTGTGACCGTGTAGATTTCGACGGTACTTAGGAATTCGTCTGGAACTGCATCCGTTGTCTGCAGAACGAACGGGGTGAGGGAATGTTGGCGTAGAGGGTACAAGGTATAGGTAGCGGCGCTGTGTGGCCGTAAGGTAAAAACGAAGTATAGGTGTGCCGTATTCCCGAAGGTCCACCAATATGCAATTCCAGAGATAAAACAAATGATGAAGGATTCCGTATTTATTAGACGAGACTCAACGATGGCAACAGTTTACATGAATCAACAAACAGACATATTATAAATGATCGAGTCGGATTTGGCCGAAGTGGCCCCGGACTCAGAGTCCTGACGAGTCGGACGTGGCCGAGACTGGCCTTCGTATATTCCAGACTAATGATTGAAATTATACATGACTATTTATAAGAATGTACATAATGAGTAAATAAATGACAGGTGTTGACATTTAGTAAAAAGAGTGAAAGATTCACAGGTATGGATAAATTAAATAAACTCAATGACGCTTTGATGTTTGGACATTAAAAAACCCCAGATAATTACACAGTATTGTTTTTAGAGATTAAAAGTTCTTGAGACATAGCACTCTGTCTCTTTGTAACAACAGATCAAGAGTCCGAAAAGTGTCACTGGTCAATTAAACAATTAGTTTCGTGAAACATATCGTGAGAAATAAAATATGACACAACTTAAAAATTGAAAAGTAAAGTCCAAAATAAAGTTCTTTCTTGAACAGTGAATTTTTCACTGTGATATATCGAAGAAAATGCTGTTATAATTGAGATTTGATTTTTCGACTTCATGTTTGTCGCACTATAGGCACTGCGCTCGCCTTGTTCGCCCATCTTTTTTCATAGTTTGGCAGGGACAGAAAACGAAATGGTCAGATAGTCGTTGGCTCAGAAAAATATGAGGATGCACTGAATTACTTCACACGATATACATGTACCTAAAGAATTAATTTGACATCAAGAGGGCTAAAAACTAACAATTGAAATGTTTCATTGCAATGATACTAAAATGACACTTTCTCTTTTCTGTATAACTATAGTTGTGGATGTAAACACAACGTAAAACAAATAAGTACATTAAATCACAACTTGAAAGAAAAGTTCGAAAACATTTACACAGAATGACATCCTCATATATTACAATAAACTAGCGAACAGTTCGTAATTATTTGTGGCAACTAGTACCTTAATTCAACTTTAAGGATCCTCCAATTTGATGTTTCTCTCAATAGCCTCCCACAAACTTCATCAGCAACACTGGTTTTCCCCATTCCACCCAATCCGCAAATCCACACACCTACAACAATATTGAAGTTAGAAATTACAGATTCAGAAACCTATAGCTACGACAATACATCGTCGCAAACCACGGCCAAAATGTATGATCCTCTCCCATGCGGACTCCGGACCGTGGATCGAGACGATAAAGACAATAATGAAGTTAGAAATTGCAAATCCACGCACCTACAATACTGAACTTAGAACCTACAGATGCAGAAACCTATAGCTACGACAGACAATGATGAAGTTAGAACCTACAGATTCAGAAACCTATAGCTACGACAGACAATGATGAAGTTAGAAATAACAAATCCACACATCAACAATACTGAAGTTAGAAATGACAAAATCTAAATACAACAAGTATAATAAATGAAAAAAAAATTCCAAAACAAAATGGCATACAGTTCACCTTTCATACGCTGGTTTTGGAGAGAATCCATGGCTCTCTGTATCTCCTCTTCTCTCCCAATGAGGTCACATTTACTCCAGTTATTCTCTCTCTTCAATCTCTCCTCCTTCTCTGTGTATCTGAGTTGCTCTGTGTACTCTTTCAGTATTGAGGGTACAGAGATTGTGCCTTCATCCAAATGAAGTTTTGTTTTTGTGGTTAAGTGGATCAAAAACTCGACAACAGCATCCCTTTTATATTCGAAATGCTCATATAAAGCCTTGAAATAGCTTTTACCGTCCTGTACAATATCGAAAAAATATTTAAATTCTTTTCAAAATCAATGATTTTGAAAGTATAGATTTCTCGATTCTGATTTTGTATCTCAAGTATAAATTTTTAAAAGTTGTATGACAGAATTAAAGAAGAACAATTTAAATATATCGTGTATAATGAATTTACCTATCTTCACCATGATATTTTTTCAATACAGGTTTCAAATGAAATTTTGTAACATTGTTAACGAACAAAATTCTACTCAAACTTTGGAAATGATATTCTTTAATTTTCCTTACCGTAACTTTTCCAGTCTTAGATTGTGACAGTTGAAAAAGTTCACGCCGGGTTACATTATCGGAGTCTATCACTTCAATCAGGGTGTGCCGGAACTTGTCCCAGGGGTCGATCTGGGTCATACTAGTTCCAACGTTCTCAGAGAACATCTTTTCTCTTCCTTAATGTATTAGCATCTTTCTCATAGAGTCGTTTTTCTTTTTTCTTCCTCTCTCCTGGGTGGTAAAACCACGTTAATTAAACTTTATCTGAACAGTACGTTTTGTAATCTTAATCAAAAGCCTTATGTCATCTACAGTCATCTGAATAACATCCTAGTTTTCGATTGGGTATATAATTTTGAGGACACGAGAAAACAATAAGGAATATTTCCGTTGGTTTCTCTGTCCTCACTTATCTCTGTGCATTACATGCACAGAAAGCAATGTGTAAATAAAATAATTTGTCAATTCAGTTGACCAGTGGAGTTGAAATTCCCCTCCCCTCATTTGTGCAGAGAGAGAGAGAGAGAGAGAGAGAGAGAGAGAGAGAGAGAGAGAGATAGAGAGAGATTTACGTCTAATGTGTTTTGAATAAAACGAATAGGTCATAAGAAATCTACAAATTCTACCCATTCTACTTGTTAGATAGAGTATTCACTTTGAATTCATTTTTTACCCTTACTCCCTCTCCCCTCCCCCGCCATCCACATCCCGAAGCTTACAAATTTACAATGTGTTTTCATTTATTAGTGAATGAAAGAAAATGCTCTACTTAATTCACACTATTTACGATAAATAACATGCAAGGTTCCAATTTGATATCATCAAAAGATTCAAAAGAAACTTTGGCTATACCATTTTATGAGATTAAAAAGTTGTTCACCATCAGGTTTCCCTTTATCTAGATCTGGCAAGGTTTATTTCAGAACTTGTCAAAATTGTTCTCTGGCCCAGAAAATAAGATTATATATACCATAAAATTTTCATGTACATAATTTATTGAAACTACTAAGAAATCGCAGTTTGATCGTATGCACAGCATTTTTAAGATTCGTGTGCATTTTTAGTTACATGCATACAATGTACTAGTATTTGGAATGAACAAGGTATTGATTACTACTGCTGACAAAAAAAGAACTGAGGACTAATTTATGGCAGATTAATTTGCCCTTATACCAAATTAATCTCATTTAATTGACGGAAGCACATTACAATATCGTTAAAACTAATAGTGGAACGAATTGGTTATAATCCAAAAGGAAAAAGACTCATATTGGTACGAGTTGATTAATTAGGTAGCACTTCCTTTTCCCGCCATCCAGCAACAGGGCGAGGCAGGAGATCCACATCAAAATTATTACCCACCCACCCACCCCCTTTTTATAGATGTAATTTCATACTATTTGATTCGTACATTCCTTTATGCCATCTCATATATTCCATAAAACTTTAAGAAAATTCTACCAAAATATCCCAAACCTATCATCAATATGAAAGAGTTATCCGTCATTAGCCAATGCAATCATTGGCTAATGAAAATACCACCAAATTTCAGTAATCAGCTGTCAGATCTTTTGCTTTTTCAGATATTCAACAACAAACAGGTACAAACAGGAAATCCAGCTCATAGGGATTGATGCGGAGAAAGGACAGCCAATCCAATATTGTGCACAAAAACCAGTCCGGAACAGTGATTCGAGACTTCTGATTAAAACTAACTTATAGTGACAGTGGTTAACATGTCTATCTTACAGTCTATTTCTACTAGCCACAATATTATAAGACCTTTTCAAAACCCTTGTCGCATTGTATTTAAGGGGGGAGGGTCCGGAGGGATGAGTGGGAGGGTTGTGAACACATCTGGTTCGTTGTTTCCCTGCCCAGCCATCAGACAAGTTGGTGGGCACATTGTTGGGTAGACAGGTTGTCTACAAAGTATCCAACCTATGGCAATGTGTAATAAAAGTCAAGTAAAAAGACAAGTAAAAAGTTTTCGATTGGGGTCGTAGCCAAATCCGCAGGCCTGGGGCCCCCTCCACCTCTTGTAACAGGAGGGGAGGCTTAGTACTGCAGTACTTGGGTGTAAAAAGCACTGCTGACCAAAGCAATCACCGGAAGCAGGGTATACAGATGTGCTCGCAAATCTCTCGGTCCCTAATGTCTAGTACCTAAATTTGGGATCTCGGGCATCTGTGACCAACACAGGGCCACTGGTTTTGCCCGGTACTTATTAGTCGGTATGCCAGCTATCCCTCCTGGACCCTATTATTTGATTGTACATTTATGCAATGCGGACATTTAATGCCAATTCCCTGATGTTCATCACAGTTATGAGTAATGCAAGATTGTATATGTTTTTGTTCAAGTCTTTAATAAATGTAATGAAAATTATACAGCTGTTGTCTATTGTAAAGCTGGCACCAAGGAAAGGTCATGATGACCCTATGTGTAAAAAGAATCAAGTAACAATGCATGTCAGGTCCTGCGGGGCAGTGATTACCTGACTGTTCAATTAAATAGAATTGTTCTAATGATTATCAACCACCATCCAAGGGAAAGACTTTATATGAATAACTTATATCAATATAAGTATCAGGAATTAAGCGTTTGCTTTCTTTGTTTACACAAGGATGTAAGGTTGCAATCATTCAAGAAAAATAACATTTCTTCTGCAATGTTGTAACTGTTCACCCCTATATAAACAAAGGAAGTATTTTATTGTTTAAATATCCCCACTGTCATGCCAGGTTACATTACCTGGCAAAAATGCAATGATAAACTGTTTTGAGTTTGTTTTGATGGCTGGAATATTATGTCAAAATCATTGTAGCCCTCTGAGAAGGTCCAATGAGTGAAAACACACACATAGGGATAAACGAGAGAGATGCTTGTATATAATTTTTCTTCATTTTTGTATTCTTCAACCCTTTTTCTCTAAAATTTACCATGCATTACCTTGAGTAATTTTAATATTTTGTACTCTTCAAACCAGGTCTTGTTGGCGTTTTATTTTGATTTTGTAATACCAGTTTGAACGAGTTTAGTTTGTCTCAGCTTAAGAATTCAACTATCGATCTATTTGCCAGTCATGATTAGATTTTCTTTTTTTTCCCAATTATGCAATTTTTTTTTTCATTTCAAAGTGATTTTAAGCGCATTATAATTTCTTCTTTTAACATAAATTTGAAAAACAAAAATAACAAAACAATCTATTTTTCCCATTGGCACTCTAAATTTAAACAAGTTAAAAATCGTTGTATGCGAGGAAAAATTGTTAGGTAACCGTAACGGTAGGTCGATATGCATAAAGTAACACCCAGATCAAAATAAAGCAATTAAATTTTTTTCTTTTGTTACAACCATGTGTAACACTTGCAAGTACACATTCTATACTGTCGGGATACTGCGGATATGAATTTATAATGTTAGAACGCACTGCTGAATGGTCCTTTGTTGGTAACGAGGGACGCATGTATAACCGCCATGATTTGATCATTATCTGAATTTGTACAAACCATTTGGTATATATCATATATCCCATACTCGTACTTCATATTTAAAATGGTTTACACCAAATACTGGGTCTTTTGTCACTAAAGAATAATTTATTATGCATTATAAGATGTTTAGGAAGGCATTGTATAATTTGTCATCTTCTTTTTTTTTTTAAAAATCAAGCAGGAACAAGTCAACTTTACGTTGCACTTGATCACACGTTACAACTTTTTAGATAACACATCGTGTATCGACCTGTGTGTTTGTGACCTACATATATTTAAATTTAAAAAAAAGTATACTATGTTGTTTTTAAATTGTTTACACTTTAACACAGCTTAACTAAGTGACTGTCATTAATTTTTCACAAAGAACACATTCTTACCTAACTGTGATATTCTCCGATGGACTTCCTTCTTCTGGACAGATATTAAAATACAAACATGAAACATTACATGCACAGTGCATTGATTATCTAGCGGCCGACTGTTTACGATGACATCACGGCACTATTTTTTTTTCTCTAGCCATTCAAGCATTTCAGGATATTCCTCCTGAAGTTTTCAAGTGGGCCCGTTTTGGAAAAATGGGACCCTGGAAAAGCATTACACTGGGTGGTGGATCTAAGAAGGTTTGATCATGCTGTGAAAAGTGTTTTGAATTTTTTTTTTAACTTTATAACATTGAAATTAATTATTATGTATAACCTCGCTGCTTATTATGATAATCTTTTTTCAACTGTGACGGGGGTCCTCCCCGTCTTGAGGACACTGGTAATAATCACGCAATTTATAAATTTACAACTTTATTCACATATTTATTAAACAAAATATAATATATGATACTCCACCATATGTAACATCTGCATACATTCACAGTCAAACACCATATCCCCATTTTGGTATGACTATATGCCTTTTTACCGGCCTGAATATTTGTCCAACAAAAAAGCGTCCCAACTCTTGATTGGAATGGATATAAACTTAATTGTGTTGTTGTCCATGACCGGAAGATGTTTCATGAGCTGAAGCGTTGAAGTCGTGTAATCACCTTGCCAATGGAACTCTTGATTGGAATTATTCAAATGGAAGTATTTGAGGAAAAACCAAATGCTATGTCATGACATTGACCCACGATCAGATCTGGACCTTTAAGGTCAAGGCTGTTCAGGAGGGATTTCTCTTTCGTCAAGTCTACATTGTGTGTGTGTGTGTATGTGTGTGAGGGTGTGTGTGTGTGTGTGTGAGGGTGTGTGTGTGTGTGTGAGTGTGTGTGTGAGGATGTGACTGTCTGGGTTTTGTTTATGTTTTTTTTTCATGTGATTGCATGATTTTTATATTTTTTCTTTTTCTTCTCTCTCTCTTAATTTTATGATCCTCAGATTTCTTGAATGACTTTGTTGTAGACTTGTCAAATAAACGTCATGAGACGTCAGTTGTCTTCTAGGAGATCTGTCAGTTCTTCTGTAGATCGTCGGTGTAATATTTGAAGCATGCAGATCACCAAGATTGAATTGCTTACAATGGAATAACGAAATGTTAATCAAAAGCATGATCAGTAGAAAAAGTCAGCATGTCAGGTCAGGAAGTAGCGTTACAAACCCTTTTCGGTTGAGAAGTTGAGACTTTATGACCGAGGTCAATTAGCTCATAGCAGATAAATATCAGTTTGAAAGAGGCTTGATCCACATGCAAAGTGTTCAAGATTTCCGGTGACAAATCTGCGACAGCCCCGTATATACATTTAAAACTCGTGTAGAGAACAATTTACCGAAAATCGTGATTATATGTCATGCCTGTGTATCGTTAGTAATTTCTATCATGTAATTTCTATCATATGTAATTTCTTGTTTCATATATAACTCCATATGTATAATATACATCTGCATTTCTACTTTTCCTCAAGTTTTAGTCTCTCCAAAATTGTCCACATTTCATGGATTATAAAAGGGCTGGAAAATCAACATTCAATCTGTTATTTACTGGCACGAAACTATAGCATATTCCTCAATAAGAACATATGGAACACGGCCTTTTTCCATGCAGCCTATCTCCCTGCATAAAAGAAAAAACACATACACAAAAGCAGATAGTAACTGGATATTATTAAAAGGACAAAAATATTTCCCTTTCTAAGGAAGAGATTCTTTAGAATCATACTTTTCGGTATTTCAAACAACCGAAGTGAATTTGAATAAAGATACATAGACTGTATTCCATAACTTCATAAAAATCCTTACAAACAAAGATACGTAATGGGATATAGGAAATGTTTTTTAAGCCTCTTTCTTTAACTAATTTTATCAGCAGTGAAGGAGAAACTTCAGAATTACTGCGTTGCAACGGAATTGGCGAAGCGTGAAGTGGTGTTGATCATATCTGGACACTGAAAAAAATATCCAAAGAATCTTTTTAAAACATTAAATAACATAATTTTTGCCGAAATGAATAGCAGCATCAAAACGTATGACTTTTCAACACTTTATAGCTCTATCCCAGACGATAAATTAAAGATCAAACCTTTTTCCATATTGAACAACTGCTTCTAAAAAAAAGAGAGAAAAAAAGAGGGAAAATGTAACTCGTAAATTTTCATACCTTGTCATTGGTCATGCATCTACTTTGTTAAACATTCTGATACTCAGAGGTTGATATTTAAGAAAGGCTTGAATTCCTTATTGACAATATCGATGTTTTCTTTCGGGTCTGCAAAAAAAAGTTGCAAGATCCATATTAAGTAGTGATTGTATCCCTTTATTAGCAGACCTGGGTTTTTTTTTTTTGTATTCTTATGAATCAGAAAATAATCAAAAACTCTTAAAGGAAAAAAAGAAGTAAGTCTCTTGCTGTGGCCTTCATTTCCACGTTTAGATCAAATGACGACGTTTTATCAACTAACAATACTAGAATTCATTTTCATTCAATATTTGATTCGATATATCCCTCTAAACTCGAAATAAAAGACAACACAAAGCGTCTGACACATCTGTTTCACATTTGGGTTGTTTACTAGAGAAAGGCCTTAATTTTCCTTCTGATCGCAACTCTGATGTCTGCTCTGCTTACAATTTGCATTGTTTATTGAGATTTTGAGCACATGTCACAGAAGTAACATCACGTTGATGAAGAATAGTTACTTTACGGCAACACGGCATACTACTATATGATTTCTGATGCTGTACGTTTTCTCCATGAGTGGAGTTTTGAGAGTACTTCGATCCATTCTCAAGTATACACAGTTCTATTGTTGTTCAATGATGTATGGATGAGGCAAGTTAGGTGGCATGTACAGTTTAACATTCCAAATTTGCACATACTAGTATATTGCATATGGAATGCATATTAGCAATGATTTTTTCGCATGTAACCTGTATTTTCCAAAAAAGTAATTGGATTAAATTTTCTGAAAAAAAAGTTCATTTCTAAGTAATATCAAGCCAAACTTGCACAGATGTTGTAATTTCAGATAAAAACGACTCTCAACCCGGAAAGTAGCATCTGTTTTTGAATGAATTTGTAGAGTGATCTATGGTAACATTACACCGATCTAAAATTCTGTTATTCAATTTCTGTTACTATTAATAAATCACTTATGGGAGGGAGGATTTCAAATGAACACGTGTGGTGTACATTGACAATCATAATGCAAAGCAAAACTTAAAATTGGAGTTCGTTGTATCCTACAAAACATGAGATACAATATAGTATTAGTTTCTTGATTGTGTAGAGTCTGTTAAGGTCCTGAAATATCTGCGTTTGTCTCTTTGTAGTTTACCAAAAATACTTATAATTATTGTTATCTTGCTATTTCTAAACTGTTTTTAAAATATCTTTTTTTAAAAAACCTAAAAATTGTGATATAAGCAGTTACTTCTAAAAGGATTATATTGGAAAAACCATCCTCCGATACCTTTCACAAATCTCTGGTAAGGTACCTCAATTTTTTGCGAGGAAACGTGTGAAGAAGGAATACTGCAATGACAAATTATTGGGGGAAATTATATATTATAGAGGAAGGTGTCGTCTGACCTTAACTGTAAAATATGAATACGTGCTTTAATCTTATTTAATTACACGTGTTACATGTATTTAATAACGTTACTCTACAAAACAGGCATCGTATGTAAATGTTTCAAAATACAATATGTTTATCATATTTCCTCAAAGTGCATGAAAAATTGGTTTCAACATATTTCATTGCATAAAATACAAAGAGTTGGCACACACTTTGAAAACTTTAAAAACATATCCCTTTGTGCATTGTAGAAATGTATACTGAGTCAAAGTTCAAAGAGAAAATTAAATGCCATAAAGTTTTAAAAATATGATAATACATATGAAGCATTTTTTATACAAATATTTGTACCAAATATACATACCATTTTTTCGTATCAAAACTAGTATTAACATGTAAATTTTCCATGTAGGAGGTTTAAATATATATATATATATATATATATATATATATATATATATATATATATATATATATATATATATATATATATATATATATATATATATATATATATATATATATATATATATATATATATATATATATATATATATGAACTATTCTCAACAGCACTCATTGAATAAACACATGGGATCTAACATAATCTAAATAAACTGAACAAAACAATGAATAATTTTTAGAAAGCAATGTGATATCAGTATATGCTGATAGAGTTTAAACAGAACATCACTGAAAAAGGATATTAAGGACATTGTAGATATTCAACATGAAATATGAAGATAACGAACAGTATTCAATCTCGAAAGTCCAATGAAACGATACAAATTTGGAGCAGAGCAAAAACGGACCTCACAATTTAGAGGTGGGATCAGGTGTCATGGAAGAGTGAGCATCCCCTGCCGACCGGTCACACCCGCCGTATGCTCTTTGTCAGGATCAGGAAAAAAAACTGGAAAAATCCGTAGACAGTTCAGTGTATAAATAATGGCTTACAATTAGTATGAAAAACCTCAGTCAGCATTTGACTCAACTATAGGTTGTATGTGCTGACAAGGTCATTGTATCAACCGTAACACTTGCGAAATGATGACTTCAAACAAGACTGTTGATATCCTTGTTTCATCAACTTGTTTGTCAATAGCTTGCTTCGTTTTAGAAATTGTTCATACTTGCAACATGCTCTTGCGTATCGAATCAACTGAGAGATATAAACCCCATATGCAGGTGATAAGGGTATATTGCTACATAAGTAAGGGAATTGACGATTGAAAAGTTGAAGTCATCACATTCATCATAAGGCTTTGTTGTTAGGTTACCATTAACGTCTTTTTCTAGTAAAATATCTAAATATAAAACAGATGTGTCAGAATCTGTGGTATTTTTTTTTTATTTCAAGCTCACTGGGATATATCGAGTCGACATATGAATGAAAGTAACTATTGGTAATTGATTATATATGTCGTCAATATGTCGAGTTGAAGGCCACAGCAAGTATTTTCTTCTTCTCGTGTAGAAGTTTTTGAATAAATTCTGCTTCATATGAATATAAGAAGAGGTCTGCTAATAAGGGGGAGGGGGGGCAATTGGTACCCATGGAAATTCCACCAGATTGTTGGAAGACCTGATCTCCAAAAACTGCATAGATATTGTCAATCAGAAACTCAAGCATCTTTTTAATATCAACTCAGAGTTCTTGTGTGTGTACAATCACAGCGCTTTTTAACACATTAATTTTGTAAATGACCAATGACAAGGTATATTTACGAGTTTCATTTTTATTGAAAAGGCAGCTGTCTATGATTAAGTCAAATGCTGACTGAAGTTTTTCATACTTTTTGCTAAGTACTTTATTTTTTGGATCGAGGGGTGCATACATGTCCTAATACACCTATTTTACCAAGCTATAGTTATAAAGCATCATTTAAGGAATTCATTTCTCAATTTTGAGAATTCTTTTTCAGCCTTTGACCTAGCACCTTCTTTTCTTGATGACTTTATCCATATTACCTGAAGGCCCCGTGGAAGGAAAGATCAATCATGTGATTCCACCATCTCTTTATAACACTGATTCGTAAGATCAATGTGAGTAGAAGAAAGCAAATCCATGTTTTCATTTTTAACTCTGTCTCCTTTGATTTTTCACCATACATAGGTTAATTGGTACTCTTTTATGTTATCTACGGAAGCGTATTAGTATCACAATTTTTTTTAAGTTAGTAATTCCAACTTTAAAGTTGGCAATTCCAACTTTTAAGTTGGTAATCCAAATTTAATCTTGACTTTCCCAAGTTTAAAACTGGCTTTTCCAACTTTATTCTTGACTTTTCCAACTTTAAAGTTGGCTTTTCCAACTTTAATCTTGGCTTTTCCAACTTTAAGGTTGGCTTTTCAATCTTGGCCTTTCTATCTTTGTATGGCTTTATGCGTTACATTCAGATACATGCACTTTGTAGCTCAGTGGCGGATCTAGAGGGGATGGGGAGGGTTACGGGGGTTGCAACCCCCCTTTGGATTTGCTAAGAGAGAGAGAGAGGGGGGGGGGGGGAGAAAGTGAGAGAGGAGATTCACGAATATTTTTGCTTTATTTTTCCAAAAACGGTTTTGCTTTCGTTTAGTTTTACCATATATTTTTGGTGAAGTGATGCTTTACCGGTTTTAAGTCAACATCATAAACGTGATATTTTGAATGATCAATTCAACGATTATTTACGTGAAACGATATGGAGATTGACATCTGATTGGAATTATAATACATGTACATGTATTAATTTGTAAGTGTCTCACTCTCCAGGTTTATCGAGTTTGAATATCCAAAATACCTGCAGTTGCCGTGGAACTAAAATGGTTCATTTATTTCTAAAAATTAGAAATTTTGCACAACTTTAGAAGAGTATTTACTGTTTTCAAATTCAATATAACACCGCTGGGGTCGAGGGGACATACTTATGTTTCGGCTTGCAAAAGCAGTGTTTCTTGTATTGTTTTTTTTAATTTTTGGCTTTTTTTCCCCTTTGAAGAACTACTCAATTCAAATAATCACAGAATAGGATGTGGTAGCGAGGTAGATATTTACTTACAATAACATAAATTTTAAAATTTTCTCACACACTCTTTCTTAATCGGGTCGATCTAGATAAAATACTGGGCTTTTAAAGGGCAGTTTTTCAAATCACTAAAGCTAGGTGGCCTGATTTACATTTAAATTTGAAATTTAGTATTTTACTTTTATTTTAATTTTACATATGTCTAATCAGTTTCTTTTTTTCTAACAAGTGTTGTATTAATTGATAGTATCAGGCCCGTAGAACGCGGGGGGTGAGGACACTTTTTCTGAGTATAGTTTTTTGCTATAGTAAATTTTCCTTAAGATGCTGGTAGTCCCCCCCCCCCCCTTCATGTTACCGCTGTTAGATCGAGAACTGGCATATTCTAGGATTTAAGAAGTTAATTAGTTTTCGTTTCCTTTCTTTTCTTTTCTTTCCTTTTTAAATTTTTTTTTTTGCTTGTCAAATATTTTGGCAAGTTTGCCCCCCCCCCCACTTTTGAAAGCGTTGCTACGGGCCTGAGTATTCCTATTAAGCTGTCGTTTAACTATGTGAACATACAGTATAACAACTCTAATTTCCTCTTCACCCCTCCCCCTTTGAAAATTTTTAAGATCCGCGCCTGTAGCTGGACTTATTTTGCTGTTTTTTACATGAAATTACAATAGAAAGAAACGATTTAATTATTAAATTATGATAAAATAAGGAATTATTTTATTGTTTTTCACATACAGAATGAGTTGTATTTGAAGTATGTCATATAGTGTTAATTCATCCACTATATTAAACACCAAATATTTGTTTAAGCTTATTCTATCATACATAACAGAATATATATCTGATCTCTTAAATAGGTTTGGTTGAAATACTGTAATGTACGGAGTTGTATGAAATTATTCTCTGTATAATTATATAAGATGGACCCAAAAAATTATAAGGATTTTCAAAGTTGGAAGTTATATATAAGATCATAGGGAAGGTCAAGTTAAAAAATAATTGACACAGATTAATTGCTCACCAATCTATTTCAGTATATTAGTTTTGCATTAATAAAGTTGGTAATAATTTAAAATAAAGGAAAAAAAGCTAAAGAAAGGGTCTAGGAAAGCTCAAATTCAAAGTTGGAAAAGCCAAGATTAAAGTTGGAATTACCAACTTTAAAGTTAGAAAAGCCAAGATTAAAGTTAGAAAAGCCAAGATTAAAGTTGGAATTACCAACTTTTAAGTTGGAAAAGCCAAGATTTAAGTTGGAATTACCAAATTTAAAGTTGGAATTGCCAACTTTAAAGTTGAAAAAGACAAGATTAAAGTTGGAATTACCAACTTTAAAGTTGGAAAAGCCAACTTTAAAGTTGGAATTTCCAACTTTAAAAAATATTACGTGGCACTAATACGCTTCCGTAGTTGTCTGATAAATCGTCACTTAAATTTCTTCTTCAGTCGAACTCGACAGAAATGGAACTGAGTGAGTTTATGACATAATCCCGATTCCGACTTAGATTGGCACTCCGACTCGGAATAATCGTCAATTTGTTTTCTTGTTGAGGTTAAACACGTTGAGGTCAAACACTTGCATTTTGTCATGGTTTTATTGATGCTTCTTCATTTGAAAAAAAAAATTGCTCGAATTTCAATGTTCAAACTCTAATGAAAAAAAAAATGAAAATATAGCATGCTAATGTTTATCAACTGACAAATTTTGTCAGATAAGATTTGATCAACTCTTTAAAAAAAATACTTTATCTATTTAATAATTTATTTTTTGAAAGGGTTTCTAGTCCTTAAAATAAACAAATATTGGAAACTTGCTTGCCTTTTCATTAAAAAAAAGTTTTGTAATACCTTTAAAAATTAGTTCCTATATAAATCTTTACGAAAAAAAGTCTAACATTTGCAATGTTATACTCATAGGGGTTTGTCTTCCGGATTGTTAAATGTAAAATAAAATTTAAAATTTTTAAATCTACTTTTAATACACTTAAAAGTTGTTAAAATGAATATTCTGTCACTTTCAGTCAAGAAAAACTTAGTTTAAAAAAGACGTACCACATCTATATACATAAACTCTACAAGGGACGATTTCAAGCTCATCGACCTCGGAAGAACGGAAGTTTACAAAATTTCAAGGGCAGATAAACATTGTACAGGGAAAACTCAGAGGGTAATCGAAAGCAAATGGTAACACCCAAGGACTTCCAGCTTCGCGGAAAAAATGTTAACCGACAAGAAAAGACAGTGAAAATGATAAATACTGGCTAAAGTTTGGTTTTCACGGGCTAAGGCGGCACCGGGAAGACTCATTTCATTTAATGTATAACTAATTTGTTACATAATTTACTGTTTTACAGGACACTTGCTATACAAGCGCCCTATATGTTATACTACAATTATCGCCCTTGCGTCGTTACCATGCAACCATGTAAACTTCCGTTCTTCCGAGGTCGATGAGCTCCAAGTCGAAGAAATTGCATCCGTTTTCTGTTGATTAAACGCGTGTTGACGACTGACAAACGGATCAACATTTAGGAAAATCATCACTGTAGGGGACCGAACCATGACAACGAAATAAATTAATGCTTTAGAGTCCAGAAATTGGCACTGAAGTGGGTGGGGGTATTTTTTCCAAGATAGAGCTTTCGTCCCTTGTAGAGTTTATGTATATATATATATATATATATATATATATATATATATATATATATATATATATATATATATATATATATATATATATATATATATATATATATATATATATATATATATATATAGGTGTGGTACGTCTTATTTAAACTAAGTTTTTCTTGACTGAAAGTGTCAGAATCTTTTTTTTAACAACTTTTAAGTGTATTTAAAGTAGATTTTAAAAAAAATTAAATGTGTTTTACATTTAACAATCCGGAAGACAAGCCCCTATGGTTTTACTGAGCGGTCATAAAACAATCAATGTTTGACCGCAGAGTGAGATATTGGACCCGTCGATGAGATACCAGGCCGATTGTAACGTCACATTGTTGGCGGGATCAGCTAAATCTTGTTTGCATTCGTTGGTGTTCGACAGTGACAGAATTGACCGAATAATACCGCAGTGCGAGTAAATGGAAGCCAGCACAAGATACATGTATGCCAATAAAATAAAATGAAATAAATAAAAGGTCTAACAAAACTTTTATTGGCTGTGTTCTAGGGCAAAATGCGTTTTGTCGACTCCACGAACAAAACTGTTTGCCTGAGGTCTTACAGCCTCAGCCGAACAGTTTGGTAAGTTCTTGCATGGGTTGACAAAACGCATGTTGTCCTCGAACCCAGTCAGTAAATGTATAATATTTACTATCATAAATATAAAAAAAACACAGTTCCCTATTCCAAAAAATTCTAAAGATACTAATAATTTGTTATTCTTCAAATTCAGTTATAACAGCCAGATAAGAAACACCACTGAACATTAGCTTAAAGACTGCTTATCTTAATGACTTTTTGCAATGATTTCTATCTTGACGAGAAAACCCACCAATACTGTGGTAAGCATATGTAAGGTTTATGGTCGGAAGAACCAAGAGGTCCTTCTGATTTTAAGACTTTCTGAAAAGTCCGTCTCATCATGTCTTTTCATTTGAAGGTTCAATTTCCTACGATCCGTCAATTTCTTTACCCTACTGTCCTTTCTGACATATTTCATTTTACTAAATAAAATCTGCAATATGACTATTTTATAATAGTCATGATGCAGATTTTATTTAGTAAAATGAAATATATGTCAGAAAGGACACTACTCTGTGATGTCATGGTTGATGATGTTAAGGGCCTACAATTTGATTCTTCGGAATATAGATAGATCTTTCTAGGCCTACCCTCCAGTTTCCATTTCAGAAACATGACCCAGAACAACATCGATTGTCCTTTTTTGGGAGTTTTCAGCATTGTAAAAAAAAAAAATCCTTTTGTTTATTAAAAGCTTGTTGTAGAATTGTTTACGTTTGTAATGTCTGTCTTGAACTGTTCATACGAGGGGTGATCAAAAAGTTCGCGAATTATCTCTATATTTACAAAACCACAATTTAGATCCTGAAGAATGAAATTAGGTACACATATAGTCATACACATGTTTTATAAATAGCAGATGTTATATAATCATGTTTTGCTCCGTGTTAGTGACGTCACAATGGGAAAATGACGTCAATATGTAGATGACTTGTGACAAAAAGTGGTTGACTCAGTCGTACACGAGCAACGAACGGCTGTAGAGTTTAAGATATATCTCGGAAATTCTTTTGTAGTAGAATAAGATAATTTGTACAAAGTTTATGAAGACAAAAGACTTACAAGAAGTTCAGTCATTAATTGGATTCATTGTTTTGGTGAAGGCAGGTAGATGGTTAAAAATTATGTTTGTTCTGTAGCCCAGCGAAAGCAAGCCGGTAAAAAGATGTGTCCTTAGTTGAGCAATTTGTTTTGAAACAAAAGTTACAATTAGAAAAATAATTGAATATCTGAACAATAATATAATTATTAAATCCCCAAAATAAGTTTACTTTAGACTTTAAACATATGAGATATGAAAAAAGAAGGCGCCCATACTTTTTCCACATTGGATAAACGACACTCTCGAGACAGAGGACTTGGGTTGTGATGGTCACCATGCTAATTCTGGGAAGGGATATTCTTATCCACCCATTCTATTGCCGAGATTTGGTCATTTCTGACAGACGGTCTGTTATTGTTATAAAAAATAACTTGCATGGTAAGAAACATATGACTCGGAAAAATCTCTTAGCTTCAGTGAACAGGCTGCTACGGAGCATGCCACGTAACCGCTTGGATCACGTGAATCGCGAGTGGGTAGAACAATGGCAGATGTGCATTAAGATCAGAGAGGAATACTTTAAAAATAATGAACACTGAAACCTCATTCTATTTCTTTAAAGGAGGTAGTTCAATTAGTTCGCGATCTTTTCACACCCCTCGTAGTTTCATCATCGCCAGAGAGTCTTTATACGAGATCTGACGTACAGGAGCCTACCCTTCATCCAGTAAAATTGTGTTAAAACATGGCTCCTGGGTTGCGAGGTTATAGATTTTCTTAACTCTTCTCCAAGAAAAAATTTAAATAAATCAACAGCTTCTTCATTACTTTATCCAACAATTTCAAATTTTGAAACAATCCCTTAAACAGAACATAAGCCCTGCAACTATTTTCACATAATTTATCAAAATAAGTTAAATAATCACAGGTTAAAAAAACATCTAATAACAATTTTTAAGAGCTGATTTTTAACGAATTTTCAACTGATAGGTAAATAGATGTATCTACATTGTGTGATTTGATATTTGGTTTTTCCAACGAGTTGAAATGGTGTATATTCGCGAGGCTTGAAGAGCGAATATACACAATTTCAACGAATTGGATAAATCAAATATCAAATCACACAATTATAAATGTTCTATTTATCTCATACGATTTTCGTTTTTAACAAAAACTTTAAGATAACCCCTGTAAACTATACTGATTGATTTCTACCCAAATCGCAATGTGTACACCAGGTCACGTGATCCTCACACCAGGTCACGTAATCCTCACATCAAGCTAACACTAACCTAGCTTGATGACGCGACCTCTAAATATAGAATGACCCAAATCGATGACGCGTAAATTGATGACGTCGCACTTGACGTTGATCATGACATGCCGAAAGAAAGTTATCTGTAAATACAAAATATTAAATCTTGAAATCTTGGAACGGTATTTGCTGCGGCTTTTAAAACAAACGTGACAATCTGTTGGGAGATTCGTTTTGATACAAACTTTTGACTGGCAGATGTACAGTGTTGTGTAAGGACCGACGAATCATTGAATTCTCCTCTGAAATCATTCTGTGTACGGCGACAGTGCTATATAGGCCAGCCTACTTGTAGATCAATGGTAAGTTATGTAGTCTACGAAAGCCTATTAGGATCAAACTACGAAAAAAAAAATTAAAAGGCGTTATAACGCCTTTTCAAAAGGCGTTATTACGCCTTTCTAAAAGGCATTAATACACCTTTCAAAAGGGCGTTATTATGCCTTTTGAAGGGCCATTATTATGTCTTTGACAGGCCCGTGCTTTTGAAGTGGGGGGGGGGGGCAGCCTCCCATAAAATTGACAAGCAAACAAAAAAAAACAAGAAATAACCCCCCCCCCCCGAAAAAAATAAACTGCCTAAACTTGGTGGGGTGGGGGAACACCCTCCCCCCACTCGCATTCGTACTACCGGCCTGTTTGAAAAGGAGTTATATCCAAAAATAGAAAGGCGTTATCTTAAAAAAAAATAATATGAAAGATTGAACTAAAGCCATCTTTATTTATGCAATATTTAGATTATACTTTTAATATTATAAATTATAGTATTTTCTATATTCCTGCACATCTCGCAGACAGCTGTTTGCATTTTGCATGCATATTAAGAGAAGTCAACACTCTACTTTTGAAAAGCCAGGATATAGGCAGAGCCAGCTTTGGGCTTTGCTAGCCACGTATTAAAAATTCATGTCAAATTTGAAATATTTTTCTCTCCTCTTGGAAAAAAAACAGGCGAACTATTTGCATAGGTATAATGAGCAATTAGCCTTCAACCAAATTTCTGAAATCCATCACCTTGGTAGAGGCGCCTGGCATCAGAGAAGGACTAAGATGGTTTAACACTGAAAATATTTTACACATTTAAAAATCTTTTTTCCTGGAAATCTAATTATAATCAGCCCCCAGGGTGGGCTAAGTAAGTCATGTATTGAAAAAAAGAGGCGTAATAACGCCTTTTGGAAAGGCGTAATAACGCCTTTTAGGGAGGCGTAATAACGCCTTTTGGAAAGGCGTAATAACGCCTTTTAGGGAGGCGTAATAACGCCTTTTGGAAAGGCGTAATAACGCCTTTTAGAAAGGCATAATAACGCCTTTTGGAAAGGCGTAATAACGCCTTTTAGAAAGGCGTAATAACGCCTTTTTCCGCGTTATAACGCCTTTTTTCGCGTTATAACGCCTTTTGAAAAGGCGTTATAACGCCTTTGAAATTCTTTTTTTTCACCGTACTTTGATCCTAATAGGCTTTCGTAATAGTCTTATGTAAGAAAGCATTGTTGAAATTGACTAGAATTTTCTGCATGGTCAAATGAATCTTGCGCCAACAACTTCACTACTATGTTTAACGTTTTCTATGAGAACGATTGCGGGGGAGGGGGGCATCCGGCATCGCAGTAGCCAGTAAAAAAAGACATTTCATTGAAGTAAAACGAGTCTCTTCGTGCTTTAAAGAAAATTTTTCATCATAGACATTTATTTGATAACGGAAAAACTTTCACAAATAACAGTTTCGATAAATTTACATTTTGAAGCGAGGAGATGTCAAAACCGGAAGTGCTATTGATAAAGAATACCCATGGATAAAGTATAGATAAAATATATCTTATGGGTAGTATCCACCACACGCATGAGATAAAAAATATAATGTTATTTTCCCTATCTTGTGAAAACAGATGTTTATTTATAAATATATTTTATTACATTCTAAAAGTTGACAAAATTTTATTGTAAACATAATGTCAAATAGTGTACATTTGCAATGTAAATCGATGATATATTCAAATATGACAAAAAAATATTCTCAAAAAAGCTTTTTGTGTAAAATTTAATAAAAATGAATAAAAATACATTAACTATTTGTTTGTAGATGTACTTAAAGGTATTTCATACATACATTACAGTGAATGGAACTGGAATGATTGTAATCGTTGCTGCCATTACTTATGAGAAAAATATAGTAAACTAGATAACACAAAAAGAAAGGTTTGATTTCTAATTTGAGATCGGAGTAATATCAATAGTTAAAATAACCCCTAAATGTGGCTAGGTAATAAAATATTTATACCTTGAAAAAAGAAAAATGCACAAAACAAAACCTTTTTATTCTTAGAATAAAAACTACCCTTTACATCAAATTACTTTTTGAGCCTCAATGAGATAAATACCAGCCGTTTTAACGATATCTAAAAATACATGCAAAAACTCACACAAAAGAATGAACATTTGCTTATTTTTAAATGAAAGTACTAGACGTATTGGCAGAAAACCCAACCATATGACTAAACAACAAAAAATACATTTATATAATTAATATCAAACAAATAACCTCCGAGTCCATCAGTATCTATTATTCTTACTGTATCCTTTTGCGAGAGATAAATATTTGAATACTAGTGTTCATGACCCCAATATTCCAGTAGAAAAAAAAAGAAGAATTGAGTCGGTTTTCCTAATACCTGAATCACATTCAAATCGATGGTCGGGCAACCAATTTTTTTCGTATAGTCGGTTGAAGAAAAAAAAAAATTGATCGGCCAACACTGGTATCGGGCGACGCGAAGCAGTCATATCAATTTCTAGGAACACCGATGACTTTAAAAGTTTAAATATTTATAAGTCGGATAATCGTCGCCCCGTCATCCAGCGCTGTGCCGCAATTTGATTTTCACAGTTGGCCGACATTGTGGAAAACCCAGTACTTAAATGTCGACCGACCGACTTAATTGATAAACTGTCTGCCGATGGTCGGACGATGATCGAGGGTTGGTTGACGGACTTTTCAATGACTGCTTCAATTGAAGAAATCAGCCACCGACGCAGAAATCCTAACTTTGCCCGACGGATACAAAATTGGTCGGCCGACGAAAAAAGGTCAAAATCGGGCAGGACAACGGCCGAAGAACTACTGAACAAAATACATCTGGAATCATTTCCGTAAGAAGCCTAAAACTTTGTATAATAACAAAGGATGAGTGATGCAGTTGCTCCGTTCAATGAATAAACCTTTTGATTTACACAAATATCAAACACAATATCTTGGAATAAAGTTGAACTCAATATCATAATATTCACTACTAGAATTCAACAATATAAAGGTTATTTCTGCAGACAATGAAAAGCTATAGGACAATAAAGTATTTTTGAAATTATTTCCTTTTGTATATATCCTGTCATTTGACATAAACAAGTTACTCTGAAGACGGATTTTCAAATTTTGTAAAAACATTATCTTCCAGAGAACCCGAAGGCATGGATACAAGCCTTCTTCTTTTCTTAACTACGTCATCAGTATTGCTGGATGATCCAGTACAACTCGACGTTAAACTTCCGATTCCACTGTCCAGCTTGTCTCGCCCCATTTTTTCCATTTCAACATTCTGAATGAGATCCTTCTGAGTGGAAGATAGGAATTCCATGTTTCCTTGTTCATCGTCTGATTTTCCATTCTGTGGTTGGGAATCCTCTTCCAAAACGTCACCGCCGTCTTCTTCGTCCGTGATTTCGACAGAAGAGTTCCGATCAGAAGAACTGTCAGAACTTGTCTCAGCCTCTGAGTCAGAGTGGTTCGATTCAGAATCATTGTCAAAGATTTTTCCTGTCGATGCCAATCGCTCACTTTTTGTCATGGTTTTATCAATACTCTTCCATTTTCGAATTTTCTTGTCAAATAAACCAGATTCAAAACTCTGTGGAGAACAAAGTTATCATAATTCTTACCTTTTAATTTAAAAATCCTGTTTTCCTAATGCCAAACTAAACATGAAAAAAACGCTATTTAATTATTATCCAGAAGGAAATATCATCTTTTTGGTTTACCACTAACTTGATAAAACTGTTTTGCTTGTTCAAGTCTGCGGTCATCATTAATGGCCTTTAGTGCCAATTTATGGGTTTTAACAATGTCTTTATATGCTGTGTCTTCAGCAGTCATCCCACCTCTCTCAATCTGAAACTTCACTTCTTCATAGAAGTCTACTGCTCGTAGGAGGCAATCCACCTTGTTCACTGATAAAAAAGCATTTAACGTTTGTTTTATGTACTTAAATTCTGAGATAAACCAAACTCTTTTCCACACATGTGCTTAAGGAAAAGGTAACGGTATTTATTACGTGCCTATCTGAACTAGCGACCTTTGACAGTGATGATTGTACAAAGTAAAAACTAAAATATTATTAAATATAGAATTGTAGAATAACAAACATACAGTATATATATCTGTTTCGAGAAAAAACTCTTCTTTTTTTTCTTCTTTTTTTTTTTTTTACATTTTACCGCTTTGCAAAAAAAAAAAATGATTGAAGAGATGATAATGCACTATCTGACCCTCCACCACCACCCCACCCCTTTTCTCTCTACATAAAGCAATAAAAGACCAGGACAATTGTACTCAAATGGTCACATTTCCCATCCTGACAAATAAGTGAGAATGAAACCTTCATTGTTGATTCACATTAAAGGCATTTTTCTTTACAATTTAAATCTACAGTCAACTAATTAATACCATGTCTAAAAATCTTCAGAAACTTCCTACTTTTGAAAAGATCTCATTAAAAGAATTTTAAACATAAATTTCACTGAAATAATTGATTTCGTGTTCTTTGTTTTAATTATGTTTTCTTCGTATATATAAGGCATTGCCCATTGCCTCACCTTCAGGGAAAAATTGTATTTATTTTAGCCAAGAATGCTTTTTGCCAAATTTGTGGAAAATGACCCAGTGGTTTTGATGCAAATGTTAAACGTTCACAAATTTACAACAGGCAGACAAACGCACACTCTCTGACTGGGAAGCTTACACGAGCCTTTGAATCTCAGGTAAGCTTAAATAGAGTACTGCTTTCAACAATCTTCAAATATCCATTACTAGTAGTCTAGAATTATAGAACAACATTGGTCGCTTGCTTCAAGAGTGGTAATCATGACTTACTTGTTTTTGGGTTTATTCCTTTCCTGAAATAAAACATATCGACGTTGTGGTACGCATGTGTAAGGTTTATATTAGGAGGGACTAAAGTATCTTTCCTGACCTGTAGACTTTCTAGAAAGTCTTGCTCGGCTTCATCGTACCTCTCCATTCTGAGGTACAATTTCCCACGATTGGTCAGTTTCTTCGCACGACTTTCTGATGCTTTAGGGTCGTAGTAGATCGCAAGAGTATAATACTCCTCAGCTTGGTTTAAGAGTTGGCGGTGTGATTCTTCAAGACTGCTTGATTTTGATAGCTTTTGCCATTGCGCTACAAGAGCAGTTGCAATGTTAGTATAATAAACTTGAATATTGATTCCCTCAGCATCAACTCCCTCCTGCCCCAATGTCATCTCTAGCGCTTGTCTATGGCAGGATTCAGACTTTTCAAATTCCTTCTGATTGTAGTAAAGGACTCCTATAGAATTGTGTATGTTTGCAACGTCCGTTTCAAATAGTTCTGGTTCTTTTTGATAGAATGATAAAGACTTTTCAAACATCGCTAAAGCATTCTTGTAATAAGTTCTAGCGTTGTGGAATCTGCCTTTCATCCAGTAATACGATCCTAGTACAGGGGATTTGGTCCCTTCATCCAGAGAGTTTTCTCTGTTCACGAGGTCCTCTGTCTCATTTAAAAGCTTCTCACATTCATCAAATCTATCAATATCAAAGAATAATCTTGCTTTTGTTGTTTTGTAATATATCTCATCCAAAATTAACCCATTTTCCTTTGCATACTCTATATATCGATCATATTACTCATTGCGATCGTGATCACTCAAAATGACAGAACATAATTCGTCTCTTCGATTTGCACTCATCACACTTGGTGAATCGACGCATGTCTGCCTCAGTTTTCCTTCAGAGTTAATCACGTAGGTGAAGAAACTTTGAATGTGAGTTTTGTTTTGAATGAGCTTTCTTTGGGATTCCATTGGGTGCTTATGAAGATCCAAAGCTATGGACTGAACCACTCCATCAAAATGTTCGATAAATCTACTTCTTGCCTCCTTGATGAGATCATCGTTTGCACCCATACTTGCAGTTTCCTTAATCAGGAACTGAACAACTAACGGATGTAAAGAGTAAGCTTTAGACCGTCCCATCGAAAATTCTTCCACAGTAACTTCAACAAAATGTCGGCTTTTGAGATGCACTAGATCAAGAGCTGTTGCTGCCTTTCCACTGTTTTGGCTTCTACCTGCAATTGCAACTGCTGCATGGATGTCAAACTGGGCTGTACGAAATACTGATAACTTGATTAAAAATTCTTGAAGTTTTTTATTCAGAAGACAGAAAGATTGTTTCAAGCAAGACTCAATTCCAAAACATTCAAATCCTCCTGCATCATTTTGGGTCATTTGGAGGTTGATTAATAACTTCTCTGGTGTCATTTCAGAGTTTCGAAGGCTGTTACACAACGATAAAATAGCCAAGGACAGTTTCCACAGAAAGCAACAATTTTTCTCACCGTATCAGTATTAGTCTGAAAAAACATACATCATTATCACATTGAAAACAGGACTATTTCTCAAAATGGATTGTAAATCAGCAAAAAAAAAAAAAAAAAAAAAAAAAAAAAAAAAAAAAAAAAAAAAGGGAAAAAAATCGTATACTTTCAACGGTCTTTCTTACCTCTTCTCCGTTGGACATTGTAAATAATTCAACAGCTGCTTCGTTATCCAAACCTTTGATTTCAACTTCTTGAATCAATCCTCTGCGCAAACCAACAGCCTTACTCGTCATCAGTTTCTGTCTTGCTGTGAAAATAATCCTCATCTACAATTATAAATACATATTAGTATAAAAGACTCATTTGTCTGATATGAGAACTGTGTGAGGAAAAAATGAAACCCGAAATATAATATTACTTTTGACGGAAATAGGTTATCCTCGCCAAAACTGGTATTCAACGTCTGCAATAGCTGCTGAGCAAAATGAAAAAATCTTTCTCTGTCCTTTTATAAAATACCATCAATGTTGTCCAAAAACAAGACAGTATCTATTTTCAAAAATAAATATGTCTTAAATTTAGTACAAGCAGGATGCCTAAATACAAAAATTACATTCACAAATAAAAATCTCTTCCAAAAAATGTGTACCCGATTTTTCTTCATTAAATCTCTTTATAACCAATTTCTGTAAATGCCTCAAATCGTTATCCCCTATTTCATCGTCTGCCGTGTGATCCATGGATAAAAATGGCAACCTCTCTCCAAATTTGGTCAATGTGTTGCGTATTAAATCGCGAAGAGTTGTCTCTTCTCTGTGTATAAATCACACTAATGAATGAGCTGTACATGTACACATATAAACAATCTGAATCGCCTCGGTAATGAAATCCGCCGCTTTACCTTAAATCTACTTTAAACACATTCCATTTGTCTTCCATGTAGAGACGACGACATACCTCCACCGCCAAACTTGTTTTTCCCATCCCACCCATACCGCATATTAGAAGTCCTGAAGAAAAAATTCAGATTGATATCACATACGTTTGATACTAATGTAAATCATGTACTGTATCAGTAAATCAGTACGGTACCAATTTTGATGCACCAGATGCGCATTTCGACAAATTACGTCTCTTCAGTGATGCTCATGCCGAAAGGTTGGAAATCCAATATATTTAAATAAAAAAGACTTTGAAGAGCTGAAAAAAGTGCCAAAGACTGGAGCCATATACGTCGAAGGATTAGAGCTATGCATGAGGGAGATAATCCTTAATTTTGAAATAAATTTTTAATTTTTATCACAGTAATTGAATTTATATCCGTATTTTTAAACTAGTACCGAAGTACTAGGCTACTGGGCTGTAGAGATGCTAGGGGACAAACAGTCCACCAGCAGAGGCCTCGACCCAGGGGTCATAATGTAAATCATACACGGTACCAATTTTGATGCACCAGATGCACAAATTACGTCTCTTCAATATCAATGACTAGAATAATTTGTAGCTACACAGTTACATGCAGATTTATATATGTATTTGTAGTTTGGGTAGAACATGTATTTGCGAACTAGAATATAAAGATATACAATGGAGTCTCGTTCATCCGGACTCCAATATAAACCCGGACGCTTCACCCTCTGGACCTTGTGGGGAACAAATATATATACTATATGCATTTTTCACTCAATTTAATGTCATATTCTTTCAATTTATCTATGTATTGGCGAAGATCGTCGGCGACTTTAGTTGAACCATCATCAACATGAAGACTAACTTCTTCGGTCAGATTGATGAGGAATTCGACTACATGAAAATGTTCCCCAAAACTATTTTCAAGGGTCTGGAAAAATTGTTCTCCATTCTAAAAATAGAAAGAATTACAAGAAATAGTTTTTGTTGTTTTACAAAACAAATCATACAATGTGTACCTCATATTATATTTGGAAATTATCGCCTCAATTCATTTCACCAACTCAAAATCTTGAAAGACTGTTGTAGTGTGCAATGGGTAAGGCATTGCCGGTAGCAACTTATATTTATTGTGTATTCACCAACATTTTAACCACACGCACTTGAGAAATAAAAATGTAAATATATTTAATATCCTGTTATTTTGAGCAAAGAAAATGGCATATGAAAACTACTCGGTAAATAACATGTATATGAGATATTTATGTGTATGTCTTTCATACATTCTATGTTCAATATTAATAGTTTAGTCATATATATCCCCTACATAGTATACATGATTAAATCATATCTGACCTTGACTTCTTGTCCCAGTTTAGCAGTGGATAAGGCAAAGAATTCTCGTTCTATGTCCTTGTCTGTATTGATGACCTCAATGAGACAATTTTTAATTCCATCCCAGGACTCTAGCGGCTGGTTCAAACCCCGTCTTAGACTCTGCATTACGTCAATCTTGATAATGTTACGTAAGCTATCCTGTTGAGGAACCTAAAATAGGACGATGAGATATAAATATATCTTAAATTGAGTTACAATCTGCGTAAGTAATTTTTGAAATAAGTTCAATGAATAACAAAGTATAAAACACTTGCTTTTATTATCCAATGTCCTTCTTTACATTTCTCTTTTTGTAGGTAAAAAAAACTGCAATCGATTAACTCTTATAAACGAAACCTTTATACAGTGACTGGTTAAAATTTTCCTGTTTATTTTGAAAGCCACAAATCGGCAAGTACAAGCATTTTAAAAACAGCTTAATAATATGTACCATGTATTTAGAAAAAGGGCACTTCACTAAACAATCCATAGATTTATGTTATATGACACTTCCTCAGTAACGATATACTTTATTATAGGCATTTAAATTCCAGGTTGAATAATACTTAAAAACACCGTAAAACTACAAATAACTAACGTAATGCAAACAAGATTTCAACATCATTTTTTTCCCATTTTTTTTTTATTTTTGAAGTAGTGGAAAAGAAAAAGATTACTGATATTCTACTTCGGTAATTAATTACATAAATACCTTGTAATCCTGCAGATTTTCTTTGCTAAATGTAGATACACTGCGGTGCATGCATAGACTAAAGGATATGTGCAAAACTTTGCATCGGTCCTATCTGGAAATGGACACTTTCCAAACCTACAAAAACCCTCTTCATTGAGCTAAGTATACGTTATCTCCTTTAAAATATTTGTCGTGCTAAAAACATATAAGTATCGACAGGATATTGTCCCTTACAATATCTACAACACTCGTTTTCAACAACGTTTATCATTATAAAATGACACTACATACATTTTAACATGAAAATAGATCCCTTTTTAGGAGTATAATTCAACCATCACTTTATATTTTTTTGACACGCTATTTATCAATCACAATTACATTAGATATCATATGATACCTGTTCAGTAATAGCTAGTAGAACTTTAAAAAAAGTCCTAGAATAATTCAAGTTAGTTTAAAATAAATCGTTTCATTCGCGTAAGACAGTATCTACTTTGCTTTAATTATAATTAATTATAGACTGCATTCAATCTCTGTGTCCTGTGGTCATTGAGAAGTCAAAAATCTAAAACGTTAACAGAGAGACAGGTGAAACAAAAACAAAGTATGATCGGAAAAGGCTCACGAGAGCCTTTGGTTCTGGTGAGTTATAAACAAACAGTGCACAAAAAACTAAAAATCTTTTATGTAATTTATTGCTACAAAAAGAAGTTTGAAATCCGTAATGGAGCATGGCATATAAAAGTATTATTAAAATCAACAATGAAAATGTTACACTCCTTTCATATCTTTCATCTGTAAATTTTTACTCATATCACAGACGGTAGATCATTATTGATCCGAATAAAATCAAAGAAAAGAAACAAACTGGTGTGCAGTTGGAAGATAGGCATTTGAAAAAAATCACAAAAACATTCAATAATTGAAAAGCAATTAACACATACAATAAAGAGTTAACTTTGCAATTAACCGAACTGAATGATTGTTCGATAGTTTTGGGATAACCTACTCAAAAGCGGATGTTAGCGAAAATATTCTAATATGCATTGTTAGGACCCATGCATTGAATATTTTCATCAAAACCTTTTTGTCTTTTTAATGTACATGTGTTATGCCTGTCCGAAGATGACCTCTTTTTAAGAAAATTGAAATGATTCAAGACACTTTTTTCACAAGAAGAGAATACATCTTCCTCCATTGACCCTGAGGGTATGAACGACAGCCTCGGTTTCGAATCAGAATCTGTCAAAGAGGGGAAACTCGTGATGGAATCTCCCATACCACTGTCTATAGACCCGCTGTGAAGGCTGCTTTCTGGCTTTCGTGTACTTATAACGTTCATTGTTTCATCAGAATTTGTAACGCCCACACTTTCTGTGCATCCATCAAAACTCAGTGTTCTATCATCACATCTTTTAATAACTGAGATTTCCTCCTCGGATGTTATACTGAGAAATGAAGATTCAGAGTCGGATGATGGCGAATCAGACCCTTCATTGCTTTGATCAGTTGAAAATGAAGAAAGTTCATTGTCTAGGTCCATACTTTGATTACGGAGGATTTTCTTGTTAAGTTTTCCAGCTTCAAAATCCTGTTTGCATAAAAAAGAACTAACATATATTGTACTGGACATCAAACGATCAAAAGTCATAATATGTATTCAATTTGGATATCATTAGTTAATATTATTTATACCTTGTAGAAATATGGTCTTACCAGATAGAAGCCATTCACTTGTTCAATTTCCCTCTGATCCTTATTCAGTTGTCTTAAAACTATCTTGTGATTCTTCTTTATTTGATCGTAAAGAATTTTGTTCTTCTGCCAGTTGAAAAATCCTCCTTGTTCAATCTGTCTTTGAATCTCCTTGTAGTTAGCATCAGCTCTGGCAAGGAAAGATGCTGCCTCTGTCGCTTTATACAGTAAAAAAAAATAATAGATAAGTGAAGGATATATATATATATATATATATATATATATATATATATATATATATATATATATATATATATATATATATATATATATATATATTGTGTGTGTAATATAAAAAAAGTTAATATACAATACGTACAAGGCTCCCTTAATTTCAACAAGTGCGTTGCTTTCTGGACGAACAGGGAACTTATATCTTGGTAGGACGATATCAGATTTATATGGGGTGGATGTACATATTGTTTCCATATATTCAAACTTTCTTGTAAATCTTTTTCCGAAGCTTCGAATTTCCCTTGTAAAAGGTAAAGTTTGCCCCTCATTTTAAGAATTTTGGCTCTTTTTTCCGCTCTTGCTGTTTCCATAGAAAGAGCAGTATTATAGTAAATCTCTGCTTCTTGTAAGGCATCCTCACGTAGACGGTCTTGATCCCACTCCTTTAAGAATGCACTTCCTATGTTAGTCAGGAAAATGTCTTTATCGATGAAATCATCGTGTTCTCTTTCGACTGTTGTGAGAGCTCTTGAGTGGTATTCTCTCGCAGTTTTATATTCCTTGGATTTAAAGGCAATAACTCCCATTAAATTGTAAATATTTGCAATCTGTGACCAACAGTCCCTTTCCTTTTTCATTGTTGTACATAATGCCATTTCAAGGTACTGTTTGGCTTCACCGTAATTTTCAAGCATGCTTAGATAACGAGCATGCATAGTCCAGAACCCACCAAGAATCAATGCAGAAGGGTAATCCTTAACCCTTCGTTTGTTTTTCACATAATTAGCTGCTTTTGAGAGTTGTTCATGTTCAATTATTGTAGAATCAATTTCGGTCAAAATTCTTTGGCAGCTCTCCATTCTTTCATTATCAAAATAAAGTTTTGCCAGACAAGTTTTATAATAAACAAGGTCTAATACCTTGTCATCTTCTTCAGCGTTAGAAATCATATTTTTATAATATTGACATCGGCGAGTGGTGTCCAAAATCAGATCCGTTAACCATTCAGTATTGACAACACTTAATGCACTGGGGAGATCTCTTAAATTAGGTTTAGGATTTGTATGTAAATCCATGACATATTCGTAGAAAGTGTGAAAATGAGGTTCGTATTTGGCAATGGTCCTTAGCGATTCAGCAGAAGCCATTTTTGCCGTTTTTGAGACAGTTTTGTAGATATACTCGACATATCTTTCCCTTGCATTGTTAACAAGGACTTGATATTGTGCCTCCTTGGATTTTAAGAATTGATAAACTAGTGGATGAATATAATAGCATTTTGATGAATATGCTTTTTGTGAAGACTTTTCTTTTATAATTTGATCATTTGACTCTGATTTAAATAAAGTTCCGATGGATGATTCTAGGAAATGATATCGTTTCAAATAGACGATCTCCCATTCCATGCTTGCCTTTCCTGAATTTGTGCTTCTACCACAAACAAACTTTGCAGCCTCGATATCAAACTTTATTGTTCGAAAAACAAACAGTTGCATAAGGGTGCACGTTATTTTATTTTGTTTACCCGATTTGTCAAGCACTGAGAAGGATTGTTGTAGACAAGACTCTATTCCAATGATATTGTTTTGAATTGCAGAGTTGGTGCACAGTGAAAAGGTTTCTGTTAGTTTACTCGGAGATATGTCCTTTAATACACTGCTAAGAGAAAGCATGGCCAATGGACAGTACGAACAGATGGATGCCATCTTCTTTATGTCTTCCTCTTTCTGGATAAAAAGTAGAAATAACAGTCATCAGTGTATGATATTTTCAAATTAAATCTTATTTCTGTTAATAAATTTATGGATCAATTAAATCATTACTACAATTAATTAATTATTTTTTATTCATTATTCTTTACACAGTAAGTTGTACTAACACATTGTATATTTTGCTGGGTCAACTCCTGCTTGAAAAGTGTTATCGCATGTTGCTCAGAAAGCTCTTGAAGTTTAATTTCGACGAAGACTTCTCGAAGAATCCGAGCTTTCTCGGTTGACGGGAGACTTGGACGAGAGGTTATTAAAACCCTTGTCTAAAAGATAAAAGTTTGAAAAAAAAACCCTTTCAGAACAAATAAACTTATTATTTCATCCTATTCAGAAAAAGGAATAAAAATTATCAGAAGTAAATATATACGTTATTCTCTCTATAAAGGCATATTTAAAAGCAAATCACGTCAAGAAATATCATAAATGTAAATTATATGACTCATTACCTTCCCTTGATGCATTTCATCCTCCTCGGCTTCAATAAGCATATTTACCAATTTATTTAGAAAGCTAATAACGTCTCCCTCATTACTCGCTAAAATGTCATCCATATTGTCTAAAAGGAACACTTTATTCTGCTCTGCAAAAAATTAAGTCTCAATTTGTTATTCATTTGGACATAGTTTTGGTTTTTCGTCATGATGTCATCTTGATTTACAATAATAAGATATACATTTCTGTGTGCTCTTGTGTGTAGCAAGAATTGCTTTCATTGTCTCAAATTTATTTAATTATTCAATTCGCATAAAAAGTAACAAATCAAGCATACTTAATATAGAGTAAATAGTAGAGAAATTGATTATTATTGTTATTTTGGGATTGTTACAATTTACCTGAGCTTTCACAACATCTTTTAATCAAAAGATGTCTCCGTGAATCTTGATTAATATCTTCAAAATAGTCCTCCTCATCTAATTTACTTGCGGACTCCAAGTCTCCATCTGATAATTCTTCTCTATTTGACGTCATCAACAATTCTCCAAGCAGAATGAGTGCACTTCTAACGAGATCTCGCACGTGTTTCTGTTCCCTTGTAAATAAGACTTACAATGAATCACTTTAAATTTTTATTTTAATATCCCAAACCCCTTTCAGACATAGATTTATTCAAGTCTCATAGTTTGGTAGACAGATGAAATAAAATGGTAAGAATGTTTTTGCCTCAGAAAAAAAATGAGGATACATGGAGTTACCTCACACGATATAGTTCACTTAATTTCAAGTATAAAAGTATAAAAACTAAAAACTTAAATGTTTCATTAAAATGAACATTGACTGAAATGACACTTTCGTTTACTATAGTCAGATAGTTCTGGGTGTAAACACAACGTAAAACAAATAAGTGCATTAAAATCACAAATTAAATTATTAAGGTAGGACATCTTTCTATAACTCACTCATGATAGCAATTAAACAAGTTAACAGTATGCAATTCTTTGCGGCAACTAGTACCTTAATTCGACTTTTAGGATCCTCCAATTTGCTGTTTCTCCTGACAACCTCCTACAAACTTCGTCAGCAACACTGGTTTTCCCCATTCCACCCAATCCGCAAATCCACACACCTACAATAAACAATATTTACACACTGATTGTCGATGGATTTTTCGGTTATTTCCCGATCATGACAAGGAGCATACGGTGGGTGAAACCGGTCGGCAGGGAATGCTCACTCCTCCAGGGCACCTAATCCCACCTCTGATGTCTTAGAGGTCCGTGTTTGCAATGCTCCTATTTTGTAATGTTAAATGGACTTTTTAGCCCGAATACTGTTCGTTACCTCCACATATTTCATTGAAGTCAGAAATAACAGATCCACATGTCACAAGTAACAAGTGAAAATAAAAAATACAAATTCCAGCATACATTGATATATACTTCACCTTTACTTTGCTGATTTTGGAGAGAATCCATGGCTTTTTGTATCTCCTCTTCTCTCCCAATGAGGTCACATTTACTCCAGATTTTCAATTGCTTCATTTTCTCGTCGTTCTTCCTGCGTTGCTCTGTGTATTCTTTTAGAATTGAGGGCAAGGAGGTTGTGCCCTCATCCAAATGCAGTTTTGTTTCTGTTGTTAAGTGGATCAAAAACTCGACGACAGCATCCCTTTTATGTTCGAAATGCCCATCTAAAGCCTCGAAATAGCTTATACCGTCCTGTACAATATCGACAGACAAAAATTTTTAAAATGTTTTCAAAATTACTTTTTTTTTTTTTTTTTTTGAAAGTACAGATTTCTCGACTCTGACCTTGTGTATCATGTGCAACTTTTAAAATTTGTATGATAGCATTAAAGAAGAACAATTTAAATATATCGTGTACAATGAATTTTCATATCTTCAACATGATGTTTTCAAAAAAATCAAAAAACAAAATACTCGAGGTTGTATTCCTCCATTGTACTTTCATCAACAAATAATGAGTTAACAGAAGACTTCAAATGAAATTTTGCAACATTGTTTACAAACAAAATTCTACTGAAAACTTTTGAAATAATATTTTTAAACTTTCTTACCGTAACTTTGCCAGTCTTAGATTGTGACAGTTGAAAAAGTTCACGCCGTGTTACATTATCGGAGTCTATCACATCAATCAGGGTCAACCGGAACTTGTCCCAGGGGTCGATCTGGGTCATATTAGGTCCAACGTTCTCAGAGAACATCTTTTCTCTTCCTCAATGTATTAGCATCTTTCTCATAGAGTCGTTTTTCTTCCTCTTTCCTGGGTGGTAGAACCACGTTAGTTAAGCTTTATCTGAACAGTACGTTTTGTAATCTTAATCAAAAGCCTTATGTCATCTACAGTCATCTGAATAACATCCTAGTTTTCGATTGGGTACACGGGAAAACAATAAGGAAAGGATTTATTTCCATTATTAGGTTCTCTGTCTCACTTATCTCTGTGCATTACAGGCACAGAAAGCAATGTGTGAATAAAATAATTTGTCAATTCAGTTGACCAGTGGAGTTGAAAATCCGCTCCCCTCATTTGTGCAGAGAGAGAGAGAGAGAGAGAGAGATTTACGTCTAATGTGTTCTGAATAAAACAAATAGTTCAAAAGAACTCTACAATATCTACCCATTCTACTTGCTAGATAGAATATTCGCTTTCATCTTTAACCTTTACTCCATCTCCCCTCCCCCGCCATCCACATCCCAAAGCTTACAAATTTCCAAAGTGTTTTCATTTATTAGTGAATAAAAGAAAATACTCTACTTAATTTACAAAATTTACGATAAATAACATGCAAGGTTTCAATTTGATATCTACAAAAGATTCAAAAGAAACTTTGGCTATACCATTTTATGAGATTAAAAAGTTGTTCATCATCAGGGTTCCCGCTATCGAAATCTGGCAAGGTTTATTTCAGAACTGGTCAAAATTGTTCTCTGGCCCAGAAAATAAAATTATATATACTATACAATATTCATGTACATAATTTATTGAAACTACTAAGAACTCGTAGTTTGATCGTATGCACAGCATTCTTTAGATTCGTGTGGATTTTCTAATCACATGCATACAATGTAATAGTTTTTGGAATGAACAAGGTATTGATAACTACTGTCCTGCAATATTGCAACTGTTCACCCCCGTATAAACCAAGAAAGTATCTCATTGTTTAAAAATTCCCCCTGTCATGCCAGGTTACATTACCTGATAAAAATGCAATGATAAACTGTTTTGAGTTTGTTTTGATGGCTGGAATATTATGTCAAAATCTGTGTAGTCCTCAAAAAAGGTCTAATGAGTGAAAACACACGCATAGGGATGGTCGAGAGAGATGTTTGTATATAATTTTCTTCATTTTTTGTATTCTTTTTACAATGCATTGCCTTGAGTAATTTTCATATTTTGTATTTTTCAAACCAGGTGTTGTTGGCGTCTTACAATTTTGAAATTGTATGCATTTTTAATGTTTTTTATCTAAGTTGTATAATGGCTTCATTATTTTTTACACTTTATAAACGGGCTTATTTTATTGATAATTTGGATTCAAGAGAAAAGATTAAAATCCAATTACAGCAAAGGAAGCTCCGGAAAATTATTTATTATGCAATTTAACAGCACAATTAAATGAAAATTGTAATTTGCAGATAGAAATTACAAAATACGGTTGAAAATGATTATACAATATAAAATCATCTAATATAAAAAAAATGTATTTTCATAACTAGAAGAAAAGATTAATAGTTGAATTGTTTTACATCAGCTCATCAAGAAAGATCACATGCACAAAGACATTATTGAGAAAAAAAATGAAATTTGTCTTTGATTTTGCAATACCAGTTTGAACAAGTTTGGTTTGTCTCAGCTTAGGAATTCAACTATCGATCCATTTGCCAGTCATGGTTAGATTTTCTTTTTTTTTTCAATTATGTAAATATATTTTTTTCCATTTCAAAGTGATTTTAAAAGCATTATAGTTTCTTCTTTTAACATAAATTTGAAAAACAAAAATGACAAAATTATCTATTTCCCATTTGCACTCTAAATTTAAGTAAGTTAAAAAAACGTTTTATGCGAGGAAAAATTGTTAGGTAACCGTAACGGTAGGTCGATATGCATAAAGTAACACCCAGATCAAAATAATGCAAATTAAAAATTGTATTTGTTACAACCACTTGTTACACTTGCAAATGAACAAGGCATTGTCTATACTTATATGATTTTATAATGTTAGAACGCACTGCTGAATGGTCTTGTGTTGGTTTTCTTTATATATAAAGGAGGACGCCATGATTTGATCATTATCTGAATTAGTATATCATGCCCTACTCGTACTTCATACTTAAAATGGTTTACACCAAATGCTGGGTCTTTTGTCACTAAAGAATATATCATTAATTATGCATTATAAGATCATTAGGAAAGCATTGTATAATTTTTCATCTTTTTTTTTTTTATATTAAATCAAGGTTAGAATCAAGCAGGAACAAGTCAATTTTACGTTGCACTTGATCACACGTTACAACTTTTTAGATAACACATCGTGAATCGACATGTGTGTTTGTGACCTACATATACTTAAATTTTTAAAAAGCTAGTATACTACGTTGTTTTTCAATTGTTTACACTTTTACACAGCTTAAATAAGTGACTGTCATTTTTTCTTAAATCTTAAATTCTTCACAAAGAACACATTCTTACCTAACTGTGATATTCTCCGGAGGACTTCCTTCTTCTGGACAGATATTTAATACAAACATGAAACATTACATGCATAGTGCATTGATTATCTGGCGGTCGACTGTTGACGATGACATCACAGCACTATTTTTTTTCTAGCCATTCAAGCATTTCAGGATATTTCTCCTGAGGTTTTCAAGTGGGCCCGCATTGGAAAAATGGGACCCTGGAAAAGCATTACGCTGGGTATTGGATCTAAGGATTCTATATTGGAAGGTTTGATCATGCTGTGAAAAGTGTTTTGAAGTTGAATTACATGTGTAATCTTTTTTCCAAAAAAAAAAAAAGAATCAAAAGATAAAACACCTTATTGTAATTTGTAGATTAAAAATCTGTAGGAATAAATGATAGGAGATTACTTGACAATTATACCGATGGCATTTTAATAGGAAAATATACGCTCCAGTACTATTTAATTGACGTAAGCTGCAATTGCAATCAATGCTAGTATTTGCATTCAAGATCTTTTAAATCAATTATCCATAATAATGCTTCCAAAGATCCAGAATTAAGATACAAGAATAAAGTTACACGTACTTTTTAGTTGCAGTGAAACTTTGCATAATAAGACAGACTGAGTTTCCTGCAGAATACACCTGGAATCAATTCACTTGTAATTTACAGCTGTGTTGCATGTGTTTTGTGTTACTGTAGAAAACAAGGGAAACTCCGAACCTTTTACAAGCATGGCCATGAACTTTACGCTTACATATTTTTAACATTGAAATTAATTATTATGCATAACTTCGCTGCTTACTATGATAATCTCTTTTCATCTGTGACGGGGTCCTCCCCGTCTTGAGGACACTGGTAATATTGTAATAATCACACAATTTATTAAATTTACAACTTTATTCACATATTTATTATACAAAATATAATATATGATACTCCACCATATGTAACATCTGCATACATTCACAGTCGAACACCATATCCCCATTTTGGTATGACTGCCTTTTTTACCGGTCTGAATATTTGTCCGACAAAAAGTGTCCCAACTCTTGATTGGAATGGATATAAACTTAAATGTGTTGTTGTCCATGACCGGAAGATGTGTCATGAGCTGGAGCGTTGAAGTCGTGTAATCACCTTGCCAATGGAACTCTTGATTGGAATTATTCAAATGGAAGTATCTGAGGAAAAACCAAATGCTATGTCATGACATTGACCCACGATCAGATCTTTAACTGTAAGGTTAAAGCTGTTCTGGAGGAACATCTGTTTCGTCAAATCTACATTGTGTGTATGTCTGAGGGGGTGACTGTGTGTGTTTTGTTTATGTTTTTTTTTCATGTGATTGCATGATTTTTATATTTTTTCTTTTTCTTCTCTCTCTCCCTTTTAATTTTATAATCCTCAAATTTCTTGAATGACTTTGTTGTAGACTTGTCAAATAAACGTCATGAGACGTCAGATCTCTTCAAGGAGATCTGTCAGTTCTTCTGTAGATCGTCGATGTAATATTTGAAGCATGCAGATCACCAAGATTAAAATGCTTACAATGGAATAACGAAATGTTAATCAAAAGCATCATCAGTAGAAAAAGTCAACATGTCAGGTCAGGAAGTATCATTACAAACCCTTTTCGGTTGAGAAGTTGAGACTTTATGACCGAGGTCAATTAGCTCATAGCAGATAAATATCAGTTTGAAAGAGGCTTGATCCACATGCAAAGCGTTCAGGATTTCCGGTGACAAATCTGCAACAGCCCCATTTATACATTTTAAACTCGTATACAGAGAACAATTTACCGAAAATCGTGATTATATGTCATGCCTGTGTATCGTTAGTAATTTCTATCATGTAATTTCTATTATATGTAATTTCTTGTTTCATATATAACTCCCTATGTATAATATAATTGTATTTCTACTTTTCCTCAAGTTTAAATTCTCTTCAAAAATGTCCACAATTCATGGATTATGAAAGGACTGAGAAATCGTTCAATCTGTTATTTATTGGCACGAAACTATAGGATATTCCTCAATAACAACAGATGGAACACTGTCTTTTTCCAGCCTTTGTCCCTGCATGAAAGAAACAACACATAAACACACGCAGATAGTAACAGGATATTATTAAACGGATAAACATTTTTCCATTTCTAAGGAAGAGATTATTCAAAATCATACTTTGTGGTATTTGTAACAACCAAAGTAAATTTGAATAAGATACATGAAATATATGGAGATAACGAACAGTATTAAAGCTCAAAAGTCCATTAAACATTACAAAATATGAGCAGAGCAAACAAGAACCTCCAAAACATCAGAGGTGGGATCAGGTGCCATACATACACTTAATTCCAAAACTTCATAAAAATCCTTACAAATAAAGATAGGAAATGTTTTACTAAGTTTCTTTCTTTAATATTATCAGCAGTGAAGGAGAAAATTCAGAAGCAATGTGCAGCAATAGAATTGGAGAAGCAAGATTTTTTTTAAATTAAATAACAGAATTTCGACAAAAATCAATAGCAGCATCAAAACGTATGACTTTTCAAGACTTTATAGCGCCACCACAGACGATAGAATAAAGATCAGACCTTTTTCCATATTAGACAACTGCTTCTAGAGAGAGAGAGAGAGAGAGAGAGAGAGAGAGAGAGAGGAAAAATTTCATATATTGCCATTGGTCATGCGTTATTTCGTTAAACATTCTGATACTCTGAAGTTGATATTTAAGAGATGCTCGAATTCCATATTGACAATATCTATGTTTTCTTTCGGGTCTGAAAAAAATTTGTTACAAAAAAGCCCTATATTAAGTACAAATTGTGTCCCTTTATCAGCAAACCTGTTTTGTATTCTTATGAATCAGTAAATATTCAGGAACTTTTAAAGGAAAAAAAAAGAATAAAGACTATTGTTGTAGTCTTCATTTCGACGTTTAGATCAAAGGACGACGTTTTATCAATAAACAATACTAGAATTCATTTCTATTCAATATATGATTGGATATACTAGTATCCCACTTAACTTGAAATAAAAGACACCACAGAGTCTGACACATTTGTTTCACATAGGGTCGTTTACTAGAGAAAGGCTTTAATTCTCTTCCATGACATCTGATCCCAACTCTGATGTTTTCAGAGGTTCGTGTTTAACTGTTCTGCTTACTATTTGTATCAATTTGTTAATTGGGATTTTGAGCACATATGTCACATAATGAAAAATCACGTTGATGAACAAAGGTTACTTTACGGCAACACGGCATACTATTATATGATTTCTGATGCTGTACGTTTTCCCCATGAGTGGATGGATTAAAGTTTTGAGAGTATTTGATCCATTCTCAAGTATACACAGTTCTGTTGTTGTTCAATGATGTATGGGTGACATGTACAGTATAACATGCCAAATTTGCACATACTAGTATATTGCATTTAGGATGCATATATATTATATATTTAAGGAATCACTGTCTAGTTAGTAGAATATGCCAGGGCATGAACGGTAGTTGGCTTCGCCCGTTATGCGAATTATCCCACGTTTCCAACTATCGTTGATGTCCCTGTCATATTCTACTAACTAGACAGTAATTCCTTATATTTCCATTTCACTGTGAAATAAAATTGTAAATTTAGATTTTAAATAAAAATGTAGACTAATAGATTTAAATTACACGAGGCCTCCCATGTCAATTTCAATAGTGCATGCCCACTGACGTCAAACACAAAGACAGCCGCACGAGATTTACATGCATATTAGGCCTCCTTAGCGTTAAACACAAAGACAGCCGCACGAGATTTACATGCATATTAGGCCACCTTAGCTCCTGACCTATTGCTTGGCGAAATTTATATTCCGGTAGAATGATCAAGAAATCAACTGAACTAACTTTCAAAGAGTTATCACAGAGAAAAAAAAATAGAAATGGAAATATATTATGGGTATATATTAGCAATGATTCTTTGGATGCTGCATTTAACCTATATTTTCTTAAAAAAAAAAAAGTAATTGGATATTGGATTAAATTTTCTGAAAAAAGTTCATTTCCATTAATATCAAGCCGAACTTGCACAGATGTTTTATTTTGGGATAAAAACGACTGTCTTAACTGTTTTTAAATGATTTTGTAGAGTGATATATGGTAACATTATACCGACCTAAAATTCTATTACTCAATTTCTGTTACTATTGATAAATCATTTATGGGAGGGGAACATTTCAAATGCACATGTGTGGTACATTGACAATCATAACGCAAAGCAAACCTTAAAATTAGAGTTCGTTGTATCCTACAAAACATGAGATACTCTATAGTATTAGTTTTCATGATTGTGTAGAGTCTGTTTAGGTCAGGCGACACGTTCCTCAAATATCTGTGTTTGTGTCTCTTTGTAGTTTGCCAAAAATACTTTTCATAAATGCTATATGGCTATTTCTTAACTGTTTTCAAGTATCTTTAAAAAAGATAAAGACTGAAAATGGTGATATAAGCAATTTAAGTTATTTCTAGAGGGATTATATAGGAAAAACCATCCTCCGATACCTTCCATAAATCTCTGGTAAGGTACTTCAATTTATTGCGAAGAAACTTGTTGAAGTAGAATACTTCAATGACAAATTACTGGGGAAAATTATTTTAGGAATGACTCTAATTCTTGGCCAAATTATTCGAGTATAACCTGGTTTGGGTCAGTTTACGCTTTATAATCCGCGAAGCGGATTATAAAACAGCGTATACTGACCAAAACCAGGTTATACTCGAATAATTTGGCCAAGAATTAGAGTCATTCCTTATAATTTAATTTTAAAATCATTAAATAACTATGGGTGTAAAATTTCGTTGCTTTTATTTACTTCAAATTTGCCGCTCAATAATACAACCGTATAGTAACGGAAGTGATGGGAAGCGAGGGGAGGTAAAAACTGATACATAGGCCTAGCAGCCTTGTTGTTTGTTTACATGTGGTAAGATCGAATTATTGTTTGAAGTTAAAGGTACATTTACTAAATCTGGAATTTTCCATGAAGGACTGGAAATGAGAGGATTGTATTACAGATGATTCAGCTGGTTGTCGGGGGGGGGGGGGGTGTCCTCATACCAAACCAGGTTATACAGAAATAATTTGTGTTCCTTTTTGGATATTAACCAGTCAGAGGCTAGAATACAAACAAAATTAAATTATATATATGGTGACTGTATATCTATAAAAAAAAATGACTTAATTTTCTTGCTTGTCAATGCATTATGACGTCTTGAATTGCCTTTTTGTCTCCCAGTTGATTCGATACGCAAGAGCATGCTCTATGTATGAACAATTTCTAAAACAAGGCAAACTATTGACAAACAAGTTGATGAAACAGGGATATCAACAGTCTCGATTGAAGTCATCATTTCGCAAGTTTTATGGTCGACACAATGACCTTGCCAGCAAATACATATCATTAAGTCAAATGCTGACTGATGTTTTTCATACTAATTGTTAGGCCATTATTTACACATGTACACTGAATTGTCTACGGATTTTCCCGTTTTTTTTTCCCGATCATGACAAGGAGTACACGATGGGTGTGACTGGTCGGCAGGAGATGCTCAATCCTCTATGGCACCTGATCCCACCTCTGATGTTTCTGGAGGTCCGTGTTTGCTCCGCTCCTGATTTGGATTGTTTAAATGGACTTGGAGCTTGAATGCTGTTCGTTATCCCCATATTTCATTTTACCTTATCCTGAAAAATTCTACAAAAATGGCCAATCTTTTAAGCTATTTTTCAATATTTCATATAGACCGCAACCTCTGATTTAAAATATGATAGAACTGTTTCTGAAGATTACAAAAGATGTTTTATTTTTTGGATCGAGGGGTACTGAAAGTACTCAAATAAACCTGTTTTCTTTAAAATTCAAGAACATTGCAAGTTCACAGAGAACCTGTTTTCCAATACCTGGACTTTCAGATGAAACTTCATAATAGGAATTGAAAGCACCAAGTTTCTTTATATTTATCCCATGTTTATCCCTTTATCCCGTGGATATGACTCATTGGATAATTTTTTCATAATCCACAGTTGTGACGTCACAATGGTTTTTGCGTTAGCGCGATGAAGTAAAATAAAGTGGAGTCCTATATAAAACAGTGTAAAACATTGGTTGTGAAGTATTAAACATGGGATAAAAAGAATCTCCCATGATTTGTAGTTGGATATGACTTTTATCCAACTCGTTGTGTGTTTTTATCCCCTCGCCAAGGCTCGGGGATAAAAAACACACAACTCGTTGGATAAAAATCATATCCAACTACAAATCATGGGAGATCCTATATATATATATATATATATATATATATATATATATATATATATATATATATATATATATATATATATAGGATCTCCCATGATCTGTAGTTGGATATGATTTTTATCCAACGAGTTGTGTGTTTTTTATCCCCGAGCCTTGGCGAGGGGATAAAAACACACAACGAGTTGGATAAAAGTCATATCTAACTACAAATCATGGGAGATTCTTTTTATCCCATGTTTAATACTTCACAACCAATGTTTTACACTGTTTTATATAGGACTCCACTTTGTTTTACTTCATCGCGCTAACGCAAAAACCATTGTGACGTCACAACTGTGGATTATGAAAAAATTATCCAATGAGTCATATCCACGGGATAAAGGGGTAAACATGGGATAAATAAATATATATATATATATATATATATATATATATATATATATATATATATATATATATATATATATATATATATATATATATATATATATATATATATATATAGTCCCATTTTAAGCGCAAAGTGAACCTAGCTCTTTATAACAATGTTGTCAATACCCTAACAGGAAACCAAAGGAACTGATAGGTTTAAATTCCAATGACATGTCTGCCTGTCATTCTGTTTATCAGTCTGTCCCATTTGCTTTGCCTGACTTTTTCCCTAGAAACTTGCATGTGTTTAACTGATCTTTGGAAATGAGTATATCTTGTTGAGTTATGGGGAAAAAATTTGATTTCGTTCTCTATCGATGATTTTTGACGGAATTACTGTCCATATTGACAAGGCTCAATTTTACTTGTGCAATGCTTTCGGAATGCAGGTTGTGGATGAGCAAAACCTTGTCCACGGTCAGAAATTACAGTCATATCTGAAGTCCCTGTACAAAATTAGAAGATAACGAAACCATGTCCGTGCATAACGTTTTGAATGGATATTAATGTACTTTTGATGTTGGTACTCAAGGTCATATAAATACAATGTGTCTAAAAAAAATAAAAGGTCACTACATAAACGAGTTCTTAAATTGTGTTGAACTGTATCTTTCGAACCTTTGATTGACATGCATTCAATTTTAGTATGCTGCTGATGAAAACTTATTTGTTATCATTGTTTTAACATGTTCAAACATCATTAAAAGTTTATAACTACAACCCTATCACAAAGTTAACTCTTCTTTGTTTTTATGTCAGGTGAGGATGCCAAGTTTAAACTGAATGGTCCTTACTGTCCTTAACATGTTTAAAAAAAATCAGACAAATGTGTTAAATTAATAATAGAAAGGTTATACACACTCAAACTGCATATTTTATTTCTGAACAGTTAAACTATCATGCAATCTGTGTATCAAAGAAGTAGATCCGCATTCTGAACCATTACAATCAGTGTATCAAATTTATAAGAACATCTGCAATGGGTAAACAGCACATTCATTTTTTCACTCAGAAAATTGCTAAACTGCCTTTAATCATTTATAAGTACATTGCTGTTATAACAATTATGTAAGACAGTCCGTACACTTGTACATTTTGTTTGAAGAACAACTTGTTACAAAACATGCATACAGAATTCTGCATTCTCCTGACAATAAAACGCATACATGGAGAAAATTTATTTATTCCATCTTTATTAATATCCGAATTCTTTGTGCAATCCTTTTAGTATTTAAAGAGAGACCATAAAATACCAACTAAACAGGAAAAAAATCCAATTAAAAAATCCACAAATAATTTTAAAGCAATAACATCAGTCACACGCTACTTAATCGATCAGGATATAGAGCAGTGAATTGCAGCATTGTATATATTTGAGTTCGAGAAGAGATTGTCCGTATAGGGAAGATAAACCCTTGCTTCATGAATTACTATGTTGGGATAAGGTGCCTTGGAGGATCCAGTAAGCATCCTCTGTCGACCAGTTACATTCACCTTCAGTACATCCACATGTACTCCTTGTCATAATTGGGTAAAATCCTTAGACAATTCTGTGTGAAAATAATGGCCTAACAATTTGAAAAACGTCAGTCAACATACGACTTAAAGAAAGATTGTATTTGCTAATAAGGTCATTGTATCGACCATAGAATTTGCCAAATGTTCACTTCAAACAGAGCTTTTAATATCCTTGTATCATCAACTTATTTGTCAATACCTCGCCTCGTTTTAGAAATTGTTTTTGCGTATCAAGTCAATTGAGAGACATAAACTCCACATGCAGGTGATACATGTAATGGTTTATTATTACATGAATAAGGAGAGTTGAAGATATAAAAGTTGAAGTCACGTTTATCCAAAAAAAAAAAAAGTTTTGTTGTTAGTTTGCCATCAACGACTTTCTCTAGTACAATATTCAAATACGAATCAGATGTGTCAGACTCTGTGGTGTCTGTTATTTCGAATTCAGGGGGATGTGTCGAATCAATAGATATGAAAAAAATAAATGTCATTAATTGCTAAAACGTCGTCGATATTTCTAAATGTCGAATTAAAAATCACAGCAAGAGATTTCTTTTTTCCATGTAGAAGTTGCTGAATAAATCTTGCTTTAAATGAATTTTAAAACAGGTCTGCTAATAACAGGGCACAATGGGTACCCATGGGAATTCCAACAGATTGATGGAAGACCTGATCTCCAAAAAAAACTACATATATATCAGGAAAAAAAAATATCAGAAATTCAAGTAGCTTTTAAATATCAACTTCCATTCCTCATTATAATTCAAAGATGATGCTTTTTGGCATCACAGGCAACTGCTTCTTCAAAAACAAGAGGCCCATGGGCCACAACGCTCACCTGAGTCACTTTGGCCCTGCTGTTTTTCATCAGATTTTCCCCTTGTAATACTTTGATTCCCTATTGTGGTCCCACCCTACCCCAGAATTTGAACAATTTAGAATCTACACTACCTCAAGAAGCTTACATATAAGTTTCAGCTTTACTGGCTCGGTGTTTCTTGAAAAGATATTAAAAGATTTTTCTTTCATGTTTCAGTGTAAAATTTTGATCCCTATTAAGGCCCCACCCTAATCTCAGAGGCCATGATTTGAACAATACCTCGGAAAGCTTCTACATAAGATTCACCTTTACAGGCTGAGTGGTTCTTGAGAAGATTTTTTATGACACCACCCTATTTTTCTTTTTTACTTGATTATCTCCCCCTTGAAAGGGGAGCTTGGTCCTTCATTTTAATAATTTAAACTCACCTTCTCCCAAGGATGTTTTGTACCAACTTTGGTTAAAATTGGCCCTGTGGTTCTTGAGAAGAAGTTGAAAGTGTTTACAGATGGACGGGCGGACAACGATTGATCAGATAAGCTCACTTGAGCTTTCAGCTCAGGTGGGCTAAAACGGAACTAAAAAAATTTCATATCTTATGATTGGTCATCTACAAAATAACTTTAATTGTTAAAATTCATTCTGATTCAACACACAGGTACTCTGAAGATGTTGGAATTTCTCGTTGACAATATCTATCGTATGATGCAGTCTTTGGAGACAAGATCTTCAAAATAAAAAATCTTTTGGAATTAATTTCGATGGGCACTAATTATGTCATATCTCCCTATTTATGTAGTAATATTCCACAATCACCAGCATATGGTCAAGTTGATTCGATAATATTGACATAATTCTTTGAAAATTTAGTGTGTTAAATGCATTTTTTCCCTACACAAAAACGATTTTCTTACAAATTGTCGCTCCGAATTTTTTTTATAGTTTGAAATACCGAAAACTGGATCAAATACTAGATACTAAACAAAAATTGCAAGTTAAATTAAGGCACAAACTGCCAGAACAATGGTATACACTAGACAAAATTGCTAACGCACCACTTATTATTCTTATTTGTGAATTGATCATTTTCCTGATCGGTACTAGTATATAAAATATGCCATCTTTTCCAAAACAGTTGGATTGACAAATGTCTTGGTGTCATGTCAAGACCCTTAAAGGACCTTCTTGTCCGAAAACCAATTTCCCGACGTGCACTGCGCGTCGTTTTTGCCAAGATATGAAGATGGTGATTACCGAAGGTGGTCCGTGAGGTTGCGAGGGGAGCAGTCTCCCACTTAAAAATCAAATGATATACCCTGATTGACTACCATATCGCTTAGTAGTCATCCAGTACCTTGGTGTCCCTACCAAATCCACCCAGCTTTCGGTTGCCCCAATTTTGTGGAACAATCTTGATGTTATTGTGTAGTGCTCACTTAATGCCGTCGATATCTATTGTAAACATTTTTATGATCGTTAATTCATTTTCAACAATTTTTCACCAGAGAAATTCATAATCATTTAATTCTTTCAATTTTTCACAAATTTCTTCAAAGGAACCCCCCTGCAGACACCATACTGGCTGCCTTAGCACGCTCTTCTAGAGTCAAACGCCGCATACAATGTAACTTTTTTCTGATTTTTTAATTAGTACAAACATAAAGAACACAACTACAACGAAATAATTAAAAATTTATTCCACCAAAAAAGTATGGATATGATTTTAATTTTTTCTATGAAGTGGTTACGCTTCAGTAAACATTGTTGTTATTTATCAGTTAAAGCATTTAAATGTCTCATTTTTTATTAAAGCAACATAATTATATATCAAAAACATCATAAACAAGTTTTGAAAAGAAAAATGTTAATTTATTTAGGTGGTGCGTTAGCAATTTTGTCTAGTGTATATTGTTTTAAAATGCTTATATTAAGCTTCATTCGATATAAATTATGGAAAGCAAATATAATACTAGTATACACTACAGCTCTGTTTTTTGCTCCATAGACGATGAGTTCCGGTTATCATTGTGTCTGACTTCAGTGGGCGGAAACTATGGAAATTAATATGGAATGTCTCGTGTATTTCAAATCTACTAGATAGCATTTTAAATTCATATTTACATTTTTATTTTACATATATAAATGTAAATATAAGGAATCACTGTCTAATATGTTAGGTATGCTTTGCCCATTAGGCCTATGCGTTTCCAACCTTGTCGTTAATGACCTGGCATACCCATCAAACTAGAAGAAGATTCCTTATTTCGAGAGCATGTACTGGGTGCGGTCAATTTTTAAACAGAGTCAGGATACTGACAAATAAGTTGATGTTAATTTAAAAACTTTTTAAAAAATTATTTTGTTTTAAAGTCAGAATTTCGTAAATTCTATGGTCGTTATAAAGTCCTTGTTTGCAAATACAGCAAATCTTTGGATCGTATTTTGATTCACATTTTCCCACAGCAGCAATTGTTTATAAACGATCAAGTGTGACTACCGATTATACCGTTTACCTGATTAATATAGAGGTCTTACGGCAGGTATGACTTGTCGACAGGGGATGCTTACTCCTCCTAGGGATCCCACCTCTGGTGTTTTTAGAGATCAGTGATTTTACCCTGTTCACGATTCGCGTATTCTTCTCTAGATTTATGAGATGGATCATCGTTATTTGCGTACATTAACTTTCAATTACTAGTAAATGAAGCAATGTGAAACCTGTTTGTATGTTTTGCAATCTCGTTCCCTATTGTTTTCTTCCATTCTTTCTTCGGACATATAACATTATCAACACATCACTCTCTTTATCTCTAGAAATATCACGAACACAGGTATTTATCATTTTTATAACCACCTGCACAAAACCTGACTAAATACCTTAGGTCACCATGGATAAGTTCCGATTTATCTTTTTGTTAGGCGATCATAAAAATCACTTCAAAAATTATGCATCTTGCATTTTCATTGGTTTTATTTGTCCTATTTAGAATTTTTGGCAAAGCTCTTATGGACAACCCTGTAAATAACAATTCACAAAGTCCAACAACCGATTCTTCTGATAAAATGGTTTTAAACAACTTGTTGGCGAGAGAGATCCTAAAAAGACAGGCTTTGGAGACCAAAGTTGCCACATTAGAGAGACAAATTCAGGCGCTGGTAAGCGACGTCGCCGCCAGTAAGACTAAGTATACTGCATTAGAACACACCGTACAGAAAAATTCGCTCCGTCAGACCAACATGGCGACTTCCCTGCAGACCATTACCAAGCGAGTGGATTCCGAGTATATCAACATCAGACAGAGTCTTGATCACTTGTCTGGCATTATCAACGATAATAGGGATCGCGGTGAGTACATGCAAATATGTATCATTTTAAGACGAAAGAATTTATTTTATTTGCTGATGAAAACATTTATTTTATTCGCTATCTCCACTTTTTATATGAACTATACTGAATATTTATTCAAATTAAATTCATGCTAATTTGTGCTATGACTAATTGGATTTTTTAAAACCCATTTTAACAACAAAAACCAAATTAGGCAAATTGTGCAAATTCAAAATTACAACTAGTATATCTAAACACGAAGCTTCTTTAAGCACCTTTCACATATTCAATGTTCACTGCACGACCAGTGTTTTGTGCGCCAGTAATGACATTTCGTACCAGTGTGTGAAAAATGTTGAGTTTCTCTTTCTAGTTTTGTTTAATATATCTGCCATCTCAATAACCCATCTAATTTGAAGTAAATAAAGCAAAACCAATAACACATACTTTCCTTGGAATACCCTTCATCGTTTTCATCTTTAATTATTTCAAATTTGCCTTTTTTTTGCTTTTACATATGTTCAAATCCTGAGAAAAGGATTAGCTTCAAATGATGTAACTCATTTTCATTTTCAGTATCTCCTTCCCCTGTTGCTTTCCTTGCCAGAGTTACTTCGACTACCCCTTCACATAGTGGACCCATTGTCTCCTTTCAGATGGAAGATCTTAACCTTGGCAATGCGTATTCATCCGCTTCAGGAATATTCAAAGCTCCCGTGACAGGGGTGTACAACTTTCAAACCACTATTCACATTCAGAGAGATAGGTTTGAAGGATACATCTCTCTAAATGGTATCCCCCAGACCTACCTAACATTGACAGGAAGTGATCATGAGGCTTTTGGGTCGGTCTCTGTTACACTGCGGATTAATAATGGTGACAGGGTCTGGTTTGAAAGGACAGACAAATCAAATTCTGTCATCATTTCAAGAAAAAGTCTTTTCTCTGGATTTTTAGTGCAAGCATATTAAATATATATTTTCTTGCAAATAAATACTGAATTAATTTTCTTTCTTTAATTATATTTCATGCAACCACAGGTATACAGTTGTTTTCCCCAAGAACCAGCTGTCGGCCAAATTGACCTCTTCAATTGATAAAAATGCTGCTTAGAAATCAAAAATTTAAAAAAAAGTTGTTGTAAATTCCACAGAGATTTAGTTCAAAAACATCAACCTTTCGCCTGTTACAATTAATCTCTAACCTTTAACTTTGAAATAAAGGGAACCACTGGGCATATTTCACCTCAAATATCAAATTTAAAGATTTACATTAAATAAATCTATTACATTTTCAGAAAGAATATATTCTACTGTGGTTTGCAATTACTTCTAGACCTTGTATTGTAAAAGAGTAAGTATGCTGAAACCAGTCCTTTCTGAAACAATTTTCTTAAATTATCAATTAGTAAAAATATAAATGAGGACAATTGTAATATCAATTGTTAATAATGAAATTGGCTAATAAATATTTACAAATTTAATAGACTAAGTTATAAATTATCATCAATCTCCTGCTTCTTCAAGGTCATCTTCAAGGTCAAGGTCATCCATGTCCTGGAAAAGTGATTCATCCACTTCTACTCCATCCTCCTCTGTAAGAGCCAATTAATGAAATTACATTCAAAGAAACAAGTATTTCAATGATTTATTTAAACAGGAAGTTAAAAATACTTCTTTCCTTGGCTCAACTTTTCTCTAGGGCATTACAAATAAGGAAATAATAGTGAAAATATTTTTTTCTAAAAGGATATTACAGTAAAACTCATTTGAAAACTACCATGATAGTATCACCTTTTCTAATTCTGTTGTCAAAGGAAAAGTCTGCAATAATGAGTTGCACAAAAAATTTTTTGAGCAATGAAGATTGTACACACAAACCTGATTCTAGAAGCTGCAAGTCTGAATCTATCATGGATGAATCTCTCAAGAACATTTCTTTTCCTGTTAATAAAATAAAATGAGTTGTTTTACAGATGCACTGTATCAAGAAGCAAAATTCCCTCCATTCATCATACTATAAACAAGAGGCCCATGGGCCACATTGCTCACCTGAGTAACTTTGGCCATGCTATTCTTTACCAGATTTCCCCCCCTTTTAATATACCTATTGTGGCCCCGCCCTACCCCCGGGGGTCATGATTTAAACAATTTAGAATCTACACTACCTCAGGATGCTTCCAAATATGTCTCAGCTTTATTGGTCCAGTGGTTCTTGAAAACAAGATTTTTAAAGATTTTTCTTATATATTTCAATGTAAAACTTGGATTCCCTATTGTGTCCCGCCCTACCCCCGGGGGTCAAGATTTGAACAATTTATAATCTACACTACCCCAGGATGCTTCCATATAAGTTTCAGCTTTTCTGGCCCAGTGGTTCTTGAGAAGAAGATTTGTAAAGATTTTTCTTATATATTTCAATGTAAAACTTGGATTCCCTACTGTAGCCCCGCCCTACCCCCGGGGGTCATGATTTGAACAGTTTATAATCTCGCTACCCCAGGATGCTTCCATATAAGTTTCAGCTTTTCTGGTCCAGTGGTTCTTGAGAAGAAGATTTTTTAAGATTTTTCTTATATATTTCAATGTAAAACTTGGATTCCCTATTGTGGCCCCGCCCTACCCCCCAGGGTCATGATTTGAACAATTTAGAATCTACACTACCCCAGGGTGCTTCAATATAAGATTCAGCTTTTCTGGCCCAGTGGTTCTTGAGAAGAAGATTTGTAAAGATTTTTCTTATATATTTCAATGTAAAACTTGGATTCCCTATTGTGGTCCCGCCCTACCCCCGGGGGTCATGATTTGAACAATTTAGATTCTACACTACCCTAGGATGCTTCAATATAAGTTTCAGCTTTTCTGGCCTAGTGCTTCTTAAGAAGAAGATTTTTTAAGATTTTTCCTATATATTTCAATGTAAAACTTGGATTCCCTATTGTGGCCCCGCCCTACCCCCGGGGGTCATGATTTGAACAATTTAGAATCTACACTACCCCAGGATGTTTCCATATAAGTTTCAGTATTTCTGGCCCAGTGGTTCTAAAGAAGAAGATTTTTTAAGATTTTTCCTATATATTTCAATGTAAAACTTGGATTCCCTATTGTGGCCCCGCCCTACCCCCGGGGGTCATGATTTGAACAATTTAGATTCTACACTACCCCAGGATGCTTCCATATAAGTTTCAGCTTTTCTGGCCCAGTGGTTCTTGAGGAGAAGATTTGTAAAGATTTTTCTTATGTATTTCAATGTAAAACCTGGATTCCCTATTGTGGCCCCGCCCTACCCCCGGGGGTCATGATTTTAACAATTTAGAATGTACACTATCCCAGGATGCTTCCACATAAGTTTCAGCTTTTCTGGCCAAGTGGTTCTTGAGAAGAAGATTTTTTAATGACCCCACCCTATTTTTGTCTTTTCTTGATTATCTCCCCTTGTAAGGGGACTTGGCCCTTTATTTTAGCAATTTACACTCCCTCTCACCCAAGGATACTTTGTACCAAGTTTGGTTAAAATTGGCCCAGTGGTTCTTGAGAAGAAGTTGAAAATGTGAAAAGTTTACAGACGGACGGACAGACGGACGGACGACGGACAACGGGTGATCAGAAAAGCTCACTTGAGCTTTCAGCTCAGGTGAGCTAAAAATATTATACTACATGTATCAGCATATGATTTTGCTCAAATCAAAAAAAAGAAATTAGGCATTAAATATCAGTACACATTTAGGATCTGAAGTCATTTTTGTAACTTGATTAAAATACCTGTTAAACCCTTTGATTTTTCTTTCTGAATTTTTTCTTTTTTCAGTTCTGCCATTTCTGCATCAAATTTTGCCTTCCAGGCTAAAAATGTTTCCACAGTGACTTTTGTTCCTTCAAAACGTTTCTGAAACATTAAATTTATAAATTAGTCTGTAAATCAATTGAGATTTTTAAGCAAATAAATCAACTGATGCCTTATAAGTACCTTTACTACCACGTAACCATCAAATTCTTGGTACTGTGCAAAAATACTGCACGCTCAACCTTCAATTTTTTGGAAAAGATGTCAACAGTGAATTATTATGTATAGATATGCATATCAGCATCTTCATATTTTTGTACCTTTGGGGCAGTTGACAGTGTAAATCATGAACAAATCAAATCAAAATTCCTGCTCAGTCTTCCATTCATAGTAACAAGTTACCTACTCAAATTCTTTCAACTGTTCACAGAAATGAGAAATACCTGACCCATCTCCTAAGCTATAAATAGTAACACTGTATACCTGTTCTGCCTCCTCTAATTCCCCTTGTTTCCTCTCAGCTATAAATAGTAACACTGTATACCTGTTCTGCTTCCTCTAATTCCCTCTGTTTCCTCTCGGCTTCCTCTTCTTTCCTCCTCTTGGAGTCCTCAACATAAGTTGTCAGCTTTTCCTGCACTGCTGATACAATTGTAAACACTGTTACCATTCCCAGGTTCTCTTCTATCTAAAATAGTTTTAATTTAAGAAATAACATTTAAAATAATTAACAACCTCTATTTGCCATACCTATTCATTAATTAAACTATCCCAGTAGTATACTTAAGGTATCCGACCCATTAAAGGACCTAATTTTCTAACCTTAAATATCCATCCTGTATTAAATACTTGGAAATTAATTCAAAGCATTTTAGAGTAGAAAAGGATTTACCAGGAGAAATTTTCAAAAATATAATTACCTAGGCAGTAATTAATTAATGAAGAATGCTTGAGGTCTATGGGGACAAGCAAATTTTCGAAAATAAAAATTTAAATACTAAGAATATAAAAAAAAAATGCTGTGGTGGAAAGATGTGTTTAATTATTAGGAATAGAAAAACAATTGAAAACTAATTTTTCACCAGATGCATTTTTTTTAGAATTGATTTTTATTGATTAAAAAGCAAAGGGGAATAACTCTTTAAGTACAGGACAAGGTCATTTCGCTCTTACATACTGATACTAAAACATGAAGATTATGTCTACATATACTGAGTATTCAGCCAATATATGTATATATCTGTTATGCATTCAGATTCATTGCATCTGAGACTATTATGGATAGGATACCTTAATCAATTAAAAAAACCCACAAAAACAAAAACAAAACAAAACAATTAAAGAAACTATCCTTATGATATGTCTGTTCAAATATTTAACATCCTTTTGATCTATTTGTTCATTGAAAAAAATTAGCCTGGTGATATACTTATTCATTTATAAAGCTATTGCAGGATACACTGAATCGCTGAAGAAACTATCGTGGAGATAGCTGTTCATAAATAAACTATCCTGGTGATATTGCTGTTTATAGATAGACTATCCTGCTTGTGTACCTTTTCACTGATATAACTATCCTGCTGATATTATACAACTATTTAATAGCTATGAAGACAATAGCAAGATTATTGTCCCCCAAGACAGCAACAATTTCCCGAGGCAGTTGAAGGAAATAGTTGCTATCAAGGGGGACAATAGCAAAATAGGTTATATTATACAGAAGCAGACTTTACTTGTGTCACATCATAATCCAGATATCACCAGACTTTTCTTAGGGAAATGGAATGCTGCAGATGAATAGTTCAGTATTTATTTCAATTTAGGCAATTACATCCTGTAGTACAAAAACTATTCCTTTAGAAAACATAGCAGGTTTATTTGTCATAACTTTATAAAGAAAAAATTCACAGAGGTATAATAAATACATATATGTTCATTGATATGACTATCCTGGTGTATACCTGTTCACTGATATGACTATCCTGGTGGTATACCTGTTCATTGATATATCCTGGTGGTATACCTGTACATTGATATGACTATCCTGGTGTATACCTGATATGACTATCCTGGTGGTATACCTGTTCATTGATAAGACTATCCTGGTGTATACCTGTTCATTGATATGACTATCCTGGTGGTATACCTGTTCATTGATATGACTATCCTGGTGGTATACCTGTTCATTGATAGGACTATCCTGCTGATATATATTCCTGTTCATTGATTATACCTGTTCATTGATAAGGCTGGTTATCTCCTCTAACGTGTCATCCTCCAGATTTTCACTGTCTGTGATTTCAAACACTAGGGGTTCCTCGGGGTACTTTTCCACATAAGAAAACTGAACTACACAAGAAGCTATAGAACAAAATTTAAAATTGATGTTTTATATTTTGGTGGTGTCTATACGTGTACCATATTTACTATAATAGAAAATGTAGTATTTTTAAAAAGAATATAAGTACAGATAAACCAAAAAATACCATCAAATCAAAAATTGATAATTACACTGTATACAGAATATGTACATGTACTTTTATATAAGTTACGAAGTGCTATTAAAGTCAGGCTAAATAAGTAAGAGTAGTAGAATTCAGAAGAATTTTGAATCAATTCTATTTTTTTTTTTAGTACTGTACATTGACATACGAGTACTTTGTCGTACTACTTAGAATATTACATGGAAAATTTGAATCACGAGCCAGTTTACAAGAGACTCCATTCACTGACCGATAACAGTGAAGAATTTCACAAATATATAAATGTTTTTACCTGGTTCTGTTTCTTCTGTTGATTGATCAGACTCTTGTGAAGAAATTTTGATGGTAAATACATGGTATGGTTCTGTTGTCAGCACTGTAAATAAATTTTCTTTAACAATAATTTGACTGTCTATAAAATAAAGTTGTTACTAGATGTGTCGTAATGCCATGAATACCCCTGCAGGCAGCCAAAATTTTGAATTGCAAACCGTAAATTGCACACTTGTAGCCGAGATAATGATTGGAAATTGTGAATTTTTAAATCTTTTCCAAGTTCAAGAAAGATAACTGTCAAAAATCATCAGACCAGGACCAAATTCAAACTTGACCTGTATTCTCTGGTAAAATACCTGCATATTCAATTTTAACCTTATAATACATCCCTACAATAGTTAGAAAGTGGACACTGAAAATTTCTTGTTTTTTCTAAGTTCAAGAGGGATAACTCTGTCAAAAATCATTGAACCATGACTAAATTCAAACTTGATATCTGTATTCTCTGGTAAAATACCTGCATATGCAATTTCAACCTTATACATACATCCCCACAGGAGTAACAGAGCGGCAACTGAAAATTTCTTATTTTTTTCTAAGTTCAAGAGGGATAACTCTGTCAAAAATCATCAGACCACAACCAAATTCAAACTTACCTGTATTCTCTGGTAAAATACCTGCATATGCAATTTTAACCTTATAATACATCCCTACAATAGTAAGGGAGCGGAAACTGAAAATTTCTTATTTTTTCTAATTTCAAGAGGGATAACTGTCAAAAATCATCAGACCACAACCAAATTCAAACTTGACCGGTATTTTCTGGAAAAATACCTGCATATGCAATTTCAACCTTATACATACATCCCTACAAATGTTAGAGAGCAGAAACTGAAAATGGCTTATTTTTTCCAAGTTCAAGAGGGATAACTCTATTAAAAATCATCTGACCACGACCAAATTCCAACTTGACCTGCGTATTCCAATGACAGATCCATATATTCATATATCAAATTGGAGTTGAATGTGTACAGCTGTTGCCAAGATAATGAATGGAGAGTCAATGATGATAGACTGATGGAACAGGATATTGAGGGTAACACGCTCTATATGCCCCTGGCCATTTTATGGTGGGGGCATAAAAAAGTCAGTTGTATTCTCATTCAATCCTGAGTGACATAAGTTGGATTTAGGAAATATTTTAAAATTGGATTTAACAACGACGCACAAAATAGCAGCAGAACTATAGCTCTCTGGGAAATGAAATTCAGACAGCTAGATACAGATCCATCTACGCAGCTATATTAAGGCTGTCCGAAGGCTTAATATGCATGAAATTTATACTATTTTATTTTGGGCTATGTTTTGATTTCAATTTGTAATCTATGTATACATACACAGTTAAGTTGTAAAGAGAGTTGAATAAGGTATTATAAAAAAGCATTTTTGTGATGTCACATGACTGTGTTGATCACGTGACGGACACTTATAAATTTTCTAAAATGTTGCACAAAGATCGCATCGGCACAAGTGAAAAAGAAAATTATTGTAAATGGCTTTTTACATAAATCAATTAAACGTATTCTTGGGTATATATAAAGTGCTGGGGGCAAGTCTGAATTTTATTTCTAAGAAAATATTTCACGAGAAATTCAACTTACCCACATACAAGGGGTCATTTTCCACTCTTCATCCCAATTTACACAAAATGGGATAAATTACATACAATCCCCCAGCAAAATTCAGTTAGAGGACATATTTCTCTAGTAGATTCACACAGAATATCTTCAATTTATCCTTATATTATTCACTTGTGCCAGTCTAATATATATAAGATTTAAAAATTCTAACTCTGTCTACGGACGTGTAAGGGGGAGCATTTCACATTATTTTTTTGTAATTGTTTGAATATGTACATGTTTGACAAGAAAATGCAATAAAGATATTATACTGCAAATATTCACCATCATAACAGCTTTAAAACAACAATCCAGACATATGAATTAAACATTAACGTAAAAAAATTCTACATGTGATGTGAAAGGAATGTAAAAGTTATGACATTTCCCCGTCATGTCTCTCAAATTTGCAGTGACATAACATCATATGCCATTATGACGTCATATCTAGGTAGTTCAGAGAAGTTACTACGGCTGGTACACTGTGACATTCTTCGGACAGCCTTATCCTAGCGGCGTATTGGGAAAATCTTCAATTTACAGTGAAACACTTTTGTTGTAAGCTTTGGATAATATTTCTTGCATTATATGCATTACTCCACTTAAAGCATGGTATTTATTGATTTAAAAACATCAGGGACTTATATACTAACGGGATAGGCAACTCCTTCAGCGCCATGTTTATTTACCCAAAACAGCACACACAACACTGCAAGTTTTTCAAACTACGTTTTTCCCCAGTAAAAAAGCTTGTTTTCTGATCAATGTAATCTGTTCTTTTTGTGTATTGGACGGAATATTTAATAAATTTTAAAGCACTTATTATAAAATAATTTAGATTTTAAGTAAACAATCACCAATATCGGAGATTTTTCGGAAATACGACCGATCAGGGGCACACACTGATTTTTCAATAAACGTAATTACTACTAAGCTAAGGAAAAAAAAACAGTGCTAATAACAAATCTTGAATAATTTTGTGATAGATAAATTAAGATTTTATTCTGATATATTTGATAGCAAAAGAGATTTATTTAATTAAAATTGACTTACAAAGTCCCGCAACTTACGAGATATCGCGAGACTTATGAGAGTTGCTTATCCCGTTAGTATATAGGTCCCTGAAAACATATACTCTACTGCTACTCTGTTACTTTAATTACCTTTTGACCAGGGTTGGCCGGGCAATACCAATGGTGGTAATTATCAGTTGTAAGTCCCGGTATTTTTTATCCTGATAAATACATGTACTGCAGATTTTCTCTAATGTGGAAATACTGGGAATTACAACTAATTTAGTTTTTTTTTTATTTAACTCAATAAAATAAAAATAAAAAAATCAACAACTTGATTTTGGTTGGATTTAAACCTTTAAAAGGTAAGAAACAAAAGTTTTTTAGTGATAGGGAGTTAAAAGGATATCCAAAGAGAAAAACTGAAGCACGCAGGGAATTCATTTCAGCCTGTATTGATTAAAACAAGCGGTCAAACTCCGGGCAAGATTTCCCGAGACACTTTGTGTGGCACTGGTCTGAGATTTGGAAGAGACCTCTGTCCAAAAAATCTAAGTCTTGACGAATCTAGCTGAGATTAATGGAACTGTACAGCTGTAGCTCTTTGCTATGTCTTTCTGAATCTTATTTCCCATAGAGCTACAGCTCTGCAGTTATGCTCAATATAGATATGCAAGACTATCTGACTATAGGTAATATGAACCGGTTACAGATGCTGCAAGAATGATGAAGAACTATGGGTGACTGCTAGCAGTAGATGGAATATCTTACCACTAAAATGATTGTGTCCTACAGGTGTGGATATACTACATTACAGATGTATTGCACGTATATTAACCTAGGTGATGACCTGTCTCGAGAGGCCGATAGTTTATTGTAAGAAGGCTAGCAGAACTCATTTAAGTAAACGTAAAATATCGAGAAATACACGTACACAGTACAACACACACTTGATTTTGCATGAAACAAAACTATCAATGTTAATTTTTCGTTACCCTCGATTTCTTCTGGATATATCGACTCCAAAGCCTCTATTTCGTTGTTTTGTTCTTCTTTAAAATCTGTCATTTTCCTTCGAAGTTCAGATCTTCATCTTGCACATGTGGTGTTATGTTTCTTCCATCAGGACAAGTAACGCTCATTTTCATTGGTTGTAGGGAAATCGATTTTTGAATCACGAACGCGATTTAATTTTGTAAGAGGATCTTGAACTCGAGCAGATATAAAAAAAAAAACCCAAAACAAAAACAAACAAACCAAAACACGCAATAACGTGTAGTTTATGTAAGTGTATATTGATGGATGTTGATAAAACATTCATGTCACAAGTCCCACATTTCTTATGTTGCCACACCTGTGACTAAGTAGACACTATATATCTGCAAATCAATTGGACTAAACTAGAAGTACTAGCTGTGAGCAAGCTCACAAAATTATACCCCTCACCCTCACTGCATTTTTTTTAAATTGCCCACAAACAGTTTTCTGTACATGATAAACTTGCCAAATTGACCTTGATTAGAAGAGTGATGCATCTTCTGGTCATAGTAATCTTTGAGTGAAAATTGACATCCTATATGTTTTTCCTTAAGAAAATTATGATCGATTTGAAATGAATTTGACATTTTTTTTTTTTTGCCAGTTACCTTGAACTTGCCACAATGACCTTGGGTCATGGCTCTGACATACCTTCAGCTCACCGTAATAGTAATCTTTCAATTTCAATTATTATCCATTAGAGAGTAAGGAACTGGACACATTAAAAAAATCTATCAGAGCAGGAATGAGTCAAGGTCATGACATACCTTCAGGACATAAGTGATATCAGAGTGAAAAAGAAGTATGTACTTCTAAGGTTTTTCCTTTAGAAGGTTATAAACCAGACATGCATGAATTTAACTTTTTTCTACCAGCAACTTAGAACTTGACAAAATGACCTTGGGTCAGATAATGATACAACCTTAAGTTATAAGCAATCTTTGTATGAAGTATCAATTAGCCTCCATTTGAGAGATATAGACTGGAAAGGGATAAAACACTTTTCTGCCAGTGACCTTGAACTTGCTTAAATAACCTTGGGTTAAGGTCAATACATCCCCTCAGTTTATATGCAATATTTCTGGTAAGTACGAGTCTCTAGGCAGCGTTTTCCATTCCAATTAAGATATGGTCAGGACAGGAATTCAACCTTGAACTTGATCAAATGATCTTGATTCAAGGTCATGACACACCCTCAGGTCATGAACACTGATGTTAAGAAAATGATATAAAGTCAAATTTACATCAATTTTTTCATAAGGGTTGAATTCTATCCATAATGAAAAGCTCCAAAATTTGATAAATTATAGCAAATTATGCAAAATTGAAAGGTTTTAGACTTTCACAATTTTTGTACAAAGTATGCGTTTCCAATGATTTTTCATTGCAAAGTTACAGCCTAGACACAATTGCACAGAAAGACAGACTAGAAGAATTATATATAGCCCCCCCCCCCCCCCCTAAAAAAACCAAAAAACTAAGTTTGCAGGAGATCTAATGATTGTAGGGACTGATACTGCATAATTACGATTAATTGACCATGGATAGACACAAAATTCCCATGATGCATCAACTGAAAAGGTTAACAATATTAAGCTTTATTTTAGGCAAATTATTTTGTTAAAAAGACTAAGTCAGTATCTAGCTTTATAATGGACCAAAAATATAGGTCATCAAGACTTATTTATGGTCCAACAAACCTGAAGATGCATTATCTGACAAGGTTTATTGACCCTAGATCTCAAATTATTTTTTTTATTTATACTTAATTTTATTCACATGAAGTGAATGGGATTGAGCAGCAGGCATAGCCTATTTTACCCCTCTCCCTAAAAAGATCTCAAATTATCCAAGTTAAGTACTTTTTATAAATTTGAAAGTAAATAAACATAAAAATCAGAGATAAGGTCACAATTACGATCCTTTAAATATGTACAAAAAAGTATTTTATCACTTGTCACTCTCATAGCTGTTTCAAACTATCCATAAAATAACTGTTGACAGCTTGTGTGTTTAGCTAAAAATTATAAACAAAAGAGTTTCGATACTTCCATTATATACCATGTAGTTCAGCTACTTTTATACAAGAAATAAGCAAAAATATTGCAAAATATGTTGTATCAATAATCTCACAGTACACGGTATTTTGCAACCAATCATTCAATAAACAGTTTATACAAACAATCAACCCAAAAATAATAAAACATTAGATTTATTGGTCAGAAATAAACAAATTCCATCTATATTATGTCTCATTATTTCATCTGTCAATCATTCAACACAAGATTAATTCTATAAAAGTTGCCGTTGGCTTAAAACAACCTCTGTGTAACTGCAATCAAGAACGGCAAAAAGACTGAGTTATTTCCCTTTGTGCATGGTCCACTGAATTACACTTTAGTATTTGATGTTCATTTAGACTTGACTATAGAAACTCTACTTTGTCAGACTGGTGGAGATATTGGAGGTTTGTAGTATTGTCTGCATCGCTCTTGGAAAGCCTTAAAAAGATCATGAGTATATAATGAAAGAAAAACAAACATTAACTTTTGATCACCATCTTTTCACGTATTTTGGTTATTGCTCTATATAGTCTTTAATACATTAGTTGATTTATATGCGAGAATGAAATTTTCGTGAGCATATGGTCTCGTGTAATTATGCAAAAATAAAGTTCTTATTAATAAAAAGTGATGTACAGTATATAATAGTTCACTAACAGTAACAAAGGGTTAGGCATTTAACATCAAAGTGAAGACCCACTAACAAAGACATAATTTTTCTTTGAATTTATTTGCTGACTTTGCATTACAATGTACTTTCCCCAAGTGTTGAATTTTATCACATTTCTCAAAATTTATTTAATATTTGACAAAGAATGATTTATTGAATTTGCCACTAAGTCTATGTTTCTAAGGGTATTGTATATAATAATCATTGTTACCTTTAAACTTGTGTCTTTGACTACTTCTTCTACACATAGCTCTTGCTGCATTAATCTTAACTGAAAAAAGAAGATAAAATAGACAATACTTGTTATGGTCTTACCAAACAAAATACACCATAACCCCCAATAACAGTGAGTGTTAAACTAAATGATTTAACAAAGAATTTGACTGGTGTTTGGAGATGTCATAATAATGTACAAAAGATTTACCATAAATCAAAATACAGTCAAACCTCAAACCTCGTTATCTCGAACTCGATGGGACTAAGAAAAAACTTTGAGATAATTAAAAATTCGAGATATTGAGAGTAAAATACTTAAGAAATACGTGGTTGGGACTTCCAAATTACTTTGACAAATCCATGGTATTCGAGATATCCATGTTCGAGATACCGAAGTTCAACTGTACATGTACCACCATCACCACTATTCTTTTAGAGATGTGATAATTGTAATGTATTTTCCTTTTATTCATATACTCGTAACAAAAGGACATCATCTGTTCTCACAGTATCATCGTTAACGAGAAATAGAAGATGTAGATAAGAACTAATGCATGTGTTCACAACTTAGCTATACATTAGATAAGAACTAACGCATGTGTTCACAACTAAGCTATACATTAGATAAGAACTAATGCATGTGTTCTCAAATTAGCTATAAATATTTAATTTCACATTTATTTTGCTTTTAGAGTGTGTGGAAAGCAACAGCATTCAGAACACCATAGGGGGGCATGGGGGTGGGGTTGGGGTGGGGGCATGGGGGCGGGGTGGGATGGGGGTGGGCGGCGAAAATCAAAATTCATGCTCAAATTGAACAGAAACTGTTGCAATCAAGGCTCTTCCATTAAACATAACTTATCCAAAGTATAATACAGGGATTAGAAATATAAATCACATTTGAAGTCAAAGCAAGGAGTTAAAAAATGTAAATGTAAGTCAATTTTTTAGAAAGATGTAGTCTAATAACTGCAACGGTGTATGCAAAATGCGTTCGTTACTCATTGACAATTTGTTTGCACACACCGTTGCAGTTATGAGACTACATCTTTCAAAAAATAATGATTCAATGCTTTTAAAAGTATACCTTAGATAAGAATTAATGCATGTGTTCTCTAATTAGCTTTACCTTAGTTTGTTCTTTACGTAAATTCTTCGTTAGTTCATAGTCATCCATATTGTTTTCCCGTTCCTTTCGTAGTATTTCTACTTTTTTGGACAATAGAGCGACACAGGATTTAATTGCTGTCTCTCTTTTCTCATACTCCTTACTCAGCTGTAAAATATAGCAGATTCTATTATAATACATTTGAAAATAGTAAAAATTGATACTACAATTAAATAAACATAATGTACAAATAAACATGCAATAAATTATGTCTATTCTGGACACCAATGATTAAAAAAATTACTTAAAATCCAGAATGAATGTGAAAAGGAAAAAATATGTCATGATTTAGGAGTTACTTCCCTTACTTTGTTGGTTAAATTTTACATTGGGATCGTTGTTATTCCTTTTTTTAAGAGGGGATACTCTGTTTTGTGGTGTCTCTCTTTAATTAAGTTATCAATGACATAATAATAATTTATATGTCTGATATTATATAAAAAAAAGGATTTACTGACAAATAAAAACAATTTAACTGCCAAGTTTCTCATAAATCTATTTAGATACAGAGGGGGTAGTATTTTTTGATCTCAAGCTTCATTTGCAACTTAACGATAAAAATTCAGGTGCCTGTTCTAGGATGTATCTTTGATGCAAGTTTGGAAGAAACATTCATTTATTACATACTTAGTAATAAATACAGGTTTTTTGCATATGCGATATGCCTGATGTCACTATAGCCCTATCAGCTTTCAGGGCTGATATGGATCCTGCAGGGCTGATATGGATCTGCAGGACTGACACGGATTTACATGTATATCACACCCTTAGTAGATTAAACCTTTAAAAAACAGTACTTCTGATAATAACCCATTTTGTTGTTCACATTCTCTTCATTTTTAATTACTGTTCTTTGATTATTAACTTGTTTTTTCTCAAGTTGATGTGTGCTGTATTTTATTACTAAGTATGTTATAAACATAATAAAACATACCCTTTTCCACATCACATCCTGTATCAGCCCTTGAGCAATATCAGCCCTTGGGCCTTCGGCCCTCTGGTTCTCTGGCTGATATTGGTGTCTCGGGCTGATACAGGATCTGATATGGAAAAGGGCATGTATTTTTCTCTATGTATTATGAAGAACTGATACATTGTATTTTCTTTGGAAATAAACATCTTTACAAAATCTGGATCTTAGTCAATATACATCTTAGCAATGTAGATAAAAAACCCCAAAATAAATTCTCATTGGAAAAGTAAACATTTTCCTCCATGAGAATAGGCCTGTTATATCCCAGGTCTCAAACATACTCATCATCACAAGCCATTTTATTTCCACAAATTGTGGTTGTCCTTTGAATTTCTCTTGTTCTCGTAAATATTAATAACACACATTCAACCAATGGAATAATAATCTGACACATCAAGTCAGAAACTTTTTGTCCAATGAAAATGATCTGTTTATTTTGTATTTGGATGTAACCATAACCATGAGATGTAACTCAACTTCGGTTGAAATTTCCTCAACTAAATGAGTGACGCTATTCAGTGTATTCAGACATCTGCATTTGAAACCCTGTCTTTAAATGTTAAGCTTTGTAAATATTTTAGAATATAAGTAACTTGCCTCTGTTCTTCAGGATGTATCATATTTTTATTAATAAATCTGCCACACACAGCAACTATGAATTCATTATGAGCAATGCCATGTAAATGTACCCAAAAGTGCCACAGAGTGATTTCATTGGTCAAGATAAATCTGGTATCACTTGATTCAATGATGCAAGAACAAGAGAATTTTGTAGTGGACAGCCAAGGTTTTGTGAAAATAAAATGGACACAAATCCTGTGGCTTGTGATGATGAAAAATATGTTTTATACATGTATACCTCTTTATATAAGCTTTCACATTTGGTGGTCCTATCTGCAGGGAAGGATATTGTAGGCAGGGAGGAATTCAATGTGTTAATGATTCTATCATCAACCAATCTGTGCTTCTTCAGCTGTTCCTGAAAGTGTTTTAAATCATACTGGTCACATAAGTGTTTTAAATCATACTGGTCATATACATACATATAATTTGTTAATTTAATTAACAAAATTAAGCAAATACTTCAAAATTAAAACACACTTATCTAAAATATTTCTGTTCTCTGTAACCACGTACACTTTTTGGCATACATGGTCACCTCTATATTCATTAATGATAGTGTCAAGAAAAACAATAAATATATATTTCATAATAAGAAGGTAATGGCACATTATTCTGAATATAACTTTCATGGTTGCAATGGTAACACAGTGTAGCCACATAAAATTTGTTGCTAAGTTATGATTTATGTTGCTATCTTAGGGAAAAACATGGAAAATCAACACTGCCAAATATACTGGTTTTATTTTTATGAATGAGGACAGAAATTTAAAATGTAAACAATGCAACTGTGTCCAGGCTGACGCCCCTTTAAAGTTAAGAAAGGCCAAAAAAATAATATAGTCTTGTTTCCTGCTGAAAAAATAGGGTAGGTAGGTGGGAAAATTATTTTATTTTATTTTTTTATTTTTTCCGATGGCATTTTTTTTTTTATATGAAATAATAAAAGATCAAATTAAACATGTCCAAGGTCAATATTGTCTTTAAAATTAAATTTCATGTTTTTTGATGCACAACTCCATTGGTATTTTATGAAAGTCCATATTTAAAACAGAGAATTTCATGAAATGCTTGTTTTTGTGTTAACACAGAAACTGATTACAGTGTTTATTTGTGATTATCTAACACTAAACTATGTCTTATGCAACCAAAAATAAATAAATATGTATATCATCTGATTTCCAAGATATAATTAAGAATCTTTCACACAAATCAACCTTAGAGGTTACGAATATTTTTCTAAGGCTGTAGATGAATTAAAAATACATAATATTTTGAGTGAATATTTCTAAATGTAATAACCTCTAGAGGAAATTCGAGTCTTACAAAACAATAACGACAAAAATGAAACATCCTTACATTTCTTAAATTAGCAAGAATGATACTTTTACAACTTTAAAAATCCATAGTAGGAAGCATATGTGGATATAATGTAACACTACCTGAAATGCTAAGAAATCGTCACATAAATCGCATGGTAGGTCATTTTCATGCTTGGCACTGGAGGCAGCCATGTTTAATTGTGAATTCTCGGCATGAGGAGATCGAATGAAAGAAAGGACAATAATTTTTTTTTTATTTCATTACAACTGAGAAAAATATTTTTTGAATAAATTTACCCCAAACCAAATTTTTTTCTAGATCAAAAATATATGTAATTTTCCGGGAAATCAGCTGTTGGAAAACGCATGCTCGGTTCGTCTGAAGTAAAATGGTGGTTTCGTCTTAGAAAGGAAGAAAGAAGCCATATAAAGTTTCTAAAAACACTTGATTTATGAACCTAAATGCCTTACGATGTGAGTAGAAGTCATAAATGTACCCTGACATATCTTATAATAGTGACATTTCTGTATGATCGTGTGATTTGATGTTGTTGATAGTAAATGTGTCAGTCACAAGTCTGAATAACTGAAAAAACATCACATTAGTCATGACGTTCTTTGTTATCTCCGCCTTATTTTAACTTTTGTTGACATCATTTGAAAGACAAAAATTAGAATTGATCAGTAGAATGCTTTCATCCAGAGGTGCAAAACATTAATTGCAAAGAACAAGGTTCAAAGTTGAATTATTTAAGTAAATTAATTCCATATTTTAGATGTCATCTAATGCAGAAAGTCCAGCCAACAGGCTCAAGTCTTACAAAAACAAAGCACTAGACTCACAAGAACTCAGACGAAGGCGTGAAGAGGAGGGGATCCAGCTCAGGAAACAGAAAAGAGATGAACAGGTAAACACAGGTGAAAGTAGGTAAACACAGGTGAAAATATTGGATTAAACAAAAGATTGCCTTAGGCTGTTCATTGTAAACTCAAAACATGTACAAATTAAAAGGTGATAAAAATAAAACATTTCAGTGGTAAGTGATTTATTACTTTTGAACACATAATGAATTAAACAATTTGAGTAGAAACAAGTTAAGGGGCATTATAAGACACGCATTGCCGTTTTGTTTATCATTTTGGCATATTTGATTTTCTCATTTAAATTATTTAAAAATAATTTCAGTGTAAGGATTTGAACTAAATTGAAAATTCTTAACATTAATTGTAATCAAAAGTAAACCTACTAAATAACTATATTGTTTTTTTTATGAAGTTCCATGTGTGTAAAGAATGAAATAGTAGAAATTGACCTTATGAAAATTTGTAGAACTTTTATATAACAAATGAATGTGGTTACTCTAAATGTGTACAATACAGAACTGATTACTCAGCATTTAGTAATCTTTTTAAACAACATGAACAAGGTTTAGTACATTATTACAAATTTCCTCTTGTAGCTTTTTAAAAGGAGGAATGTTTCCATGCCAACTGGAGGTCCAGAGGATTTTGCTGGAGGAAATATCCATGACAGTACAGTTAGCTCAACCCCATACACTGTGAGTTCAGATCTCATGATTAAGCTTAAAGGACTTATCGCATGTTTCTAAATTATTTGAAATCAAAAGCGTAAAACGTTCCTTATAACCACAGTTTATAAATTTTGTGTTTTTGCTGCAGATAAACCGCGGTAATTAACCAATTATTGACTCAAATGAAAACCCCTGAATTAAAAATCTAAGTTTATTAGATAGCGATCACGTGACCCTGTGACGTCAAAGGCGACAATGGCTGATCAGCTCTATAGTTAATCTTACTAAAATATACGCGATACAACATGAATATTCTGCATTGTGGACGACCATTTCACTGATTTTATCGATATGAAATTGAATATCCAACCTTATATTTTAAAGTTGTCATCAAGAAAAAATCTGAAAAATCTGTTAACATATAGCAGCGACGATATCGAAAGAGACGCGGCGAAGACGAAGAAACTCGCCATCACAATACAATTTGATTTGTCATCTTATCACATGTATTAACTTCATTGATTTACAAATTTAATATTATATAACTGTTATTCTTCGTTTTTAGCATAATATTAATTTACTTATGTTTTGTAAAGGATGGCAGTCTTGAAAAATAATTTTCCGATCACGAAACATTGCCGTAATCGGAGCTGTACAGATTCTGAATGTTTCGAATAAAAAACGAAAATATCTCAAAAGCCTTATACCTTAGAACTAGTTAATGTTTCTATAGTAATTAAAAAGCACGCTAGGAATTAATTTTTTCAGCATTTTTCTTAATTAAGCTGCATTTGTCGTCGATAACTCCGTAAATCGTTTACATATTCTCATCTCTCTATCACTGAATTGTCGCATATGACGTCAGAGCAGTATTTCGCCGAAATCCGACTGAAATATGCATATTGCCGTATTTGAATTTCAACTTTCAATATCTCTTAAAATATGCTTTCAATAACGTTTATTGTATTCAGTATTTTAACAAACAAGGTTGTAGATAATATTTTTCATAAAATCACGATTTTTGAAAGATCATGCGATAAGTCCTTTAACTTTAAATAATTTATGAATCATACTTTCACATAAATTACCTGAATCTGATTCTTCAAGATACATTTGTGAAAAAAAAATACTATTACTCTCTGAATGATGAGACCATGCTCTCCAGCATGATAAAACATAGCAACAGTCAACATTGCTTGATGACTGGTGATATTCCAAAAAATGTTGACTGCTCAGAAATTATGTCTTTGTACAAAACATTCAGTATCATATAAAAATATTGCATGTAGTTAAGGGTAAAATTGAAAATTTTCACCTAGAGAAAACCATTGTCACTCAGGGGTAAGTTTTATGATCAATCCAACTTCCTGTTTAACCAAACAGGTTTTGTAGTCTTAAAAAGAAAATTTATCAGCTGCCCTTTGCTAATGAGGACTGCAATGTAAGACAATGGTCATACTTTATTGCATTGAAATATGGGACTAAGGAGTCTTTTTTTTTTTTTTTTTTTTTTTTTTTTTCAAATTCATATTTTATTCTGAAAATTCTGTTGTACTTGACAGGGAGGCATTACTCAGGAAATGATCCAAGTGTTGTACAGTGAAAATGTGGAAGAACAAGAAGCAGCAACACAGAAATTTAGAAAACTCCTGTCCAGAGGTGAGAAAAGACTTCTGTAATCAGGGATTTAAAATATGTTAACATCTTAAAATCTTATATGGGGAAAATACTGATAAAAATGTTTAACTAAACACTGAACAATATTCAGAAAAAAATAGATAATTTTATGAAATCTGGTACAAGACTTTGAGGGAATGTAGTACAAATTACAGGATATTTAGTGCATATGCCATCAGTCTTGCAAGATGCTGTGCCTATAATTGCTTTGGTTTCTACTGATATCCAAACATATTAAAAACATTATTAACAAATTAAAATATTTTTGTCTATGTAGAGCCAAACCCACCAATAGATGAAGTAATTCAGACAGGCATTGTTCCAAGATTTGTTGAATTTCTACAGAAGGATGGCAACTGCTCTTTACAAGTTTGTATCACATATATTTCTACAATATTAAAAAATATATATATTGCAAACTCTTTTTTAGCTCTTAGTCAGCTCACATTACAGTGATCAAACACCGAGAAAGGACATGTCCATTATGACCTGAATCATTGAAAAAGACTGTGTAAATTTTAGTGTTTTCTAAACTCTAGTTTGAAGCTGCCTGGGCCCTCACAAACATAGCATCAGGTACCTCCCTACAAACCAGAGTGGTGATAGAAGCAGGTGCTGTGCCAATATTTATAAAATTGCTTGCATCAGATATAGAGGATGTACAAGAACAGGTGAGATATATACATACTTCACAGGTAAAAGTGCATGTGTCATAGGTGAGACATTACCTATTTCATAGGTCACACATAACACAGGTTTATTCTTGCTTTATGACAAAGGATTTTCAATTTCAATTTGTATAAGTGGCAAGGAAAATTGTAAAAGTTTTGAACTTAATTAAATCTTTCTGCTAGGACATGTATGTCTACACTTCCTGAGTTTAAGGTGTAACTTTGTAATGTACATGTATTTTATTAAGAAATAACTTTGTTATTTGTTTTTCATGACGTAAAGATATGATGAGCTTTACTTTCCAAGGTCAAAGTTATTGAGCATTTAGATGTTCAAGTTGTATCACAAGTCAATTCTGAGTTTTAATCTTAAATCTTTAATTTTCATGGATTATACGCACATTTAAATATAATTTCCTAATGATTTCATTAATCTTGACTCAAAGTTATGTCACCAGGCCATGATTGCACATTCAACTTTAAATTCATAATATACATGTATAATTGTGTAAATATGCAAAGAAAAAAACTGTTGGTGTAATAGTATTCACTGCTATTGTTTGGGGATTTCAAAAAAATTTAATGTGTTTTGTGTATTAACAATATAGACAATATCTGATATTGTACAGGCTGTGTGGGCTTTAGGAAACATTGCTGGAGACAGTCCGGAATGTAGGGACTATGTACTGAACGAAGGAATCCTGGTCCCTTTGTTACAGTAAGTGTCCAGTTTATAGCCTTCCTTTGATGACGGGATCAAAGTTGGCAGTGGGATATTTTACAACATTCGTATGATTTAAGAAATTAAGAAGATATGCATGTTAAAAGAATGGAAGTGACAGAGTAATGATTGTCTTGCATTGCAAAATACCTTATCCACATACATGTATTAAGGGATTGATGCAGAGGACTATAATATGCATGTATAATATCAGAAAATTGTTTGGTACTTTCATTTAAAAATATCAAAAATTGATTTGTCTAGTAATTTTTGACTAATAACGTTATCTTTTCTCAGATTATTAAGCAAAAATACCAGCAGTTTATCTATGACCAGGAATGCAGTATGGTGTTTATCTAATTTGTGTAGAGGAAAAAATCCCCCTCCAGATTTTGCAAAGGTAAAAAAAATATTTCAATTATACTTCAGTTTGACTTTTTTTTTGTTTAGTAAAGAGTACTATAAAATACAGTTGTTCTAATGTATGCCTATAACTGCTTGTCAGTGGTCGCACCATGAACTTTACAATAGAAAAATTCCTTTTATTATTAAATGGGGGGGGGGGGGGGGGGTTAGGTTACAATATTGCGAGTATAATTTGGTTTTGTTTTAGGTTTCTCCCTCCTTACCTGTGTTAGCCAGACTGCTGTTTCACACAGATAAAGATGTTCTAGCTGATGCATGTTGGGCATTATCTTACTTATCTGATGGTCCCAATGAAAAGATTCAGTCTGTGATAGATTCAGGGGTGTGTCGTCGACTGGTGGAACTACTCATGTAAGTTTGTAAAAAGGGACAGCCTATCTGACAATGTGATGGTAACATTCATTTAGATTCAGTGTCGTTAAGGCAGTTTCAAAAACTTGTTGAAGGAAGATTTTACTTTGAGAAGACTCTGATGACTTAAATAAGAATTCTTGTTAGAAATATTTTTGAAACATGAAACCATAGAAAAGTGAGTGTAAAATTACGACCATTGAATTTGTAGGTATACACATCAGAGTGTTGTCTCGGCAGCCCTCCGAGTTGTTGGAAACATAGTAACGGGAGATGATTTTCAAACACAGGTATTGATTGAATTTATCCTTTTACATGCAATAAATTCTTGTTGTATATTCTTGCATACTGTAAAAAAAATGTTCAGTATGTTATAAATTATTAGCATCTGTTCAAACTTAACTGGAATGGATTTTTTTTTCTAGATTATCTTGAACTGTTCTGCTCTGCCTTGCTTGTTACATTTACTCAGTAGTTCTAAAGAATCAATACGAAAGGAGGCATGTTGGACAATTTCAAATATAACAGCAGGAAACAGAATGCAAATACAGGTTTGTGTTCTGAAAATATACTTCATATAAAATTCACATACAACAGCAGGAAACAAAATGCAATACAAGTTTGTCTGCTGAATATGTACACTTTGTGTAAAATTTACTTAGAAAATTACTAACATTCAGACTCACAGAATTGAAATTAAATGTTCATTCTTAAAAGTTGGATAAAGTCAAAAATCATGCTTAAGGGTTTCAACCCTAAAGCTAGTGGGAGGACTTAAAATTTTGCACACTAATAGACCTAATTACATATCTATAAAAAGGAGTTAGGAATAAAGGTAGAGAAAACATGCATCGTAGATGTGAAATTTAAAGAAAAGTTGAAAAAGATTATGCTGATCTATATTATGAAGCTTTGTAATAAACATGACATGATTTCAATATGAAAATTGCTATTTTTGTTTAAGAAGAGGAAATATTATTTAGATACTGTTGTACACTTAAGTGTTTTATTTTACAGATAGTACAAGATACAAGCATAAATACTTATTGTTCTTTTTATTGAATTGACAATTTAAGATTTTTTTTGTAGTGTGTCATTGATGCCAATATATTTCCTGTTTTGATTGATATTCTGGGTAAAGCTGATTTTAAGACAAGGAAGGAGGCAGCATGGGCTATCACTAATGCCACATCAGGGGGGTCACCAGAGCAAATCAGGTAAAATATTGAAAACCACATGAATATAGAAATCTTGGTCAACCAGGTAAAGCTCTGGTCAGTCAAATATTATAGAAATCTATATAAAATACATGTAGGTAAATGATGAAAACCAGGTCATTCATTTGAATATTATAGAAACTATGTCATTAAGGTAAAGATCAGAATATGGTCAGTCAAGTAAATAAAGAAATCTAGGTCAATGAGATAAATATAGAGAAACAGGTCAGGTAGGTAAATACAGTCAACTACTGTACAGCAGGAAATTAACTCGCGGAGTTAATATTCACTATATTCGCGGAAATAAAAATTCCGCGAATTCAACATACAGTGAATAATTCTTCAAAAATTGATAAGGATAAATTGAAATATTACCAATATCTGTGATTAGATACGTTAACTCTATTTGCGTTTCCTTGCAAACATAAAAGCAGTAATTAATATATAGCGGAGATGTAGACACGTAGTTGTTGTTTTTTTTAAGCTTAATTGATAAATAAACATCCATAACTAACATTTAATTCTGCCAACCAGTAGAGGTGCGATGTAATTATCTATGAAACATGTATTGTTAGATTTCACTCATGCATATCACTTGGTCTTATTATCTTTAATCAAGGCACTTACGTAGTAAAGACAACACTGTTACACATTAATTCAATTTTATTAACAGTTCAACATTTTGACTATCGGTACTGACAACTGATCTAGATTCAGGGGGATATAAATATACTGCAGTAAATACTACTCTGTACTCTACTCAAAACATACCTATGAACGAACACCTGCCAAAGGGCTTCATTTTTTTTTTTACATGTATGTTTTGGATACGACTGGAAATCACTTGAATAAATCACTCGAGAATAAACTCATATGTATTTCAAAAATATTTAATAAAAAGAAAGAAAGAAGAAAATTTATCTGAATGCGTAACCTGTAAATCGTACAACATTTTGTCTTCTAATCGGGATAAGTATGGTGTTTATTTCTATTTAATCGGGTTCAGAATCGACACAATACGCAAGGAAAATATTTGCAGTGCTGAAAAAGTTTTTGCATAATTTTTCCTTTCCGCGAATTCAATCGACCGCGATTTGCTGCAAGTTGAACAAATCACGATCTTTTCCGACCGCGATTTTAACCTGCTGTACAGTATTTGTAGTGTTTGAGAGCCTAAGTTAGCCCCATGATCCACACAAAACAACTGATTTCAAAGTAAAGACATTTTTGATTGCATCCCACGTGAAATTAATGTAAGGACATTTTGATGCCTGCTGTTATGGTACAGACATATTTAAAATAATCTTTTTTCAGTGTTTTCATTTTGAGGACTAAGCATATCTTACTTTGACCTGTTCGGATTTTTCCTGTAGGTTTTTGGTAGACCAGGACTGTATCCCTCCTCTGTGTGATTTACTGACAGTGATGGATGCTAAGATTGTACAGGTGGCTCTTAATGGTTTGGAAAATATTCTACGACTTGGAGAGCAGGACGCTAAAAATCACAATGGCACAAATCCATATGCTGTTTTAATTGAGGAATGTTATGGTAAGGATTATCCAGATAATCTCTGGAAGTCTTTAATTTATCCCTGATGACAGCTTAAACATGCACGCACCTTAATTTAAATTAATTTATAAAGTTATTAATGCTTTACAATTTAATGTCAAAAGACTGAGTAGAAATCACAATTATGATGATTTTAAATTTTAATGTCTCGTTTTCTGTTGGTATTGGAGAAATTCCAAATTTTTTTGGTATTTTGGCAATAGAAAGTGTAGTTCACACATAACCTTATGGTTATTGTGGTATTATTTTACACATAGCACAAAACATCTCCAGAAGATATGTGGACACCTTCACTCAATAAATAAAGGTTAAAATTTTTTGGATGTCATGGTTTTTTAGAACACCTGAGTCTTAGGCTCAGATTAGTCTAAGGCTCAGGTGAGTGTTGTGGCACATTGGCCTCTTCTTCACTCACGTCTGAAAATATGACAAACTGACAACATAAATTTCAGTCAGAATAATAAATATTGCAACTTTTCGAATTTTGTACAAAGAAGCAAACTTTAGAAATAAATTTGAATAAAAACCGTATGTGCTTTAAAAAGTTCATTTGAATTGTACAGTGAATATGAAATTCATAAAATTAATGAACATCTGTGAAAAGAGATTTATTTTTGTTATTTAAGAAAATGAATATTTCTCTTTCTGATTAACTTTTCTTATATAAACCAATGAATTTATTCTAAAATTAAAGTTGAGTTCTTCTTGAAGAACTAACATTTATAGTACAGCCAAACCTTGTTATTCGATGGGACTAAAATTTGTAGATCTCTGAGGATTCGAGATATCAGTGGTTGGGACTTCCAAATCACTTCAACATATCCATGGTATTCAAGATATCAGTGTTTGAGATACCTTTTTCCTCTGTATGTAGGTTTAGACAAGATAGAATTTCTACAAAGTCACCAGAACAGAGAAATCTACCAAAAAGCTTTCGACATGATTGAGCGATATTTTGGAACGGAGGAGGAGGATAAAGCTGTTGCCCCTCAGCTGGATGAAAACGCTCAGCAGTATGAATTTAACGCACCTGCTGAAAATGTTCCCATGGGCGGTTTCCAGTTCTAGGAGGTGCTGTTGTATTCACTGGCTATAGAACTGTTGAGAAGCGGTGATGGAGGATATAGTGTTACAGAGCATTATGAAGGAAGTTGTCATCTCATGAGAACTATCTGGTCTTTCTACCTCTGTGTAGATTATTTCATCGCGGGTTGGGGATGTTACGACGCATTTCAAATAATCAATTTTATTATCTTTCCCACAGTGAATTGTAAAATATAGTTCAATCATTTTTAAAAGAAGGCCCACTGATGGTTTAATCTGGCCCTGTAAAATTTCTTCAATATTGATCACCATCAGGCAGATCTCAAAGGTTTCCAAAGGTGTAAAAAAAATTGTGTTGGTTTCTGGATATCCTGAAAAATCTTGAATACAGTTTATGTTTATATTAATACTCAGTATTTGAAAGGAAACCCAAATAATCTCAAAATCTATACAATAGTCTCATGTAAGAACTTTTGTGTATAAAGTCTGTTTTTGTGTGCTTCACAGGTTCAGTTGCCCACTCTTTCCTATTTAAGAACGGTTATGAAATATGATTGAAGATTTTAAGAGTACTTAGTATAACCTCAGAAACTGGTCAGATGCTGATATTTTATTAAAATGAAATTTACAGGGCTGCATTATGCAAAAGTGAACCAAGCTATTTACTTAGGTTAATTAGTATCTACAGCTTCTTTAAACAATTTCAGTACTTGGAGTTATCTCCCCTATTTCTAAACGTAAATGTTTGTTGTTGTTTTTATGTAAGAAATTATTTTAAGTATAAAGCAGATTATGTAACTGTTGTGATTTTTTTGGAATGTTTGTATTCTTATATGGAGCTTAATATATTCATTCTTTGTCATTCTTTAACATGGGTATTTTTCATTTTTTTTTCTCTTGTTTAAAAGCCTTGCGTACTGAATGTTGTTTAGGTCTTCATTTGTTTCAGTTCTCTGTAAACTTCTGTTATTATATCAAATTTTCTTTGTAATTTTGAATCTCTATGTCAAATGACAGCTTTCTAAGCAAATATTTTTGTTCAAAACCCAGTGATTTTAAAGTATATTAATTAGCACCTTCTCTCTTAGGTTAGATTTCCTCTGCTTTTTATGTACATGGGAGTATATAGTTAGGTAATCTTGTATGTCCCTATTTGTATTTTTACCTCACATCTTTTCTGTTCTTGTAGATATCCTGTTGGGGTGTGATAATATACAAGTACATGTTTCATCTTTGATACCTTGCTTACAAATCTGTTTATATTTGTATTTTGATACTGTTTGAAAAAAGACAAAGGAATATGGTGGTATCTTGTTACCATGCAATGTCAGAGTCACTTATTGCAAATTTTATCAACTTTTTAAAATTTAGTTTTCTCATAATTATAATTCCAAAGTTTGTTGTTGCAGAGGTATTTTCAAGCTTTCCTTTTTTTTCTTGATCCACAATCATTTTTGAACAGGTCAGATTTATGTCAGGTATTTTAAGCCAATGAAATACTAACTTATATTTCACAGAATTATAAAGGGTACAGTAATTATATTTTTATGTAAGGTAATGAAAATAATGATAATTGTCTCTGATATTACTTTGTTGGACGTGTTTCATTTCCATTGGGTCATAATTTTAATTATGTGAATTTAAAGCATATCTATTTTAGTAATTGGTTAATTGAGCAGTATTTGTATATTATTACACCCCTTATGTTTTGTAAATACGCCAAAGAAGTAAAAACAAAAGAGTCATATTATAACACAACTTTCAAAAATATATTACCTTTTAGGAAAAGAAAATATGAATGAAAAATTGTCACATGTCAGATGTAAATGTACATTTATACAACCACAAAACAACTTCAACCATGAAAGAATACATGCTGAGAATTATCAGTTACACACATGCATGCTCTACTGCCATTCAGTACAGTTCACGGACAATTACACACGTGAATTAACATGAAAACATTTGCCCTTTGTTTACTGTAGATTCCTTATTTACGCAAGTCCTTAATATCGCAAAATGACTCTAGGACGTCAAATCGCAGGAACAATAATTCGCGAGTGAATGCTTGATCTAGAGATTTACATACATTTAATCACCATAAAAATAAAAGTGAGTAATTTAAATTCCTGAGTAGAAGTACTTGCAAAATCACGCAATAATTTTTTCCTCGCGTATATTTAGGAATCTACAGTATACTCTCTGCCCTCAGGATTGAGTGTTCATGATTTCTGAGTAAAGCCCCGAGATCTCACTTTTTTTTATATGGCCCTGTTGTGAAGGGCATGCAAAACTGAGTTCTTTCCGATTTTATATTATTATAATTTTATTGTTGCTATTATAGCAAATGGTGCTTTTTATATAAGGATGAAATTTTTCTTGTCTTTGTTAATTCTTTAGAGGGAATTACTTCAAAAATCTCCAGTTATTGAGATTGGCATAATAAAGTCAATGCTGCTTATCAAGATGATCAAGATGTAATGTCTAGCAGTCAAAGAAGAGTTTTTGCCCCTTTAGATGGTTGTCAAACAACAGCGCCCCCTGAGAAGTAAATGGTTCTATTGGGATGGGGGGTCCTCACGGACAGTAAACAGTTCCACGGGAAGGGGGGTCCTTAAGGACGGTGAACACTTCCCCAAGGCCCCAGATTAAAAAAACACACGTCAGGGAAAGAAAAGTTCCCAGTAACATAACACCAAACTCACACAGACGACATACTATTCCACACTGTCAATTGTCAAGTCAAACGTGTGACCATTTGTTATAAATAAATCATTAAACCTATGCCAGTGTTGCGTTCTTCTTTTGGAAGCTATTCTGATTTCCCCCCCCCCCCCCCCCCCCCCGTGAAATGGTTGGTGGAAAAATCGTGTTGAGGTAATATATTGATTATTGGTGAAGATTCCTACAAATATTGCCATAGTGTGACCTTTTTTTTTTTTTGCATAAATCATTTGATATCCACAAATATAAATACACTCTCTAAAGATGGCATGTATTATGATATGGCATTCATGTTCATTTGTCTGTTAGATTTACAGTGTCTGGTTCCTAACCCAGGAACAAGAGGCATAGAATCACAAAACTGTCAGCTGGTACATCTTAGGTAGAAGGTGTGTCGCAGATTAAAAATAAGTCACTGTGATCTATAATTATGTAGTTTTCGGAGACGAAGTCTTCCAACAATCTGTTGGAATTCCCATGTGTCCCAATTACGCTACCTTATTAGCAGACTTATTTTGTATTCACATGAAGCAGAATTTGTTTTAAAAACTTCTACATGAAATAAAGAAGTCTTACTATGGCCTTCAATTCGAAATATAGATATATCGACGATGTTTTATCAATTAACAATATTCATTTCCACTCCTACGTTGATTCGATATATCCCCTTGAACTCGAAATAAAAAGACACCATAGAGTCTGACACATCTATTTCATATTTAGATATTCTACTAGAAAAAGACATTAATGGCAACCTAACAACAAAACTTTGATGATAAACTCGATGACCAACTTTTCTATCATCGACTTCCCTTATTTATGTAGCAATGTGTCATTATCACCTGCAATGGAGTCTATGTCTCCCAGTTGATTCGATACGCAAGAACATGCTCTACGTACGAACAATTTACGAGTCAAGCTATTGACAAATAAGTTGATTTCAACTGGGATATCAATATTCTATGGTCAATACGATGGCCTTGTTAGCAAATACAATCTTTTTTGTTGTGAAATAATGACTGATGTTTTTCAAACAAATTGTTAGGCCATTGTTTTCACACAGAATTGTTTACGGGTTTTCCGTTTGCCCGGTGATGACAAATACCGTAGCACACGGCGGATGTGACCGATCGACAGGGGATGCTTACTTCTCCATGGCGTCTGATCCCACCTATGATGTTTTAGAGGTTGTGTTTGCTCTGATTCCAATCTGTATTGTTCCAATGGATTTTTGAACTGTTCGTTATCTTTATTTTTCATAACCAAGTATGTTAAATATTTGTCTGTCTTATTACTGGGAAACATTTACCCAGAATCATCAAATTTGGTCAGTTAATGTATCTTATGACATATTAAATATCCAATAATAATGTACAGGTACAGGGTGTTTCATAGTATATGTTACATTTTGAATCTTCAAATTAACAAACACAAGAAAAAGACACAGAAAAATGTTCACATCAATTTAATACAGGTGTCCATTAGATTCATTATGTAAAATTACCAACCAAAATATTAAACACTGGACAAAATCTTAACCATTAATGAAAGTAAGCAAAATTTCTAAATCATTTTTGTTACGTTGAAGTTCACAATGTCAAAGCCTCACATTACATGTTCTAAATCATCTCCGCCTATTTCAACTACAAAAGAAAGTTCCTCATGGAAATTTTTATAACTGTTGTCACACATTGGTGAGACACTCATATTTTGTGTACTGTCCTTTATAAGCCATTTAGTATCTGGGATCTAGGATAAAGACCCTGTTCTTGAGAAACCTTTACAGAAGAAGGCTTAAAGATTGCAAATTCAGGGGCCAAAATCTTTATTTGGGGCGTTGCATTATTGAGAATTTGTATGTTGATAACTTCATATTATATTTAAAGCTCAATACACACACAAAATGCTGATATGTCCAGGTTCAATTTCTGAAAACATCCATCTGACACTTTTCTATAGAGTTTGCTGCATTATTTAAAGTCCCCACTTCAAGAAGATTTTCCCTTCTTGATCACATGAAGTCCTTATAATTAGTCTTCCTGGATTATTGTGTCATTTCTCGCATATTGCCATCCTTGCCCTAACCTTTGTTACAAGCATTCTGATAAGCATCTTAGAAAGCTTCTTTTCTTTTGGAATATTTTCCTTCAATTTCTGAATGAATTCAATTTAGCAATATGTAGATAAGTTATGTCCATTTCAAAAAATATTCAAATAATGACAACGACATTTCTGTCTCAACTTAACAATATAACTCAAAGATTTCCTTGACTTTTTCATGTTGAATTAAAATGGAGGATTTGATGTTTAAAATGATATATGGTTTGTATTAGAAATATGAAAGGTAAGAAAAATATCTAGATCAAAAAATGTAACATACATTATGAAACACCCTGTACTACAAAAATGTACTGAAAAAAAGTTATGCAAGAGTTCTAATTGGACATTGGTGTTATCCATATCTCTCAGGAATAGGGCAGAGGAATTAAATCTGGCCCCAGGATCATGAAACATCTTAAGCTTAAGTCAATGTTGAGTTTTCTTTTATGTTGAATGTATTAAAGTTTTGTAGAAGTCAAGCAGACCAAAATCAAAATATTTTTCAATATTGCTTCACAAAAGTGTTGTTATCTGCAAATTTAGAGATTAATTCAATAAACATTAAATATTTACAGCCATTTGAAAATTTGACTTAAGTCTAAGTCTGTTTCATGATCTCCTTACCTGGTCTCTTAATTGCAATTGATAGCATCTGTCAAATTAAAAAAAATCTTCATGCCCAGCCCTTTGTTTTCAAAACTAATTTGACATTAACAAAATATTAAGTAATTTCTGCACCAAAAGGCAATAAAATGTGGAGGTTCCGATCCAAAGTCGAAAGGAATATTAATTCCTTAAAGCATATCATTGTTCAACGATTCAATAACGATTCAATCTTTGATCAATTTGTCAAATTAATAACTGATTAGGTTTCTCTCTCTATGCCTGTGTTAGCCAGATTTCTGTTTCACACAGATAAAGATGTTCTATCTGATGCATGTTGGGCATTATCTTACTTATCTGATGGTCCCAATGAAAAGATCCAGTCTGTGATAGATTCAGGGGTGTGTCGTCGACTGGTGGAACTACTCATGTAAGTTTGTTAAAAGGAACAGCCGATCTGACAATGTGATGGTAACATTCATCTAGATTCAGAGCCATGTAGGCAGATTTGAAAAAAAAAAATATGAAAGATTTTGGTCAGAGAAGGCTTTCAAAAATGTTCTTTCATGAGCTAAACAAGAAATCTCGCTAAAAGCATTATTTTGAAACATTAAACCGTAGAAAAGTGAGTGTAAATTCTGTCCGTTGAATTCGTAGGTATATACATCTGAGTGTTGTCTCGGCAGCCCTCCGAGTAGTTGGAAACATAGCAATGGGAAGTGATTTTCAAAGACAGGTATTGATCGAATTTATCATTTTGCATGCAATAAATTCTTGTTGTATGTTCCTGGATAATTAAAAAAGTGAGATATGATATGAATTATTAGCATCTGTTCATACTTAACTGTATTTTTTTTTTTTAATTTTTCCTAGATTATTTTGAACTGTTCTGCTCTGCCTTGCTTGTTACATTTACTCAGTAGTTCTAAAGAATCGATACAGAAGGAGGCGTGTTGGACAATTTCAAATAACAGCAGGAAACAGAATGCAAATACAGGTTTGTATGCTGAATATACACTTTATATAACATTTACTAAAGTTAAGACCTAAGAATTCAAATAAAATGATCTTAAAAGTTAGAGAAAAACCAAAAATCATGTTTAAGGGTTTCAACCCTAAAGCTAGTGGGAGGACTTAAATTTTGCACTCTAATAGATAAAACCTGCAATTATAGAAGTGAAATGTAAAGAAAATTGAAAAAGATGATGCAAATCTATATTTCATAGCTTTGTTATAGACATAATATGACTTCAAAATGAAATTTCTATTTTTGTTATAGAGGAAGATTATTGTTTAGATACCAAAGTACACTAAGTGTTTTATTATCCAGATAGTACAAGATACAAGTATATGTATTTCTTATTGAAATGACATTTTGAGGCTTTTTTTGTAGTGTGTCATTGATGCCAATATATTTCCTGTTTTGATTGATATTCTGGGTAAAGCTGATTTTAAGACAAGGAAGGAGGCAGCATGGGCTATCACTAATGCCACTTCAGGGTGGTCACCAGAACAAATCAAGTAAATTTTGAAAACCACGTCAAGGGGGGAGGGTCACCAGAACAAATCAGGTAAATATTGTAAACCACGTCAGGGGGGTCACCAGAACAAATCAGGTAAATATTGTAAACCAAATCAGTGGGGTCACCAGAACAAATCAGGTAAATACTGAAAACCACGTCAGGGGGGGGGGGTCACCAGAGCAAATCAGGTAAATACTGAAAACCACGTCAGGGGGGTCACCAGAGCAAATCAGGTAAATATTGTAAACCACATCAGGGGGGTCACCAGAGCAAATCAGGTAAAATATTGAAAACCAGGTGAATATAGAAATCTTTGTCAACCAGGTAAAGATCTGGTCAGTCAGGTAAATATTATAGAAATCTAGGTCAATCAGGTAAAGATCAGAATCCGGTCAGTCAAGTGAGTAAAAAAATCTAGGTCAATCAGGTAAATAAAGAGAACCAGGTCAGATAGGTAAATACGGAAAATAAGCCAATGTCAACTGTTTCTTGTGTTTGAGAGCTTAGTTGGCCCCTTGATATTATACATAAAACATTGAATTTCAAAGTAAAGGTATTTTGTTTGCATCCCACTGTGAAATTAATGTATAGACACTTTGATACATGTCATTAATGTACAGAGGTATTTAAAATAATCTTTTTTTTTCAGTGTTTTCATTTTGAGGACTAAGCATATCTTACTTTGACCTGTTCGGATTTTTCCTGTAGGTTTTTGGTAGACCAGGACTGTATCCCTCCTCTGTGTGATTTACTGACAGTGATGGACCCTAATATTGTACAGGTGGCTCTTAGTGGTTTGGAAAATATTCTACGACTTGGAGAGCAGGACGCTAAAAATCACAATGGCACAAATCCATACACTGTTTTAATTGAGGAATGTTACGGTAAAAAGTGTCCAGATAATCTCTGGATGTCTTCAATTCATGCCTGATGACAACTTAAACATGCATGCACTTGAAAGAACAAAGTACTTGTTGGGCTTCATTTAAATTAATTTCTAAAATGACTGCTTTACAATTTAAGTATCAAATGACTGAATAGAAATCGCAATTCATGATAATTTAAAATTTTTCTGTTGGTATCGGAGAAATTACGAATTTTTAAAAATTTTGGCAATAGAAAGCATAGTTCGCTTGCATAACCTAACTGAAATTCCTCATGTTAATTTTGATATTATTTAACACATAATACAAAAAAATCTCAGGGAGATGTATGTGAACACCTTCAATTATTAAAGGTTAAAATTTTTTGGGTGTCATGGCTTTTTAGAACACCCGAGTCTAAGGCTCAGGTGAGTGTTGTGGCACATTGGCCTCTTCTCCACTCATGTCTGAAATATGACAAACTGATAACATAATTTCAGTCAGAAAAATAAATATTACAACCTTTCAAATTTTGCACAAAGATGCAAACTTTAGAAATAAATTTTAATAAAAACTGTATGTGCTTTAAAAAGTTCATTTGAGCAGTGAATAAGAAATTCAAGAAATTAATGATTATCTGTGAAAAGAGATTTTTTTGTAATTTCAGAAATTAAATATCTTTCTTTCTGATTATTTTTTCTGTATAAAAACCAAATAACTTCATTCTAAACTTAAGGTAGAGTTCTAGTACAACCAAACCTCGTTATCTCAAACTCGATGGGACTGAGAAAAAGATATCTGAGGATTCGAGATATGAGTGGTTGGAACTTCTAAATCGCGTCCACATATTCGTGGTATTTAAAATATCAGTGATTAGGATACCAAAGTTTAACAATAATTTGAGCTAGAGTATTTACACACTTATCCTTTTTCCTCTGTATGTACATGTAGGTGTAGACAAGATAGAATTTCTACAAAGTCACCAGAACAGAGAAATCTACCAGAAAGCTTTCGACATGACTGAGCGATTTTTTAGGACGGAGGAGGAAGATCAAGCTGTTGCCCCTCAGCTGGATGAAAACGAGACGCAGTTTGAATTTAACGCTCCTGCTGAAAATGTTCCGATGGGCGGTTTCCAGTTCTAGGAGGTGCTGTTGTATTCACTGGCTATAGAACTGTCGAGTAGCGGTGAAGGAGGATATAATGTTGCAGAGCATTATGAAGGAAGTTGTCATCTCATGAGAACTATCTGGTTTCTCTACCTCTGATTATTGCATCAAAATTGGTACCGTATATGATTAACATTATATCACTGAAGAGATATAATTTGTCGAAATGCGCATCTGGTACATCAAAATTGGTACCGTATATGATTTACATTCATTCTTTGTCATCCTTGAAAATGGGTATTTTTTTATTTCTCTTGTTTAAAAGCCTTGCATACTGAATGTTGTGTAGGTCTTCATTTGTTTCATTTTGTATCTTTGTGTCAAATGACAGCTTTCTAAGCAAAGATTTTTGTTCAAAACCCAGTGATTTTAAAGTATATTAATTAGGGCCTTCTCTCCTAGGTTAGATTTCCTCTGCTTTTTATGTATATGGGAGTATATAGTTAGGTAATCTTGTATGTCCCTATTTGTATTTTTACCTCACATCTTTTCTGTTCTTGTAGATATCCTTTTGGGATGTAATAATATACATATTTCATCTTTGATACCTTGCTTACAAATCTGTTTGTATTTTGATACAGTTTGAAAAAAGACAAAGGAATATGACAATATCTTGTTACCAATTTCAGAGTCACTTATTGCAAATTTTATCAACTTTTTAAAGTTAATTTTTTTCAACTTTTTGAAATTAAATTTTTTCCTAATTATAATTTCAAATTAGGTGTTGCAGCGGTATTTTCAAGCGTCCCTTTTTTCTTGATGCACAATTATTTTGAACAAGTCAGATTTATGACAGGTTATTTTAAGCCAATGAAATACTTGTATTTCACAGAATTATAAAGGATACAGTTATACCATGTTTATATAAGATAATGAAAATGATGATAATTGTTTCTTATATTAGTTTGTTAACTGGACCTGTATCATTTCACATATGGGTCAAAATTAAAATTGTGTGGATATAAAGCATCTCTGTTCTAGTATAATAAGAAAGGGAATTGGTTAGTTTGAGCAGTATTTGTATATTAATACACCATTTATGTTTTGTAAATACGCCAAAGAAGTAAAAACAAAAAAGTCATATTAAAACAGAACTTTCAAATACATGTATACCTTTTAGGAAAAGAAAATATAAATGAAAATTTTTCACATTTCAGATGTATATTTATTAGGGATGGCAGTTTGTAACCGGTTAACCGATTAATCGGTCGCAACGATGGTAATCGGTTAGGAAATCTGTAATCGGTTAGTTGGAAAAAAATAAAAATATGTGTAATTATCCTTAAAATTAAATTTGCAAGTTAAAAAAAAATGAATGTTGATAAGTTATAGCGTTTTTACGTGCATGTATTTAGATATAACTTATTAGGACTCTTCGGACGGAGGTGTTGGGGTAATTGGTCAATTTGTGAAGTGTTAATTGCTGTTTAAACACCATGCCGTTACCCAGCTTGTCCTCTACATGTATTTCTTTAATGATAATAATTAAATCACCGTTGAGTATTGTGAACTGATTACATTGTGTATCTTAATTTTGCAGTTATCTGCCAATTTATATTTTTATGCAAACATTGTAAATCAAGTAATAGTTTAAAAAGGTTTGTTCTGAGCTTTTGAGCAGATTTTTGTCTTGACCTCTTGAAAAAAAAATCGGCGTAATGTTTTAGTTCTTATAATAAATTTGGATTCTACAATGCAAAATAAAAATCTATATTCAATTAAATCCCCATGATTTAATTGAGCTATGTGTATAGATTCTAAAAAATATACTTTGATAGCAGGATCCAACCTCCTTAAACTTTGTTTCTGTTTATGGTGACAATGCAGAATGACCGTATGTAATGTTTGGGGTCGTCAGAAAGTTATCAATGTCCTTGATACAAGTATCTCTTGGATGTTTTATGGTTTTCCTTTCGAAATTGAATTAAAATACGTAAAATAATACAGATCAAGCATAAACAGAACATTATTAATGCCTTTTTTCTTTTCTTTTCTTTATTTATATATTAATTTATTGGGAGGGGGGTATGAATAGAAGTAATTTTTTAAAAACGATGTCCGGAAAAGAGTATTTTGTTACGATTAACCGGTTAATCGGTCGGAACGCCTTACGGTTAACCGATTGGCAATTTTGTATTCGATTCGATTGCCATCCCTAATATTTATCAACCACAAAACAACCTTATATGAAAACAGAAAACATGCTGAGAATAATCAGCTACACACATTCACTACAAATTAAAGACAATTACACATGTATTGAACATGAAAACATTTGCCCTATGTATATGCTCTCTGTCCCCAGGATTGAGTGTTCATGATTTCACGAGATCTCACATTTTTATATGGCCCTTTGTGAAGGGCATGTAAAACTGAGTTCTTTCCAATTTTATATTATTATAATTTTATTTTGTTGCTATTATAGCAAATGGTGCTTTTTATATAAGGACGAAATTTTCTTATCTTTGTTAAATCTTGAGAATGAAATACTTCAAAAAATCTCCAGTTATTGAGATAGGCATAATAAAGTAATCGGTCATGTAAATGCTGTAGATCCTCATAGAGAGGATCAAGATGTAATGTCCAGCAGTCAAAGAAGAGTTTGTCCCTTTAGAGGTTGTCAAACAACATCACCCAAGGGGGGTCCTCACGAACTGTGCCATGGGAAGGGGGCCCTTAAGGGCAGTGAACATTTCCCCATTTAGGGCCCAGGATTTAAATAAAAACCCACACACGTCAGGTAAAGAAAAGTTCCCAGTAACATAATACCAAACTCACACAGACGACATATTATTCCACACTATCAATTGTCAAGTCAAACGTGTGACCATCTATTATAAGTAAATCATTAAACCTCTGCCAGTATTGTATTCTTTTTATTTTAGAGAAGTCTTTTATTCGTGAAATTTTTGGTAAAAAATGTTTTGACGTTATCTTTTGGTAAATGTGCAGTTATCTGCAAGTATATGTACTACAAATGCATCACTGTCCATTTCGTCTCCAGTCCTTCAGCAATGGATGTAATAAACACAGTTAAAAAAAACTTTAAAACTTTGTTTAAAGCTGGTGACGTTTTTGTGTAAGGGAAAATAGATTTAACCCCATACAATGACAGATGGAGATAACGAACGGTATTCAAGCTCAAAGTCTATTAAAACAATACAAATCGGGGGCAGAGCAAATACAGACCTCTAAAAATACCAGACGTTGGATCAAGTGCCATCAAAGAAAAGAAAGTATCAAACATAATTAGGACCAGTTTTTTAAATTTACTTTTTTTTTGTTTTAACCCGGGTTAACTGAAGAAATGTTAATTGGAGTGCTTGTCAACTGACACAGAACTTCAAGCCGATGTGTACCCTAAAATTAGCCTTAATACAAGAAGTTAATTTCCTGTTATATTTTTCTTATTTTTTTTCTTTTAAATCCCACAAATGGAAGCAGGTGGTTGTGTTAATTTTTTTTTATAATAATGATAATAGATTATCTATATAACTTAAACTATAATACTTATTGATACTGTATTTGACATGTATATATATTTCATTGATCTGAGTTTATTCCGATGACAATTCATATCTGTTTTAATGACCTTCACAATAATCTATTTTTAATCATCATTGCATTTTGCTTAAAGGTTACCCCATAAAATAAAATAACCAAAGCACACATTGCATGCAGAAATAACTCCAAATAAACCCTATCACACATTACCAGAAATTAACTACAAAAATAACCCCAACACCCATTACCAGAAATTAACACCAAACTAACCCCAACACACATAACTCGAAAAAATAACCCCAACACAGATATAAACTCCAAGATTACCCAACACACATTGCCATATTTTAACTCCATATCGAGTGCTTGTTGATGCTAATATTTCCTGATTTATATATTTATTTCAACAAAATGTCACTCAATAACAACAAATTAACATGGACACTGCATGAAAAGACATTGCATGGAATTTTCAGTTTAGGATCTTAAACAGCCACTGCACTTTTGACTCTAAAATGTTTTGGTATAAAATAAAATTGGTAATAAAAATCATCTAACCAAATGCGATATGTTCATTTTATGTATATTGATATACGTGATAACATTGGTAAACATGTCACTAACGTGATTATAGCTTAACGAAAGCTGATAACGACAACAGAGTGGAAAGTACTCGAATTCGTAAAATGGCTTCTTCATTGAAAGGACCCAATACACAAGTGTCAGGTAAATTTGTTTTTGTTTTAACGTTGCTTTAACGTTAAATTTTAATGTTTTTTTTTCTTGTAAAGCATTTGTTCTCTTGAATATGTACATTTTCTTGTTGTCTATATTATCATTTACACGACCACATAATGTGTTATACATAAATCTTAATATATGTATGTTTTGTTTGTTTGTTTGTTTATTGTTTAACGTCCCTCTCGAGAATTTTTCACTCATATGGAGACGCCACCACTTGCCGGTGGAGAGCTGCAAACTTTTGGCCTATATTCGGCACTCAGGGCCGTTGAGCAGTGAGGGATCTTTTTCGTGCCAGCACCTACTGCGACACGGGACTTCGGTTTATACGGTCTCATCCGAAGGACCGGTCTCCACGTCCCACACTGGGATTCGAACCCGCGACGTAAGGATCAACTCCTTACTCCGCGACTCTAGAGCGAACGCTCTAACCAATGCGCCACACGGGCGACTAATATATGTATGTAATCATTTATGTGTTTTACATAGGCATTTCTTGATACATAAAATAATATGAAAAGACAATAGGCATTCAGCGGCATGCATCTATAGATAGAAAAAGTTACAGACATTTGAAAATGTATGTGAAAAAAAAACAAAGTTATATAAGCATTTAGAAAAATAGTATATATATATATATATATATATATATATATATATATATATATATATTAGCCGTGGCAATTTGTAACCGGTTAACCGATTACTCGGTCGGAACGATGGCAATCGATTAGAAAATCTGTAATCGGTTAATCGGAAAAAATAAAATATTTGTTAAATTGAACACATTTTTTTTTTAAATTTATTTTAAAAAAGAAATCTCTGCACAAAGGATGATCATTTAGGATTAAAAGGATCTAATTTAGACGTACATGTAATTATGAATATCCAGATTGAGACCGTTGCGTAATTGGTCAGTTTATGTAGTGTTAATTGCTGTGAAAACACCATGTAGTTACTGACTGTCACGTAATTCTTTAATGATAATGATAATGAATAATTGTGCACTGTGAATTGGTGTGTTTGTCGTTTTCAGTTTTCAATCCAACTTATTCATTAAACAAACATTGTAAATTAAGGGCTATAGAGTTCACATGTCGTTTTGATTTTCGTAGTGAAAATGCAGAAAGAACTTTTGTGACATCTGCTCTGGAAATTTATCAAAGATTTCTTAAGCTTTTTTCATGGTTTTCTCAATTTTTTTGTCTACTGAAATTTAAGTAAAAAATAATATGTACCGGTATTTTTCTGATCCAGAATCAAGACTAATGCAGAGTTTTAACTTCTATCGTTTTATTTGGGTCTATTTGTGTATATGGACAGAGCTACTTGAAAAACAATTGTCAAGAAAACGTGCATTTTGATACGATTAACCGGTTAATCTTTCGGAACACCTTGCGGTTAACCGATTAACAATTCTGTAATCGATTGCCATCCCTAATATATATATATATATATATATATATATATATATATATATATATATATATATATATATATACAGGCAAACAAGGTGAAAATAACGAATAGTGATCATTCTCATAAATCCTGTTAACATTGATATTTGTAAACAGGGCAAAACACAGGCCACTGGGGCACCAGAGGTGAGATAAGGTGCCTAGGAAGAGTAGATATACCTGTCAACAGGTAAAACCCACCATGAAACCTCAATATTGATCAGTAAACGTAGTAATCCGTAGCCAAAATAAGCATAAAATATGGCCTAACAATGTTGGTATGAAACATCAAAATAAGCCACAACCAAAGCAATCATTATACGAAACGTAAAACAAGGCAGAAACTCGAGGCTCTGCATGGAAACACCAGAGTGGCATCAGGTGCCTAGAAGTGATTAAGTATACCCTGTCGGTCGATCGCATCCGCCGAGTAATTCGTGGTCAAAATTGATATAAAATCAATGGTTTCAATAGGTATGAAACATGACAGTTAAAATTCGAACCAACAAAAAGTAGCATTAGCAAACATTGTCAATAAAACGACATAAAATTTGCAAAATAGCCTAATTTTAAATGAGACTGTTGTTAGTCTTGTTACATCAACTTATTAGTCAGCATTCTGCTTCGGTTTAAAATCATTTGTGCTCAGTTGTGTCTCTTATGTACCGAATCGGTTGGGAGACATAGTGTCAAAAGCCCCATATATATGGCAGTAAACGATGGAAGTCATCCAATTTGTCATATAGATTAGTTGTTAATTTGCCATTAAAGTCTATAGTCAGTAAAAATATTACAAACATGAAACATGTGTTTGACTCTTAGTAGCTTTTATTTCGCATTCAATGGGTCATATGAATAAAAAAAGAATATTGTTTATTATAAAAAGTTGTGGATGTATCTTAAGTTGAATTGTAGGCCACAGCAAGATTTCTTCTTTATTGTTGAAGTTTTTGAATAAAGTCTGCCTCATAAGAATATAAAAATAGGTTGGCTGATAAAGGAGAACAATATCTTCCCGTTTGTTGGGAAAAAAACGTTCTCCAAAGATTACGAAGATATTATCAATGAGAAACTCCAGCATATTTTTGATATCACCTTCATTCATTCTGTAGAATCAGAATGATTTTTAAAAGTAATTTTGTAGATTACCAATAAAAATAAACAGATTATGTGTTACATTTTTATTCAAAGCAGTTGTCTACAGTCTATGACGTAAAAATTTTAAGCTTATCTTGAATTTATCGCGAGGAAAGGTGTGTAAAATGTTTAAAAGTCGTAGATTAGATGCCTATGAGTTATGAAAACTTTTTAAAAAATTCTAAAAGTTCGTATTTTAAATCCCTATTTGATTTACTCCATTTTATAGATATGTATAATACTAGTACAATACATCTTAAAATTTAGCAATCTATTGGAATGGGTAAAGTGATATATATTATAATTTCAATAATACCGGGTATATCTATCGATAGACAAATTACAGACATGTCGCAATTACATTGTATATGAAAAGGTAAAAGAAATATGCCATTAAATAAAGATTAAATCAAATTACAGACTTTACCTTACAAAGACGTACACAGGCTTTATCTCGACTCTACAAGCTGGCCTTTGTGTCTATTGGTGTTTCCTGTGTATCAATGGTCCTAGGAATTGTTATATTGGTCCTCTCTAGCGGCGCCGATTTCCCCGTTATATCTGGGGCTCCTTTGTGGGCGGGAGCAGTGGTAATTTTCCAATACTATATTTATGCCCCCGTATCGAAGATTCGGGGGTATATATTTTTTGCCCTGTCCGTCCGTCTGTATATCTGTCTGTCTGTCCCTCTGTTAGTCTGTTTATCTGTTTGTCTGTTTGTCCGCAAAACTTTAACATCATAACTTTTGATTGGTTAAAGCTATGGCTTTCATATTTCACATGCGTATTCCTTGTGACAAGACCTTTCTTTGGGTACCATCATATTTGACCTTTTGACCTTGAAGTTTGACCCAGTTTTACAAAAATTTTCCCAACTTTTATTTTCATACTTCACAAGTGTAATCCTTATAACAAGACCTTCCTTTGGATACCAACAACTTTGACCCTTTCACCTTGACCTTGGAGTTTGACCTACTTTTGAAAAACTTTAACATTGGCTTTAACTTTTAAACGGTTAATGCTAGGGTTTTCATAGTTCACATGTGTAATTCTTGTGACAAGACTTTCCTTTGGATACTTACAACTTTGACCCTTTGACCTTGACCTTCTAGTTTGCCCTACTTTTGAAAAACTTCAACATTGGCCATATCTTATGAACGGTTGGTGCTACGGCTTTCATTCTTCACTTATGTAATTCTTGTGACAAGACCTTCCTTTGGATACCAACGACTTTGACCTTTTGACCTTAACCTTTAAGTTTGACTTTCTTTTGAAAAACTTTTTCCTTGGCTATACCTTTTGAACAGTTAAGGCTAGGGCTTTCATTCTTCACATGTGTAATCCTTGTGACAAGCCCTTCATTTAGATACCAACAATCATAGCTCATTGACCTTGACCTCGGAGTTTGACCTACTTTTGGAAAACTTTAACCTTGGCTATTTCTTTTGAACAGTTGGTTCTAGGGCTTTTATGCTTCACATATGCAATCCTTGTGACAAGACCCTATTTAGGATACCAACAACTTTGATCCTTTGACCATGACTTTGGAGTTTGACCTACTTTTGAAAAACTCCAAGGGCTTTCATATTTTACAAGTATATTCCTCGGGACAAGACCTTACTTTGGGTACCAACCTATTTGATTTGCATTTGAGAAAGTTTAACCTTCGCTATAAGTTGCCATACGGGGGCATCAGTGTTTCACAAACACATCTTGTTTTTACTTGCAATTGATAAAACAATTTTTTATGAATTTTCCTAGTAATACGTATATTCTCCAAATGGCATAGGGATTTTTTCAAACTTTAAAGTACACATTGCAACAATTTTTTTTATATCTTTCTTCTTTAAGTTTTCAGTGACTGGCGTGTTAGGTATTCTGGCATCAAAAGAAGACGTGCGTTATGGGTTTATACCACCTCCAAGAACACGATGCTTGGTATAAATTTTACAAATTAAAAACTGTACCAATAATGTTTAATAGTTAATCCGTTTTTCTGTTCATTGGAAAACTTTTATTTTTTCATGATCATTAGAGTTTTGCTTACTAACAAGACTAAAAATCATAATTTTCATATTTTATAGTTGATCTCCCACTACACCCTTTGTATCACATGCTTTAGTGTATGTGGAATATGCTTCGGTTACTCTATAGGAAGTGTTACTATGTGTTCGTCATCAAAAGAAAATTGCGGCACAAACGCAGACCAACAAATCATCCTTAACTTCATCGCTATTTTCATCGCTTTCTTCATGGTCATATGTGTTTTCCTTGGATCCATATTTTTCTGTGTCTATAAAAAGACATTCGGACTGTACAGTCCGAGAGAAATGCTTTTTCAAAGCAGAATCGCTGATTTAGAGGACAGGATTCGAACTATGGAAAACCAGAACTATCAACAACAGACGCAGGATGGCTTTGGAGGTCAATACAGCTACAATAGCTTCTCTACCCCCACCGCCCCTCCACCAGCTTATTCCAAGTGAATACTGACAACCAAAACGGATATATTTTAGTACATTATAATTAAATGAAGAGTCTGTGATAATCATATCATGAACACATTTGTGTGTGTGTGTGTGTGTGTGTGTGTGTGTGTGTGTTAAAAAAGAAGGTACGTGTAATAATTCAAGGTCACTTAACAATGAAGGTTAAGCCTCAGGTGCTAAAGAGTCCTGAAAAAAAAGTTAAATCTCTCTCTCTCTCTCTCTCTCTCTCTTACTTATTACTGTCCTTCGGCTTAAAATAAACTACTATTCAAGACAGGTTTGGTTCGTTGAATATTTAGAATTTAATTCTGTTTCATATACTCTGTTTCACACTGCAAAAGATATCGACTAGTCTGTGGCAGTAGAGTTTCACATTTCCTTTCCTGTAATTAGCCGAGGCAGCATGAACATAATTAGTGTAGATGTTTTGTGTAATTTTACATGGTATTCTTTGAATTTGTTTCCCCAGAGCACATTGTATACTTTCATCTTTTTCGTGTAAAATTACACAAATAGAGGGTTTTTGCAAATCCCAAGCGTTCTTCTTCTTGTTGAATGTAAACTCTTATATGATACAAACAAAATAGCGTAGAAACAAAGAAAAATACAGCAATAAAGATGAAAATGTTATTGAAGTATCTTGCTTCTTGTTATGTAATCGCAATCATTCTGACTGCAGGTGCTGGTATGGTACTAGTATTTTTAATTTTAAATCCTCTAATTTGACTAGTCTACGAAGACGTTTGTCTCCAATACGTTTTTCGCACAATGAGGTATTCGAAGAAAACTAAATCCATACGGAATAAGGGCGTAAAGGTACTGGTATCATTTTCACATGGTAAAACATTGTATAATAACCACGTTTTCAAATTTAAATACATGTACCTTTATGTGGACCTTGTTACAATTAATTAAAAGGATGTTATAAATAGAATTCAAATATCTCAACTTTAGGGCCAAATCACCAAAGAGAATTTAAATAAAGGAGAATTAAATGAAAAATCCAAATCATAAAGACCTTAGTGTTGAAGATAACGAGCAGTGAGCGATCTCTAAAAAATAAAACAATCTGTCAGTATATCACTTGACTTACAATTATTTAATGGTCATAGGGAACATTAACAGGACAAGGTGAACATAAGGAAGTGATCGATCTCATAAAAATCAATATTCAGTACAAATTTGTGAGCAGCTAGGGCATAAAACACGAAACCCTGGAAATCCCATGTTGACCAGTCACACCCTATGCATAGATCAGGTAGACGGAACATTCCGTAGTCAAATTCAATATAAAAACACAGATCTAACAATAGGTATGAAACACGTCAGAGAACATACGACCCAATAACATATTTGATCTGTAATTATAAGCTACAATTATTAACTTAGTTCGAGGGCAACATGCGTTTTGTCGGATTGTTTTAGGCCGAAGGTAAACCGTTTGGTTTGAGGTGTTGAAAAAACGCATTTTGCCCGAGAACACAGTCTAATGTTTTGTTTTACCCTTAACTTTTTTGGGGGGAAATACATATTTATATTGTGATGGGTGGTATGATGTAAATTTCCTATGCGGTTTAAATTAATCCTGCCCACAATGTGATGTAAGCGGTCCAACATCTCATCGACCGGTCCAATATCTCACTATGTGGTCAATCGTCGATTTTTTGGACCGTACAGTAAAACATTAGAAATGTTAGATAGGTTTTAGTAAAGATTTATATTGGAAATAATTTTTAAAGGTATAACGTCACCATAAATACACGCTGTGAAACAAAAACAAATGTTTCGTCAATACCAGAAATATTGCTTTAAAGAATTGTTCTTATGCATTTTAATCCTCCTTTAAATAAAATGAAAGACAAACACTGCACAAGTTATATCACTTACTTTTATATTTAATTGATTTGACGCATATCAGGAATTGCAGGAAATATAAACAGACTGGTTCTTTTAAATGTGTTGTCAATGTGAACTTTAATAAACTAAGAGGGGTACAGTCTTTTTTTTCTTTGAGTGTATAATGAAAAATTTTATGACACACCTTTTCTTTTAGTTTTAGCTTTAACTCAACAAAAAGTACATGCATGCTATACGACATTCAATATTTCCTATTTTTCATGAAATTGTTTTCGTAGTTATTAAAGATATCACCCCCCCCCCCCCCCCACCACCAAAATGAAATGAAACAAATTTGCATATATATATATATATATATATATATATATATATATATATATATATATATATATATATATATATATATATATATATATATATATATATATATATATATATAACGCCATTTAAAAATTAATCAAAAGGTAATTATCTACGAGTTTTCAAAATTATTCATAGCTATTTAAAGTAATAAAAAAAAATACAAAAAGCAGAGGGAAATCCCCATGTTAACTTTAAAAGTGCAAATACAAACTATAAATGAGCAGTGTTGAATACAAATATATATTGGGGGTTATCATGAATTAGCACACCATATAACATAAAACTAAAAGAAAGATAATTTGCACAAAGAAACACTTTCTGCCAAACGTTTTTCATACTGCGTTGTACACTACCTATAGCAATAACTACATGTTGCCACACGAGAAATACATTCATCGTTTCTCATTTTAAATCATGAAATTGAGGAGAAAAAGGACAATTTTTTTTAAATTTCTAGAAGCAAAAGTTTGAAGTGCATAGTTGTTAAATGTAATTCAAAGCTTTGTATGTATCTGTAAATCTTTGGCATGAATGTTATTTTTTGATTATCAAGAACAGATTAATATACAGAGCATGACGTGATGTTGTACGTCTGTTCAATTCACAAGTACAGTAAATTTTATCTGTAATATGCCCTTGGATTCATTCCCCTTTTGTTTTGAGGGATGCCAACCATCCCTGGGAATAAATACTGTTTAAAAGGTAAATTTGTTCCTCCTTTTATCATGGCTCTTAGAATCTATTTTAATCTTTTCCTCCAAAAACTTCTATTCGGGTATTTTCTCCAAAAATATTTTTTCTTGAACTATTTGTAGCGTCAAGCTCTCCTCTCCGATCACTTGTCAAGAAGAACTGCTAAAAAGGAATGCACGAGTTATGCAGTGTGATATATATATATATATATATATATATATATATATATATATATATATATATATATATATATATATATATATATATATATATATATATATATATATATATATATATATATAAAATCATTTATTAGAATGGGAATGGGTATAATGAGTAAAGTGTAGCAACTTACATCTTTGAACAGAACTTCAGTGATAATTTTTATATAATAGCATTATACAATTAAAAGTTTAAGAAATGATAGCTACTCAGAGTATTGATTGATTGGTTGTATGTTGTTCGAGAGTTCTTCACTTATATAGAGACGTCAACATATACCGGTGAATGGCTTTAAATTTGGACCTTTACTCGGCACACAAGGCCATTTCGCAGTAAGGGTTCTTTATCGTGCCAACGCCTACCGTGACACGGGGTCTTGTTTTTAAGGTCTCATCCGAAGGACCCGCAACTTTCACTTTTGCGAAGGAACAGTTGCTACCTATTTTTTTATCGACTTAGGGCAGTCGCGGCCGTGATTCGAACACACGACATTCCAATCACGGAGCAAGCGCTCTACCGACAGTGCTACCGTGACGGTAGCTGCTCAGAGTAAATCAATAATTACAATTTTAACATAATATTGTGATTCGAACACACGACATTCCGAATACACAGTGCTACCATGACGGTAACTGCTCAGAGTAAATCAATAATTACAATTTTAACATTTACAACTCCAGTTATGTAATAATAAATAATTTTCACGCAGGTGGAACCCCACAAATTATACCTCTTTGTGATTGGTTCTTCTAAATCTTGCTGATGGCATTCTTGTTCTTTCTGTCATGGTTACAAAGGCTATAAAATATGCACATGGTTTTAAAAGTCTAAAATAAATCAATCTACAGCGAAACACTCATTAACTGACCACTTGAAGACGTTTTATTGTTTTCTTAGAAATTAATTTCATATAGTTGGAATTCCACAGTTTGCTTAAAACAGAGACATAAATAACAATAAGTCTCCTCTGAAAAATGTTGGTGATCTGTTCGAGTGACACACCACCAGAATTAAAACGAAACAAAAAAGAATATCCTATGAAAATATATCAAATCTTTGTGTAATACACGGCTTTATGATTATTATTTACAAAATATTGAATCAAAATTCTTTGTATTTTTTCTCATGCCAAAATTGAATTTGACATATTTCCAGTCAAATCTAAATAGTACACTAAAGGACATAATTAACTTTTATATTAACTATAAAATTAAAGAAAATATATCTTTTAGAATTTTAAGAAATTGAGCCATAAATTAAATGTAATTTAAAAAAATCTAGAAATGTTTTTTCTACCTTACATCATAAATTCAGAGGATTTAAAATGCCAGGAGTTAGTTATCAAATACTCTTTGCTATAAATTCACTGAAAATTATGATATTTCATAGACTTTTATTTAGAATTTTTTCAGAACATTAACTGCAATAATTTCTCCAAAATTACTTTTTCTGATTACAATTAGACATCTTTCTTTCCTGTCTAAAGCATGGCATGATATTATTATTTAAATACTCTTACCTTTCCCGTTAAACCAGAAGAGAAAATAAAATAACGTTTATCGCGTAAATGATCGAGACAAATTGAACGGACCTTGTTAAATATGATCAGTGTTACATAAAAAGAGACATTTAAATTAACATGTGTTTTGCAGTGCCTTTATTTAATTCATCTATATTCAGAAATAAAAGTAAATTAAATAAGTTTCTTATATGATGCTTATAATGTTAATGATGTAACAATATTATAAAAATATAAATCATACTATGTCTTACCAATACATAAACCCATATTGTAAATTGTATTCCTTTAGGATGGAAAAGGCGAAGATACCGAACAATGATCAATCTTAAAAATCTATAAACAAAACAAATTTGTAAACAGGGCATAAAACACGGACCCTCGTAAATTCTAGAGGTGGAATTAGGAGCCTAGAAGGAATTAGCTTCCCCTATGACCGGTCACACCCACCGTGAGCCCGATGTATTGATCAGGTTGATGAAACATTCCCTCAATTTTAATATATAAACAAAGGCCTACCAACTGGCATGAAACACGTCAGCCAAAATACAACCCCAAGATAAGTTATATTTGTTAACAATGTCATTTTAACGACCATAGTATTTACAATATGCTGACATAAATTACGTTGTTCTATTCCCTGTAAATCAACTTAATTGTCACTAGCCTGTCTCAGTTTAAGAACAGAGCTCGTATAAGTTGGGAGACGTAAACAACATATGCAGATGATAGTGGAATCTTACTACATACATAAGGAAAGTTTATGATGGAAAAGTTGAAGTCATCTCGTTTGTTATATAATTCAGTTATTCGTTCGTTCTTATATATCGTTTATAGTAAGTAAACCATCCAATGACAAGGTGAAGATAACGAACAGTGATCGATCTCATAAAAATCTACAAAGTTGAAACATTACAAATTTGTGAGCAGACATAAAACACGGACCCTTGGAAATTCCAGAGGTGGGATCAGGTGCCTTGGAGGGGTAAGCATCCCCTGATGACCGGTCATACCCGCCGTGAGCTCTTTGCTTAGATCAGATAGACAGAACATTCCGTAGTGAAATTCAGTATAAAAACAAGGCCTAACAATTGGTAACAATTAAAAGTAGTTCTGTGTAAATAGACAAGTTCTTACATTTATGCCTCCTCCTTGCTTTGCCAAAGCAAATTGAGCTTGATGAAAAATGGATTAAATTTGCAAATATATTTATAGTCTAATGAAATTCTTGAAAGACTAGTTCATTCATTCATATATGCCGAATAACTATTGAATATTTGTGTTTTGTATTTAGCCAAAACCCATTTTCTAAGAATTGTATCGGCGAAGTGTCCGGTCTGTTGTCCATACACATGTTTTAGGTTACGTGTATGGCATGTCAAACGTTGCAATATTCGATCTTTTGCATTTGCATTGTATAATTTTCCATTTGCATTGTATAATTTTTATTTGTATTGTATAATTTTCTATTTGTATTGTATAATTTTTCATTTGTATTGTATAATTTTTATTTGTATTCTATAATTTTCTATTTGTATTGTATAATTTTTCATTTGTATTGTATAATTTTTATTTGTATTCTATAATTTTCTATTTGTATTGTATAATTTTCATTTGTATTGTATAATTTTTATTTGTATTGTATAATTTTCCATTTGCATTGTATAATTTCTTATTTGTATTGTAAAATTTCTTATTTGTATGCGATAATTTTTCATTTGTATTGTATCCGCGGACTGTTTAAATTTGTTTCGTTACGAAGGATTTCATTGGTCAAGTTTCAGCCTGTATCGGGTTGAAGATGTTCCGGATGCTCAAAGCAAACCGGGCTCATATGTATTTGCTTGTCAATGATTGATTGATTGATTATTGTTTAACGCCGAGTCGGCAATATTTCAGCCATATTTCGGCGGCATATGTATTTGCGTGCATGTTAGACGGTCATTGGATTCTAAAAAGGGAGCGCTGGTAGATGGCAAATAAATAATCTGTCCTTAGGAATGCTGACTGAGAAAATAAATAAATTTACCTTGAGTGGTGGTAACTACCCCCACCCCCAAAAAACTGAGTTTTCGGGTTTGGGCGGATTTTCTTCTTTTTGTTTTTCTCCTTGTCTCTGGTCATATTGGAAATAAATATTCTCTCCTGCGAGAGAATGAAAATAAATAATCGGATTCGACACCCCCCGAGAATCAAATGGTCGTCCCTTAGCATGCACCGCAAATAGAGGAGCCGAGTTTGTGTTTGTAGAGAGTGCGCGATCGGAATTGTGGGAAGGGTACCAGACTAAGTTTGTGATGGGCACCTGAGACCTTTATACAGACTAAATTTTATGACCAATGACATCCTTCGTAACGAAATAAATAAACAATCCTCAGATACAATACAAATGAAAAATTATCGCATACAAATAAGAAATTATACAATACAAATAAGAAATTATACAATGCAAATGGAAAATATAGAATACAAATGAAAAATTATACAATACAAATGATTTTTTTACAACACAAATGGAAAATATAGAATACAAATAAACATTATACAATCCAAATGGAAAATTATAAAATCCAAATGGAAAATTATAGAATACAAATAAAAATTATACAATACAAATGGAAAATTATACAATACAAATGAAAAATTATACAATACAAATGAAAAATTATACAATACAAATAAAAATTATACAATACAAATGGAAAGTTATACAATACAAATGGAAAAGATCGAATATTGCAACGTTTGACATGCCATATACGTGCACTCAGTTTTCTAATTTTTGAATGATAACTGGAGGAATCGAACTTGCATTGAATAATTTTAATGAACGCTCAACGGTGCATGTACATCTTGCAACTCTCCTGTGATGCGAATGGAAATATATACATATACATGTATATATAGTATCTTCATTGTTTCAAACAAGAAGGGATAATTTACTCATTTTCTTCTATAAGCAAGTATATCTCATCCATTTTCAAAATTTAGCGAATTACGAGAAGGTAATTTGGAAGGCCAGTAACAATAATAACTGCTTCTAACTTGAGTTTTTTCAAGCCTTTCCGATCTGCTGATATAAGACGTATCGTGGATGACGATATCTATCGACGGTACTTGTACTGAATGTATAGCAAAATATTTTGTGACTCTTACATGATTTTGCATAAATTTAGCTTGTAGTTTATATCACAGTATATGGTATTAACTTATTTTGTACATATTTAACATTACCCTTTCAAAGATTTTTCCTATACAACTGTACAAGGACATTTGTCTTTAGCTTGATGGGGTTTTTAAGACGGGAATCACATAAGCATGTTTCCAAACACATGTGAATTTGCAATTACGCAACTTAAATTTTAAAGTAGAAGTTTTGGTGGAGCTGCGGTTTCAGGACTGATTTCTTTTCTGATATCGGGACCAGAGGTTTTCAAGTTAAACAAACGCAGCCATTTTGCTGTACATAGAACCAATTCCTATTTAAAACTAAACGTATTTAAATATCCTTAGAGAAGGCTTGTGTGACGGATACAATTACCTCCAAGGGGGCATATGACTCAAAGATATTGAGAATAAGAATTAAATCAGAATGGTTATCAATAGTGTCAATGCTTTTTTAAAAAGTTTTTCAGGACTGTTAAGAGAAAGAAGATTATACATATAAATATATCTTTCGTCATTTGTAACCACTATTTTCACGAAAAAAAGGGTTTTTGGTCAACGGTATGATTGTGCAAAACTTTAACCTCGAAGGCAGTGCACGGAATGAATTTGACCAGAATTACTATGGAAATAAAAACAACACCAGCAATCCTTGTATAAGAATTTCTTATCTTCAAGTTGTGCGGAAAATGTAGCTAAAATCCTTAACGTTAACAGTATCTTAAAAAGTTCCAAAATTATTTATTCTGTTTAATGGTCTTCACGGACACACAGATTACCTGTTGATTGAGGTATAGATATACCATTCACTTTTAAATGTTTTTGGGGTGTATTATAATTTATTCCATGATTTGGGTTTCACTACCCCGGGTTTAACCTCACGAGACAAGGTCTTAAGATGAAATTCTTCCGGAGATACTTATTTTCCATTTTTACTTTCATTCAAAATAATATTATTTTTTACTGTGAAAATGAATAATTTTATTACTATAATGCTAGGAAAGGCGAAAAGAAAATGCACAGATAAAAAATTAAGCAGCTTACAATGTACAAGACACAACTATAAAGCTAAAGTGTATTTGACATTCAATTGACTTAACGGCTACTGATCAAAATGTCATTGACAGGCTCCTTTAAGTGTCTTTTCAGTGGTCATTCAGTTACCATTCCCTTGACTGAAAATTTCTAATATAATAAAGTTCATTGTTTCAGTTCTTTCTACATGCTTGTAGATAATATGGAAAAGTTACAGATCATATTTGAGTTTTTGCGTTGAGTGACTCATTTTTACAAAAGTTAAAGCCCTTAGATTTTGATTTTTTTTATTATTCACTCTTTCACTGACTTTTGATTGCTGTGTTTGTAGATAATGACTAGACTGAAGCTAGCAGCCAATAACAGCAGCCATTAAGCCCGTAGAAGCTAGCAGCCACTAAGGAAATTCATCAAAGGACTGAGAGTACTCTGACGCAATACTGTTTAATGCCTCATTTTCGACAATTTATAATTAATAATTAGATAATTAATGCAACACTTAATTATTAATTAATAATTCAAACACTTGGAGGCAGTTAAGCTCACCTGCATAAGGAAAATTATGCGGTTTCACAACAAACAAACAAACAAACAAAAAGAAGAAAATGTCACCATCTTTGACCGCTTAAGAATAAAACAGCATTGGATAGGTTAAGTACTTCCGGGAGAATCCCTTTTAGGCTCTTTTACGGGTCTCAGGAACATGATGGTGCCAAGAGGCTAACCTGAAATTTGCTTACTCCTAAAATTTACATTGATAAGGGTTTGAAGGTAATTTAATCTATTTTAAGTTATGATCCTTGAAGTGTGCTTCGAACAATTACTGGCTCAAGGTAAAAGGGTCCACAGGGCTATTATATACGGCCATAAAATTTAGGCTGAAGTGGTACCACTAAGTGGTGCCAAGGGCGGGTTACATATTTCAAGCAGCTATTATACCTCTTATCTTATAAGTGTGCTTTAAATCATTACTGTGCAAGATAGAAGATTTCTAGGACTATCTTTCCCGCAATCGGTTTGAGGCTGTAACGGCACCACCAAGTGGTGCCAACGGTGGGGAACATCTTTCATGCTTTCATTTTTCAACCATCATTGACCACTAGAACAAACTAACACTAAACTGGAAAAAAAGATAAGGGCCTTAGGGAGTATATTTTGTCAACTTTTTGACAGGTTCCAATGACTAGAAAAGGCCAGTTAGGTAACCTGAACTTTGTTGTTTTTCACATTGTCTATTGATATACAGATTAAAAGTAAGATGTTATACCCCTTATCTTTGAAGTGTGCTTCAAATCATTACTGGGGCAAGGTAGAGGGCCCCTAGGACTATCATTTCCCGCTATCAGAATGTTGCTGTAGTGGTACCACCAAGTAGTGCCATGGGTGGGGCATGTATTTCAAGCATTCATATTGAAAGCATCTTTGGCTACCAGAACAAAGTAACACTAGTGAAAGGTTAAGGACCTTAGGGAGAACCACTTGCCAGGTTTTGGAAGTGTCCCTAGGAAAGGAAGGGGCCAGTAAGCTAACCTGAAATTTGTTGCTTTTCACTTTGTGTTTTAATATACGGGTTAAAGGTCAGCTATTATACCCCCTTAACTTTGAAGTGTGCTTCAAATCATTACTGGGGCAAGGTAGAGGGCCCCTAGGACTATCATTTCCCGCTATCTGAATGTTGCTGTAGTGGTACCACCAAGTGGTGCCATGGGTGGAGCACGTATTTCAAGCATTCATTTTGAAAGCATCTTTGGCTACTAGAACAAAGTAACACGAGTGAAAGGTTGAGGACCTTAGAGAGAACAACTTGCCAGGTTTCTGAAGGGTCCCGACAAAGAGAAAGGGCCAGTAAGCTAACCTGAAATTTGTTGTTTTCCGTTTGTGTTTTAATATACGGGTTAAAGGTCAGCTATTATACCCCTTATCTTTGAAGTGTGCTTCAAATCATTATTGCGGCAAGGTAGAGGGCCCCTAGGACTATCATTTTCTGCTATTAAAATGTTGCTGTAGTGGTACCACCAAGTGGTGCCATGGGTGGGGCACGTATTTCAAGCATTCATTTTGAAAGCATCTTTGGTTACTAGAACAAAGTTAACACTAGTGAAAGGTTAAGGACCTTAGGGAGAATCACTTGCCAGGTTTTCGAAGGGTCCCGGGGAAGTAAAAGGGCCAGTAAGCTAACCTGAACTTTGATGTTTTTCACTTTGTGTTTTAATATACGGATTAAAGGTCAGCTATTATACCCCTTTTCTTTGAAGTGTGCTTCAAATCATTACTGGGACAAGGTAGAGGGCCCCTAGGACTATCATTTCCCGCTATCAGAATGTTGCTGTAGTTGTACCACCAAGTGGTGCCATGGGTGGGGCACGTATTTCAAGCATTCATTTTGAACGCATCTTTGACTACTAGAACAAAGTAACACTAGTGAAAGGTTAAGGACCTTAGGGAGAACCACTTGCCAGGTTTTGGAAGGGTCCCTAGGAAGGGAAGGGGCCAGTAAGCTAACCTGAACTTTGTTGTTTTTCACATTGTGTTTTTATATACGGGTTAAAGGTCAGCTATTATACCCCCTTAAGTTTGAAGTGTGCTTCAAATCATTACTGGGACAAGGTAGAGGGCCCCTAGGACTATCATTTCCCGCTATCAGAATGTTGCTGTAGTGGTACCACCAAGTGGTGCCATGGGTGGGGCACGTATTTCAAGCATTCATTTTGAATGCATCTTTGACTACTAGAACAAAGTAACACTAGTGAAAGGTTAAGGACCTTAGGGAGAACCACTTGCCAGGTTTTGGAAGGGTCCTGTTGAAGAAAAAGGGCCAGTAAGCTAACCTGAACTTTGTTGTTTTTCACTTTGTGTTTTAATATACGGGTTAAGGGACAGTTAATATACCCTTTATCTTTGAAGTGTGCTTCAAATCATTACTGGGACAAGGTAGAGGGCCCCTAGGACTATCATTTCCCGCTTTCAGAATGTTGCTGTGGTGGTACCACCAAGTGGTGCCATGGGTGGGGTACGTATTTCAAGCATTCATTTTGAATGCATCTTTGACTACTAGAACAAAGTAACACTAGTGAAAGGTTAAGGACCTTAGGGAGAACCACTTGCCAGGTTTTGGAAGGGTCCCTGGGAAAAGAAGGGGCCAGTTAGCTAACCTGAACTTTGTTGTTTTTCACTTTGTGTTTTAATATACGGGTTAAAGGTCAGTTAATATACCCTTTATCTTTGAAGTGTGCTTCAAATCATTACTGGGTCAATGTAGAGGGCCCCTAGGACTATCATTTCCTGCTATCAGAATGTTGATGTAGTGGTACCACCAAGTGGTGCCATGGGTGGGGTACGTATTTCAAGCATTCTTTTTGAAAGCATCTTTGGCTACTAGAACAAAGTAACACTAGTGAAAGGTTAAGGACCTTAGGGAAAACCACTTGCCAGGTTTTGGAAGTGTCCTGTTGAAGGAAAAGGGCCAGTAAGCTAACCTGAACTTTCTTGTTTTTACACTTCAAAGGTAAGGGAGGTAGTAGTCTTTCTTTAACTTCATCTCACAATGCAATGTAAAAAAAAGTTTGGTTTAGTCTACTGGTCCCTTCCAGGGCCAGAGAGCCGGAGATCCCTCAAAAAGTTGACAAGATATACTAAATAAGAATACTTACCCATAGCAGTGCTATTTTAAATGTTGTCCAAAGATGACAAAGAGAAAATTGCTAACAATTTGGTCCCAAACCTTAACACTACTTAATGGCACCCCTACAACCCAAATGTGACAGTGGGAAACGATAGCCCTATTTTGCCTCAGTCTTGGTTGAATGCACTATTCAAAGGCAAGGTTGATAATTGCTGATATTTAACTCTTTCAAACAATAGATCGTCCTTGGGTAGAGGGTATGCAGTGACCTTGAATCAATTTTTTAGATGAAAGATCAACGTCAGGAAATAGCTTTGCATAAGAAAACTTTGTTCAGAGTATGTCTTCTCTCTCCTTGGCCTTACCTGGCTCAAACTTTACTCACAGAGTATCCATTGGCGAAGGGTGTTCAAGGACTTGAGCCATTTTTTTCAAACAAATGTCAAGGTAAAGAAAACCTCCTTGTGTAAAATCCTTGTTCAGAGCATATTTTCTCCCCGCTTGGCTCTTTTGAGCTCATACTTTATACTTAGAGTCCTCTCGGGTAGAGGGTTTGCGGTGACATTGAGCCAATTTTCTAGATGAAAGGTGAAGGTAAGAAAATCTCTTTGCATAAACATATACTTGTCTAGAGCAAACGTTCTTTCTAATTTTTATAGATGAAAGGTCAAAGTCAGTAAACTCTTTGTGTACAATCCTTGTCCAGGGTATATTTTTTTCTCTCGTTTGCCCTACCTGGATGAAACATTTATTTTCTAGGATGGTTGTCAAGTTTATAGAAAACCTCTGCAAAAAAATTTCTTTTTCATTTTTCCTTCCATCCAGGTCACAAAGAAAACTACAACTGAGTTCAAGGCTTAAATCCATTACAAAATACATGACTGTTTTCATATTTTGAGTATGCAAAAATGAACCAAATTATGTTCGAAAATTACTCACATAGACCCTCACCAGACTTGTTGCAGACCGGTAAACGGGTAAACAGGGTACAAATACCATAATTACTATATGGGCCTGTACAAAATTGGACTAGGCAGCAATTAATCATCATTATTCTAATCAAAATAACAAGAAACACACTAGAGGTGTGATAAAATATATAGAGAAACAAAGGGTTAATTTCTATTGTAAAACGTTATATTTTGTATGTTGTTAAACCATTCCCTCACGTTGATTTGGTCCCTCCCTTCGACAAGAACCAAATATCATGGCACTTTGGAAAAGTTTGCTAACATAAACTCACCCCATGAATGCAAAATTTTGGGAACAGCTTTATATTGAGTATTTTGTTAGGCAAGTGTTCCACCCCACCCCCACCCCCCACCCCAACCACCACCAGCCTTTATTTTTAGCTCATTTGATCTGACGGATCAAATAAACTTTTATTTCTGATTATAATCTCTGTTGTTGTTGTTGTCTTTGGCGTAAAATTTTACAATATTATCTTCTCAAGAACTGCTGGACCAGTTTAAACAAAATTGCCTAAAAGTTTCCTTGGGTAAAGGGGATTTAAGTTTGTTCAAATAAGGGTAAAGTTCATTTTAAGGAGTTATAAGATGACTGAAAATTTCAAAAGTCTTATTCTCAAGAACCACTGAGTCAGAAAAGTTTGATTTATTTGAAAGCTTCATAACATAGTGTAGATTTAATTTGTCCACACATGACCCCCAGGGATAGAGTGGGGCCATAAGAGGCAATTAAAGTTTTATAATGGAACGTATAAGAAATACAAACTTTTCAAGACCCACTTGGCAAGAGCAATGGAAACTTATTGCGATAGCTTCATTACATATTATGGAATCAAAATTGTTTTTACAAAGCACTACTCCTCCTACCGTTTTATCTAATTTGAATGAGACTGTACAAGTAGATTATACTAAGATACATTATTCTGTTAATCTTCTTTAAAGAGATTTAGTTGAACAGTGTTGTCATGGTTAATAAGGTAGATACAGTCAAACCTCATTATCTCAAACTAGATGGGGCCACTATTAAAGTTTGAGATATCCGATGATTCGAGACAACCTTGAATTTATACATGTTATAGGTGGGTTCATGAATCCCTATTTGACCCCCAGGGTGAAAATGAAAACTCCAAAACATTATTGCACATCTACAGGACACCACCCTCCATTTTCCATAAGATGATTAGGCTACTGTGTACAAGAGGCCCAACGGCCACATCGCTCACTTGAGCACTGTGGCTAGGAAAAAAGCAAAAATCAGTTTAGTATTGAAAAGCTTAAATGCATAAGTGGTCCCAACCTACCCCTTAAAGGGAGTGGGGATATGATTTGAACAAATTAAGATCTACACTAACTCAGGATGCTTACATAATTTTTTGACTGTGACTTTTTTCTCTACAAGTTTGAACTTTTATTGTGGCCCTACCCTACCGCTGGAGGTCATGATTTGAATAAACTTGAATCTACACTATCTGAGGATGCTTCCATATATATATGACAAAAGATTTTTCCTATATATTCCTATGTAAAACTTTGATCGTTCATTGTGGCCCCACCCTTACCCGGGGGTCATGATTCGAACAAACTTGAATCTACACCACCTGAGCTTTGCTGTTCTTGAGAAGAAGATTTTTGAAGATTTTTCCTATATACTTTATGAAAACTTTGATCTTCCATTGTGGCCCCACCCTACCTCCGGGGGTCATGATTTGAACAAATTTGAATCTATACCACCTGCAGATGCTTCCATATATATTTGACCAATTATAGCTTTGCTGTTCTTGAGAAGAAGATATTTCCTATATACTCCTATGTTAAACTTTGATCGACCATTGTGGCCCCACCCTACCCCGGGGATCATGATTTGAACAAACTTGAATCTACACCACCTGAGAATGCTTCCATATAAATATGACAAATCATAGCTTTGCTATTCTTGAGAAAAAGATTTCTGAAGATGTTTCCTATATATTCCTATGTAAAACTTTGATTGTCCATTGTGGCCCCACCCTACCCCCGGGGTTCATGATTTGAACAAACTTCAATCTACACTATCTGACACTAATTCCATATGAGTTTCATCTTTCCTGGCCCATTGGTTCTTGAGAAGAAGATTTTTCAATAATGCCATTAATCCCCTTCACCCAAGGATACTTTGTGCCAAGTTTGATTGAAATTGGTCCAGTAGTTCTGGAGAAGAAGATGAAAATGTGAAAAGTTTACAACAACGCCAACGACAACGACGACAGACAACGGACAAATTTTGATCAGAAAAGTTCACTTGAGCCTTCGGCTCAGGTGAGCTAAAAATGTAAGAGGGGTTCTGGGAACCAGGGGCTTTTTGTATAAAAGGTCATTTTTCGACCCCATATGACCCTAAGGGTAAAAATGAAAATTCCAAAACCTTATTGCACATCTACGGGACACCATCAATCATCTTCCATAAGATGATTAGGCTACTGTGTAAAATGTAAGAGGAGTTCTAGGAACCAGGAATTTTTTGCATTTTTACCTCCATTTGACCCCAGGGTAAAAATGAAAATTCAGAAACCTGAATGCTCATATACAGGACACCACCAATCATGTTCCAAAAGATGATTAGGATACTATTTTAAATGTAAGAGGAGTTCTGAGAACGAGGTTTTAGTAGAATGAAATATGAAGATAAAACGGTATTCAATCTCAGAAGTCCAATGAAACGATACAAATTTGAAGCAGAGCAAACGCGGACCTCAAAAATTAGAGGTGGGCTCAGGTGCCATGGAGGAGTAAACATCCTCTCCCGACCGGTCAAATCCGTCGTCTGCTCCTTGTCATGATCGGGAAACAAAAACCAGATAAATCCGCAGACAGTTCAGTGTATAAATAATATCATAACAATTAGTATGAGAAACGTCAGTCAGCATTTGACTCAATAATAGGTTGTATGTGCTGACAAGGTCATTGTATCGACCTAACACTTGCGAAAAGATGACTTCAAACGACACTGTTGATACCCTTGTTTCGTCAACTTGTTTGTCAATAGCTTGCCTCGTTTTAGCAATTGTTCATACGTAGAGCATGCTGTTGCGTATCGAATCAACTGAGAGACATAAACACCATATGCAGGTGATAAGGGTAAAATTAAAAATTTCAAAGCCTTATTGCAAACCTTCAGGACACCGCCTATCATATTCCAAAAGACTGATTGGTTACTGCGTAAAATATAAGAGGAGTTTGAGGAAGAAGCAAATGTGACAGACAGACGGACGGAATAGGGTAACAACATTACAAGAAAACTGTACAGGACCTGGATATCGAATATCTGAAACATAATCCTCCACCGTGTTCATGTTCTTCTTCACCCTATAAATAGTCCTGCTGGACACGTTATTACTGGTGACGTAAATATAGTTAATAATGAGGACCTTAGATAATTAATTTTAAAAGGTCCTAAATATAGGGAACCCCGATCCTTCAACTGGCGTCGAAATTTCTTAAATATTATGGATTCTGTAGAGGATTACGCCAGGCGATGGGCCAGATATGAAAAAGAACACCTTGACACTTTGTCAGAATGGATTAAATGTATCAGATGTATGTTAAAATCGCGCATGAAAAGATTGAGGCGAAATATGAGAACCATCTATCCTTCTGTATTCAATAATCCGGAAGTGAAAAAAGAAATAGATAAATTATATGATTAGTACGTACTGGTCCCTACTGACAGCTCAGGTAACAACATTGTCTTTGTTTGTAAGGCTTATTATATTAAATGTATTTTAGAGGAACTAGGATTTAATTCTACAAGTGGTAATCCAAATTATACTCATAGTTCCTTTTCTAAAGAAGACATTCTTCAAAATCATGTCAGTTTTGAATATTTTTAATATTGCAAACAACCAAAATGAATTTGAATTACCATATCTATATTGGATTCCGAAACTTCACAAAAATCCTTACAAACAAAGATACATAGCGGGTTCCAGTAAATGTTCAACCAAGACTCTTTCTTTACTCCTCACTAAGATATTAACAGTAGTGAAGGAGAAACTTCAAGAGTACTGTGCAACAATATATTCGAGAAATGGTGTAAATCAGATGTGGATACATAAAAATTCTAAGGAACTTTATGAAAATTTGAAATCACAAGAATTTACCAAAATCAACAGCTTAAAAACTTTTCAACTTCATACACAACCATTCCCCACGATAAATTAAGCTGTATGCTTTCGGATATAAGTCAAAGAGTAAGACAATGTATTTTGTCAAAGACAATTAATATTCTCTATGTTGCGAGCTTACAGCTATTAGCTCGTCTTATTTTGTTGTACAAGGTGGAATTCCCATGGGTACGAATTGCGCCCCGTTATTAGCAGACCTTTTTTATATTCATATGAAGCAGAATTTGTCCAAAATACATGAAAAGAAGAGAACACTGAGACGTGGCCTTCAACTCGACATTTAGATATATCGACGACGTATTGTCAATTAACAATGGTTATTTCCATTCTTATGTCGATACGATATATCCCGGTGAGCTTGAGATAAAAGATACCACAGAGTCTGACACATCTGTTTCATATTTGGATATTTTACTTGAAAAAGACGTTAATGGTAATCTAACAACCAAGCTTTCTGATAAACGTGATGACTTTAACTTTTCAATCGTCAACTTCCCTTACTTATGCAGCAATATACCTTCATCACCTGCATACGGGGTTTATATCTCTCACTTGATTCGATACGCAAGAGCATGATCTACGTATATACAATTTCTAAAACGAGGTAAATTACTGACAAACAAGTTGATGAAACAAGAATATCAGCAGTCTCGTTTAAAGTCATTATTTCCCAAGCTCTATGGTCGATACAATGACCTTGTCAGCAAATACAATTTATCACTGAGTCAAATACTGACTGACGTTTTTCATACTAATTGTTAGGCCATTATTTACACACTGAATTGTCGACGGTATTTTCCGTTATTTCCCGATCATGACAAGGAGCACACGGCGGGTGTGACCAGTCGGCAGGGGATGCTCACTCCTCCATGCACCTGATCCCACCTTTGATGTTTTGGAGGTCCGTGTTTGCTCTGCTCCTATTTTGTAATGTTTAATGGACTTTTGAGCTTGAATACTGTTCGTTGTCTCCATATATTTCATTTAGAAAGTGTGGGTATAAAAAATGAATTTTATTAAGTATTCGATTGTTTTCTAGTGTACAGTCTCATAAATCCAATATGAAAGTGCAAATTATAGAGATTTTAAATGTCATAAGATTTGATCAAATTCGTTGTGCAAATGCTTCAATATTTTGTGTGACTACCAAGCGCTAATACAACAGCATGACAATGCCTCAGAGAACTCCGAATAAGAGTTCTAATCATTTACAATGGGATCTTGCTTAGTTCTTCACAGAGAGCATTTTCCAATTCCTGTACATTTGTTGGAGGCATATCAGTCGTACACATCGCTGAAGGACATCCCCAGTTTGTTCTACTGGGTTTAAGTCTGGCAAACATGAAGGTCATTGCATTCGTTCAATTGTTTCATTGGAAATATATTGTTCAACAACTCGAGCCCTGTTTGGTATTGCGTTATTATCCATGAGATCAAAATCTTGACCAAAACTAGTAGTAGCTGTAAAAGGACAAACAATGTTGTGGAAAATCTCATCGTGTATTTAAGACCAGTTAACGGACCATTCCGAATGAAATACTGTTCCGTAATCTATCGGAACATAACCCACTCCAAACCATGACAGAAAGCGGTTATGCTTAGCAACACAATAGTTATGGTACTGTTAATTCTTTTGGCGCCGCACACAGAGACGACCATATGGAAGTCCACACAAAACTTGGATTCATATGTGAACAGAATCGGCCTCGTAATTGCCAATGTTCATGGTTATTACTAACTCAAGACAAGCATTGCGAGATATTACAGTCAAACATGGACGGATATGCTGGCTTGTAAACATGCAAAGAGCCAGAGCTACTTAGGGCCCTTTTTAGCCCTGAGAATTTCTAAAAAATAGAAATTGCTCAGTTTTGGTTTTGAAATGCAGTATTTATAGCTTGGATCCTTGACTGTGTATCTATTGAACATGACGTAATTTTCTCTCTAGTCAATGCATTATGACGTCATAAAATGCGTCATGTTTCCCATATTCAGTAAAAAAAAAAACCATAAAAATGGCCAAAAATTGAGGTATTATTTCAATATTTCATATAGAGCACAACCTCTGATCCAAAATATGCAATTACATAATGAACGATCGGTTTCTGAAGATCACAAAACATGTTTTAATTTTTGGATCGTGAGCTGTGCTCATATTTTAATTCTTTGCTGAAGGTAGTCAAATACGCATGTTTTCTGCAAAATTCAAGAACATTGCATTTTATCAAAGCCTGTTTACCAGTACCTGAATTCTCAAAAAGAAATTTTATTATAGGAAATGAAAGCACTAAGTCTCTACTCTATTTTGATATATGAAATGGGACAGAAGGTGATAGTCAAATAATTGATATAAGGACAGGGCCATTTTATGCAAAAAATGAAACTAGCTCTTTGCTGCAGGTATCCTATTTCTTAACGTCTGAGTGGGTTTTTGCAACCCATGATCATTCCTATACTTTCTATTCAAGATTTCGGCAGACATGAACCGATGCGTTTTGCCAAGAGCAAATTTCACACTGCTGACGGGCTGTCGTACTTTTTGGCCTGTCACTTCAGTTTTTGTTGCACCCCCCCCCCCCTCCTGTGTTCTGGGACCTTTCCCTTTACCTCCTTGATACGCTTTGGCTGACGTTTAACTGTCGAACCAGTTGACGTTAAGCATACCCAATTGCAACATGCCTTTGGCACAACCGTTGTGCTGTACATCCATATGTCGCCTCTGCGGTATGCTGTCATTAGTTAAGGTCAACAATTGTCAAATTTCAAAGTCTAAAGTAATTTTTAGCTCACCTGAGCTGAAAGCTCAAGTGAGCTTTTCGGATCACCCGTTGTTCCGTCGTCCGTCCGTCTGTAAACTTTTCACATTTTCAATTTCTTCTCAAGAACCACTGGGCAAATTGTAGCCAAACCTGGTACAAAGAATCCTTGGGTTAGGGGAGTTTAAAATGTTAAAATGAAGGGCCAAGTCCCCTTCAAAGGGGAGATAATCAAGAAAAGACAAAAATTGGGTGGGGTGATTAAAAAATCTTCTTCTCAAGAACCACTGGGCCAGAAAAGCTGAAATTTATGTGGAAGCATCCTGGGATAGTGTAGATTCTAATTGTTCAAATCATGACCCCTGGGGGTAGGGCGGGGCCACAATAGGGAATCCAAGTTTTACATTGAAATATGCAGAAAAAAAACTTTAAAAATCTTCTTCTCAAGAACGACTGGGCCAGAAAAGCTGAAAAAATATGTGGAAGCATTCTGGGGTAGTGTAGATTCTAATTGTTCAAATCATGACCCCTGGGGGTAGGGCGGGGCCACAATAAGTACTACAGGGGATGGGGGATCAGGTGAAAAACAGCAAGGCCAAAGTTACTTAGGTGAGCGTTGTGGCCCTTGGGCCTCTTGTTGAAAATTAAAGTCTTACACAAAATTTCTTTCACTTGACCTTTGACAGCGTTTCTCATTTTGGGAGGGGGATATTGTAAATGTGCACATGGTTTCGGTTACTCGGTAATCGAACTTGTGCAAATAAAAAGCAGTATGTACGACAGCCACATAAATATTATTCCTAAAAACAAAACTCTTGTATTAAAAAATAATTGTGGACTTAATTCCATGACCCGTTACTTTTTTGTTGAGTATACATTATTTTTTTTTTATTTTTATTGATCTATCAATTTCAGTATTTACAGTGATTAATTATCATAACTGAATAAACAAAAGAAACTGACTTCTATCAGTTTACTCATAAGATCAATGGTACCCTGCTCAGAACCAGAACACTTGATCCATTGGACCAGTTTCAGAATTTTGGAAAGGTCACCCTTCCTTGTTTCTTTTCATAACCATGCACTAAGTTTGTCTGCTCAATACACAGGAACAGAGAAGATTTTCAAAGAATTGAAGCAATTTCACTATACATGTATGACCAATAAAGCCCCACCTTAACAAAATAACCATGACCAAGAGGCCTTAATTCAAAATTTTGGAAGAGGCACACTTGCTTATCATTTCTGTGCATTTAGTTTGTCTCCTAAATATACAGCTGAGAGAAGAAGACTTTAAAGAATATTACTTTACTTATATGATCTATAAAGCCCAACTCTTACATCAAAACTCCAAATCTAAGGACCAAGAATTTCACAGTTTGCTTTTGAGGTATCATTGCTTATTGGAAAAAAAAATAAGCAAGCATTTAACGAATAAGTTGATTATACAAGGATATAAAGAATCTCGTTTACACACAATATTTTGCAAATTCTATGGTTGAAACAAGGGCTATGATTGCAACTACAATCTCTCGTTAAGTCCGTTACTTTTACATTGAAATGTCTACTGAATTCTCCAGTTTCCCGATAATGACAAAGAGCAAACAACGGATGTGACCGGACAACAGGGGATGCTCACTCATTTAAGGTACCTGGTCCCTCCTCTGTTTTCAGAGGTCCTTGTGGCTCTGCTAACAATTTTGTATTGTTTGCTTTGACTGTTCGCAATTCTCATATCTTATAAATGCTTAAAGTCTGACTGCTTGAAGTCTAGGAGTAAATAAGACTTTTAAAAGTTACATTAAATTTGATAGTTTGAACCCCACCCCTCAGGTTCCAACAAATTCTATGTCGATATCGACAATATAACATCGATATTGTAATGCTATCGATCCTGATCATTACTATGGAATTGGAAATACTGGATAAATATTAAACTTAGTTTTATTTCGACACCGTTGCTATCGACAATATCAACGATATCGATACAGATCTGTACAATTTATTTCCAAATTGAGGAAGAAACATATTTATAGAAGGTCGCAAGTATGATGTCAATGTGCATTCATTATTTGGTATAAATTAGCTGCAATAATGTAGCCCTCTCAGATTTTTTTAAACATGATATTCTCAGGAGAGGGCTACAATTCCACTGCATCTCCATAATGGTGCAAATTTATATTTTTGATACGGGCGTCTGCAGGCAAAATAAACTGTTTTTGCATTTAACTTACTTCCAATAAGAATTTTTATTCACTATCAACAACATAGCCCATTATACGCGAAAACCAAGTAAAGTAAATCTGCGTGTTTACCAGTCGTTCTCTTCAGCAGCCATGACAGTTCTCGCGTGATGTACTGAGACTTGCGCTTTATATTTAGAATCACTTGATAAAGTAAATGTCGGTGTTGATAAATGTTTGTGTTGTTTGGTATCACTAAACATCGATAAATAAAAGCAATCCATGTGATATTTGTTCATAAACCGTAATATTTATGCTTAAAATAAGGGAAATCCAATATAGATCCGCTCCCGTAGATCCAGAATTCTCATTGGTTGTTCCAAAATAAAATCGATCAAAGTCAGTAAACATGGCGGACAAATTCAAGTTATGATGTTGACATACACGAAAAATAACCGATCTACGAATTGTTCGTTATATTTTTGGACCAATTCATGTCTTGCATAACTACATTTTATGAGTTCAGTTAAGATATGATAATAAAATACCCACTTTCTGATAATTTGAACCAAAAACTGTGCGGTAGTGAATTACTCCCGCACTTGCACCATTACGGAGATCCTAAGGAGTTGTAGCCGTCTCCCCCCCAAAAAATCGGAGAGGGTTACATTATTGCAGCTAGGTATAAATATCTAAATAAAATTAAGGATGACAAATAAAGGGCAAGGGTTGTTTTTATTTTTAAGGAGGTTGGGGTTAGGGTAAGGTTTTGTGTAAGGGTGAGCGTTGGTAAAAATATTATGGTTTGCGGAATCATAGTTCAATATTGGTACGAGATCGACATTAGGACAAACTTAATAATCAGAAAGAACGTACTCATAACTGTTGCATAAAGAAATACAGCCACAAGAATGATGTCGAAAATGATTTGATATCCATACGATATCGTCGATATCGACAATATCGATAGCAAGTACAATCTTCCTAAATTTAAAGTATTTAAACAAAGACATACATGCACAATGGCAAGGACAGCAGTTTGAAATGCTTGAGCAGACATGAATCGACATCGAAATGATATCGACACTATAAAAATGATAGCATTCAGGTAATATAACATTGAGGGAGGTAACCAACATCCATTGAATAATCATGATTCAATATCAATGCGATATCGTGGATACGTACAGTAAGAAAAACTTTGTAAATATTGAGTATTGTAACATACGAACAAGAAAAAAGAAATATTGTAGCAAACTATGAAAAAATAATCTGTCGATATCGTAACTACATCTTGTCTTTGGCATAACTCGGCTCAAAAGAGCCAGGAACATGAAATTCACAACTTTCCTCTCCTTTTACTCACAGATGCTATATACGAAAATTGATTAAAATTGATATAAAGGTCACATAGAAAAAGCTGAATATGTTTAAATATAACATACGATGGACGACAAATGACAACAGACGAAAACATATAGCAATAAGTCACCTGAGTAAATGAACAACCTCATCTCAAAATGTAATGTTAAAATGTGACAAATTTGGATGAGATGATTGTCTCAAAGACTCTCTTAAAACATAACAAGGGGCACTTTCTATGATCCCTTTCCCTTGCCTAGTGTTGGTTTGTTACATTATTCAAAGATGGCGAAGAAAAAAACGCTTGAAACAACCCACTTGGCGGAACCCCTACAGTGAAAATGATAAGCCAGCCCCCCCCCCCCCATTCTGCCACAAAAGTGCTTTCATGCATACTTCAAAAAGGGCTTTCAACCAAAGCACAACTAGGTGGTTCCCCTAAAGTCTTAATCTGAGATCGGCAAATGATAGCCCGATACGCCACCTCCTATACTCTACTAAGGAATGATGCATATCCACTTTCAAAAAATAATAACTGATCTTTATCCGTGTTTCAATATTCAATGTAAATAAACGACAAAGTTGAACTGTCCCCCATCAAGTCCGAGAGAACCCGAAAGTTTCCAATGATCCTAAACCAGTATTAGTTTCTTCTAGGGGCCTAAGGTGATTTGAAAATGAAAGTTTGAATTACGCCCCCACCCATGGCACCACTTGGTGGTACCACTACAGCAACATTCTGATAGCGGGAAATGATAGTCCTAGGGGCCCTCTACCTTGTCCCAGTAATGATTTGAAGCACACTTCAAACTTAAGGGGGTATAATAGCTGACCTATAACCCGTATATAAAAACACAAAGTGAAAAACAACAAAGTTCAGGTTAGCTTACTGGCCCTTTTTCTTCAACACGACCCTTCGAAAACCTGGCAAGTGGTTCTCCCTAAGGTCCTTAACCTTTCACTAGTGTTACTTTGTTCTAATAGCCAAAGATGCTTTCAATATGAATGCTTGAAATACGTGCCCCACCCATGGCACCACTTGGTGGTACCACTACAACAACATTCTGATAGCGGGAAATGATAGTCCAAGGGACCGTCTACCTTGCCCCAATAATGATTTGAAGCACACTTCAAAGATAAGAGGTATAATAGCTGAACTTTCACCCGCATATTAAAACACAAAGTGAAAAACAACAAATTTCAGGTTAGCTTACTGGCCCCTTCCTTTCCTAGGGACACTCCCAAAACCTGGCAAGTGGTTCTCCCTAAAGTCCTTAACCTTTCACTAGTGTTACTTTGTTCTAGTAGCCAAAGATGCTTTCAAAATGAATGCTTGAAATACGTGACCCACCCATGGCACTACTTGGTGGTACCACTACAGCAACATTCTGATAGCGGGAAATGATAGTCCTAGGGGCCCTCTACCTTGCCCCAGTAATGATTTGAAGCACACTTCAAAGATAAGGGGTATAACATCTTACTTTTAATCCGTATATCAATAGACAATGTGAAAAACAACAAAGTTCAGGTTACCTAACTGGCCTTTTCTAGTCATTGGAACCTGTCAAAAAGTTGACAAAGGATACTCCCTAAGGTCCTTAACTTTTTTCCAGTTTAGTGTTAGTTTGTTCTAGTGGTCAATGATGGTTGAAAAATGAAAGCATGAAAGATGTTCCTCACCGTTGGCACCACTTGGTGGTGCCGTTACAGCCTCAAACCGATTGCGGGAAAGATAGTCCTAGAAATCTTCTATCTTGCACAGTAATGATTTAAAGCACACTTATAAGATAAGAGGTATAATAGCTGCTTGAAATACGTAACCCGCCCTTGGCACCACTTGGTGGTACCACTTCAGCCTAAATTTTATGGCCGTATATAATAGCCCTGTGGACCCTTTTACCTTGAGCCAGTAATTGTACGAAGCACACTTCAAGGATCATAACTTAAAATAGATTAAATTACCTTCAAACCCTTATCAATGTAAATATTAGGAGTAAGCAAATTTCAGGTTAGCCTTTTGGCACCATCATGTTCCTGAGACCCGTAAAAGAGCCTAAAAGGGATTCTCCCGGAAGTACTTAACCTATCCAATGCTGTTTTATTCTTAAGCGGTCAAAGATGGTGACATTTTCTTCTTTTTGTTTGTTTATTTGTTTGTTGTGAAACCGCATAATTTTCCTTATGCAGGTGAGCTTAACTGCCTCCAAGTGTTTGAATTATTAATTAATAATTAAGTGTTGCATTAATTATCTAATTATTAATTATAAATTGTCGAAAATGAGGCATTAAACAGTATTGCGTCAGAGTACTCTCAGTCCTTTGATGAATTTCCTTAGTGGCTGCTAGCTTCTACGGGCGTAATGGCTGCTGTTATCGGCTGCTAGCTTCAGTCTAGTTAGATAATGACCTGATTTTTGGTTTGTCTCTTGATATTGATGACTTACAGATCATGCTTGGTGATGACTCTTCTCTACGATGGTTATGGCCCTTTGAATTTGAAAATATGTAATAATTCACTGTTTTCCGGATTTTTTTTGGCTATGTTTGTAGATAATTAGCTGATTTTTGGTATGTTTTTTTTTTTATATTTATCTACTTATGATGAGGTAAGAATTCAATTTGAAAGGATACAACTTTCCTAATGCTATTAGAATAAGACAGAAAAAATCAATCTTTTAACACAATACATGAAATTAAAAAAAAGGACATAAAATATTCAATAAAACTGAAGACACTTTAAAAATTTTATGAAAACGTTATGAAAACCTTTATTCAATAAACATGTCCTAGTTGAACATGTGTAAGAATATTTAGAGGATTGCAAATACCCTCAACTAACTAATCAAGATAAAGAGATGTGTAATAAACGATTTCCAGATGTGAACAAGCTATAAAACTGATGAAAAACAACAAATTCCCCGGAACTGATGGGTTAACTAAGGAGTTCTTTGAAATATTTTGGAAAGATATTTAAAAATACTTTTATGATTCTGAAAAAGAGAAATTACTTTTTCCTCAAAAGTGATCAATTATTCTCTGACTCGTAAAAAAGAAAAAAGAATGATCTTAGAAATTTTAGACCAATTAGTCTGACAAATTGCGACCACAAACTTTTAGCATATATTTTTCGCTGCTCTTTTTATTATGTTCCCCAAACGAAGTTGGGGAACATATTGTTTTTACTCTGTTTCTTATTATTAGGGTCTTCCGTCTTCAGCGGAAGACCCTTCTATTATTCTTCGGTTTCTTTTTTACCTTTATTAGGGTCTTCCGTCTTCAGCGGAAGACCCTTCTATTATTCTATTGTTTCTTTTTCACTTTTCTTATTATTAGGGTCTTCCGTCTTCAGCGGAAGACCCTTCTATTATTCTTCGGTTTCTTTTTTACCTTTATTATTATTCTTTTTTCTTCTTACAAAATTTGTGCAGAAGATTTCTCGGAGATGGCTCGTTCGATTTTATCCAAATTTTCATGGTAGATGCGTTGACATCTGAAGTTAATTCCGGCAATATCGTTTTTTTAAAATCACTTCCGGTCGGAAGTTATCGCCCTTTTATTAAAATTCAGAGGACCTCCTTGTCTGCGATGGAACTCAAAAACGGCTTAAGCTAGAGCGCTGAAATTTTCAGTGATGATAGAGGACATGTTGCCATTTTGCACCTGGGTTTAGATATTTTCCGGAAGTGCCTAGTATGGAAGCTCGGTAGGGGTCGAAATTTAGGACACGAATCAGGAGTGAATTTTTGAGACATTTTGTATCATATCTTTTAAAGTATAATTATTTTGCTAAAACATATTCAACAATATTTGTGCAGAATGGCAAGATCTTTAATATGATATCAAGAAAAAAGGGCTGACTTATCATATTAGGGGCCGAGAGGGGCCAAAAGTATTAAATCAATAACTCTTTAACGATCAATATTTTGGTATACATTACTGAAGCAAAAATGTTTATTTTAATTATTTACAACTATATATTATAATATTTATGTCATATGTTACATAATTAGGGGCCACGAGGGGCCAGAATGCCAGATCTTTGGCACTCTATATCTCGAAAGTGGGAAATGTTTTGATAAGCAATATAGAATAAAAGATGTTCAAAATAATGTTCTAAACAGTATGTAACTTTTCGATTTTTGCTAAACGTCCCCATTAAGGAGTTGAAGGGCTGGCCCCTAAATATATCTTTTGCATATATCTCGGAAACGAAAAAGAATATCTGAATAGTTGTTGAACAAAAAGTGTTCAAAATCATAAGAGCTTTAAGGTGGTATGAAGAAAAAGGGGCTGGCCCCTCAAAATAGGGGCCGAGAGGGGCCAAAAGTCATTAATCAATAACTCTTTAATGATCAACATTGTGCAAATCATTACTGAAGCAAAAATGTTTATTTCAACAATTTTCAACTATATATTATGATATTGACATCACGTGTTACATAATTAGGGGCCATGAGGGGCCAGAAGGCCAAATGTTTGGCACTCTATATCTCGAAAGTGGGAAATGTTTTGATAAGCAATATAGAATAAAAGATGTTCAAAATAATGTTCTAAACAGTATGTAACTTTTCGATTTTTGAAAATCTCAGTCAAATTCTTATCTCATCTTATCGAAAATCGGTCGGAAGACCCACTCGTTGCTCGCAACGAGATCGCATCTAGTTATTCTTCCTTTTTTTTTTCTTTACAAATTTTGTGCAGAAGATTTCTCGAAGATGGTTCGATCGATTTGCTTCAAATTTTCAGGATTGACACCTTTCTATCTGAAGTTAATTCCGGCAATTCCGTTTCTAGAAAATAACTTCCGGTCGGAAGTTATCGCCCTTTTATGAAAATTCAGAGGACCTCCTTGTCTGCGATGGAACTCAAAAACGGCTTAAGCTAGAGCGCTGAAATTTTCAGCGATGATAGAAGACATATTGCCATTGTGCACCTGGGTTTAGATATTTTCCGGAAGTGCCTAGTATGGAAGCTCGGTAGAGGTCGAAATTTAGGACACAAATCATGAGTGAATTTTAGAGACATTTCTTATGATAACTTTTTAACTATGAGTATTTTGTTAAAACATATTGTACAGAAATTGTGTAGAATTACAAGATCTTCAATATGATATCAAAGAAAAAGGGCTGAGTCATCACATTAGGGGCTGAGAAGGGCCGAAAGTCTTTAATCAATAAATCTTTAACGATCAATATTTTGTAATACATTACTGAAGCAAAAATGTTTAACTTAACAATTCACAACTATAAACTGTGATATTTACATCATATGTTACATAATTAGGGGCCATAAGGGGCCAGAATGCTAAATCTTTGACGCTTTATATCCCAAAAGTGGGAAATATTTTGATAAGCAATATTGAACAAAAGATGATCAAAATAATGTTCTAAACAATATGCAACCTTTCATTTTTTGCTTAACGTCCCCATTAAGGAGTTGAAGGGCTGGCCCCTAAATACTTCTCTTGCAAATATCTCAGAAACAAAAAAGAATTTCTGACTAGTTGTTGAACAAAAAGTGTTCAAAATCATGAGAGCTTTAAAGTGATATGAAGAAAAAGGGGCTGGCCCCTCAAAATAGGGGCTGAGAGGGGCCGAAAGTCTTTGAACAATAACTCTTTAACGATCAATATTTTGTAATGCATTACTGAAGCAAGAATGTTTATCTCAGCAATTTACAACTATATATTATGATATTCATATCATATGTTACATAATTAGGGGCCATAAGGGGCCAGAATGCTAAATCTTTGACGCTTTATATCTCAAAAGTGGGAAATAATTTGATAAGCAATATTGAATAAAAGATGTTCAAAATAATGTTCTAAACAATATGCAACCTTTCATTTTTTGCTTAACGTCCCCATTAAGGAGTTGAAGGGACGGCCCCTAAATACTTCTTTTGCAAATATCTCAGAAATGAAAAAGAATTTCTGACTAGTTGTTGAACAAAAAGTGTTCAAAATCATGAGAGCTTTAAAGTGATATGAAGAAAAAGGGGCTGGCCCCTCAAAATAAGGGCTAAGAGGGGCCGAAAGTCTTTGAACAATAACTCTTTAACGATCAATATTTTATAATGCATTACTGAAGCAAAAATGTTTATCTCAACAATTTACAACTATATATTATGATAGTCACATCATATGTTACATAATTAGGGGCCATAAGGGGCCAGAATGCTAAATCTTTGACGCTTTAAATCTCGAAAGTGGGAAATAATTTGATAAGCAATATTGAACAAAAGTTATTCAAAATAATGTTCTAAAGAATATGCAACCTTTTGATTTTTGCTAAATGTCCCCATTAAGGAGTTGAAGGGCCGGCCCCTAAATATATCCTTTGCATACTTCTCGGAAACGAAAAAGAATGTTTGAATAATTGTTGAACAAAGTGTTCAAAATCATGAGAGCTTTAAGGATATCAAGGAAAAGGGTCTGATCCCTTAAACTAGGTGCTGAGAGGTACCGGAAGTATACAATCAATAACTCTTTTAATGATCAATATTTTGTAATATATTACTGAACCGAAATAGTTCATCTTCACACTCTTTGTTTAAATAACATGATGTTGATATCATGTGTTACGCAATAAGAGGTCTTCAGGGGGCCAGATTGCATAATCTTTGTATGTACATGTATCTCGAATAGGAAGAATATTTTGATAAACAGTATTGAAGAAAAGACGTTCAAATTAATATTCTGAACAATATGCACTCTTTCATTTTTTGCTAGACGTCCCCATTTAGGACTTGAAGGGCCGGCCCTTAATATTTCTTTTGCATATATCCCGAAAACAAAACAGAATTTCTGAATAGTTGTTGAACAAAAAGTGTTCAAAGTCATGAGAGCTTTAAGATGATATCAAGAAAAAAGGGGCTGACCTCTCACATTAGGGGCCAAGAAGGGCCGTAAGTCTCTAATCTATAACCCTTTAATGATCAATATTTTGTTAAACATTACTAAAGCAAAATTGTTCGTCTTAACAATTTATTTATATCATTATATTTGAACGAAAATCTCAGTCAAATTCTTATCTCATCAAAAATCGGACGGAAGACCCACTCGTTGCTCGCAACGAGATCGCATCTAGTTAGGGTCTTCTGTCTTCAGCGGAAGACCCTTCTATTATTCTATTGTTTCTTTTTCACTTTTCTTATTATTATTCTTCCTTTTTTTTTTCTTTACAAATTTTGTGCAGAAGATTTCTCGAAGATGGTTCGATCGATTTGCTTCAAATTTTCAGGATTGACACCTTTCTATCTGAAGTTAATTCCGGCAATTCCGTTTCTAGAAAATAACTTCCGGTCGGAAGTTATCGCCCTTTTATCAAAATTTAGAGGACCTCCTTGTCTGCGATGGAACTCAAAAACGGCTTAAGATAGAGCGCTGAAATTTTCAGTGATGATAGAGGACGTGTTGCCATTTTGCACCTGGGTTTAGATATTTTCCGGAAGTGCCTAGTATGGAAGCTCGGTAGGGGTCGAAATTTAGGACACGAATTATGAGTGAATTTTTGAGACATTTTGTATCATATCTTTTAAAGTATAATTATTTTGTTAAAACATATTGAACAATATTTGTGCAGAATGACAAGATCTTTTATTTGATATCAAAGAAAAAGGGCTGACTTATCACATTAGGGGAGGAAAAGGGCCAAAACTCTTTAATCAATAACTCTTTAACGATCAATATTTTGTAATGCATTACTGAAGCAAAAATGTTTATCTCAACAATTTACAACTATATATTATGATATTCACATCATATGTTACATAATTAGGGGCCATAAGGGGCCAGAATGCTAAATCTTTGACGCTTTATATCTCAAAAGTGGGAAATATTTTGATAAGCATTATTGAACAAAAGATGTCCAAAATAATGTTCTACACAAGATGCAACCTTTCATTTTTTGCTAAACGTCCCCATTAAGGAGTTGAAGGGCCGGCCCCTAAATACTTCTTTTGCAAATATCTCAGAAACGAAAAAGAATTTCTGACTAGTTGTTGAACAAAAAGTGTTCAAAATCATGAGAGCTTTAAAGTGATATGAAGAAAAAGGGGCTGGACCCTCACAATAGGGTCTGAGAGGGGCCGAAAGTCTTTGAACAATAACTCTTTAACGTTCAATATTTTGTAATGCATTACTGAAGCAAAAATGTTTATCTCAACAATGTACGACTATATATTATGATATTCACACCATATGTTACATAATTAGGGGCCATAAGGGGCCAGAATGCTAAATCTTTGACGCTTTATATCTCAAAAGTGGGAAATATTTTGATAAGCATTATTGAACAAAAGATGTCCAAAATAATGTTCTAAACAAGATGCAACCTTTCATTTTTTGCTAAACGTCCCCATTAAGGAGTTGAAGGGCCGGCCCCTAAATACTTCTTTTGCAAATATCTCAGAAACGAAAAAGAATTTCTGACTAGTTGTTGAACAAAAAGTGTTCAAAATCATGAGAGCTTTAAAGTGATATGAAGAAAAAGGGGCTGGACCCTCACAATAGGGTCTGAGAGGGGCCGAAAGTCTTTGAACAATAACTCTTTAACGATCAATATTTTGTGATGCATTACTAAAGGAAAAAATGTGTATCTCAACAATGTACGACTATATATTATGATATTCACATCAAATGTTACATAATTAGGGACCATAAGGGGCCAGAATGCTAAATCTTTGACGCTTTATATCTCAAAAGTGGGAAATATTTTGATAAGTAATATTGAGCAAAAGATGTCCAAAATAATGTTCTAAACAAGATGCATCCTTTCATTTTTTGCTAAACGTCCCCATTAAGGAGTTGAAGGGCCGGCCCCTATATACTTCTTTTGCGAATATCTCAGAAATGAAAAAGAATTTCTGACTAGTTGTTGAACAAAAAGTGTAAAAAATCGTGAGAGATTTTAGGTGATATCAAGGAAAAGGGTCTGACCCCTTAAATAAGGGGCCGAGAGGCGCCGAAAGTATACAATCAATAACTCTTTAATGATCAATATTTTGTAATATATTACTGAAGCGAAATAGTTCTTCTTCACAAACTTTATCTAAATAACATGATGTTGATATCATATGTTACGAAATAAGGGGTCTTTAGGGGGCCAAATTACATAATCTTTGGCGCAATATGTCTTAATAAGGAAGAATATTTTGATAAACAGTATTGAACAAAAGACGTTCAAAATAATATTCTGAACAATATGCACTCTTTGAATTTTTGCTAGACGTCCCCATTTAGGACTTGAAGGGCCGGCCCTTAATATTTCTTTTGCATATATTCCGAAAACAAAAAAGAATTTCTGAATAGTTGTTGAACAAAAAGTGTTCAAAATCATGAGAGCTTTAAGATGATATCAAGAAAAAGGGGCTGACCTCTCACATTAGGGGCCAAGAAGGGCCGAAAATCTTTAATCTAAAACCCTTTAATGATCAATATTTTGTTAAACATTATTAAAGCAAAATTGTTTGTCTTAACAATTTATTTATATCATTATATTTGAACGAAAATCCCAGTCAAATTCTTATCTCATGTTATCAAAAATCGGACGGAAGACCCACTCGTTGTTCGCAACGAGAATCTCATCTAGTTAGGGTCTTCCGTCTTCAGCGGAAGACCCTTCTATTATTCTTAGGTTTCTTTTTTACCTTTATTATTATTATTATTATTATTATTATTATTCTTTTTTCTCCTTACAAAATTTGTGCAGAGGATTTCTCGGAGATGGCTCGTTCGATTTCATTCAAATTTTCAAGGTAGATGCGTTGACATCTGAAGTTAATTCCGGCAAGTCTGTTAAGGGATATTTACTTCCGGTCGAGAGTTATCGCCCTTTTATTAAAATTCAGAGCACCTCCTTGTCTGCGATGGAACTCAAAAACGGCTTAAGCTAGAGCGCTGAAATTTTCAGTGATGATAGAGGACATGTTGCCATAATGCACCTGGGTTTAGATATTTTCCGGAAGTGCCTAGTATGGAAGCTCGGTAGGGGTCGAAATTTAGGAAACGAATCATGAGTGAATTTTTGAGACATTTTGTATCATATCTTTTAAAGTATAATTATTTTGTTAAAACATGTTGAACAATATTTGTGCAGAATAAAAAGATCTGTAACATGATATCAAGAAAAAAGGGCTGACTCATCACATTAGGGGCCAATAGGGGCCGAAAGTCTTTAATCGATAACTCTTAAACAAGCAATATTTTTGTATACATTACTGAAGCAAAATTATTTATCTTAACAAACTACAACTATATATTATGATTTTTACGTCATATGTTACATAAATAAGGGCCACAAGGGGCCAGAATGCTTAATCTTTGACGCTTTATATCTCGAAAAGGGGAAACATTTTGAAAAGCATTATTGAACAAAAGTTGCTTAGAATGATGATCTAAACAATGTGCATCCTTTGAATTTTTCCTAAACAGCCCCTATAAGGACTTAAAGGGACGGCCCCTAAATATTTCAAGTCTACATATCTCAAAAACGAAACGAAACTTCTGAATAGTCGTTGAACAAAAAGTCTTCAGAATTACAAAACCTTTCAAGTGATATCAAGAAAAAGGGGCTAACCCCTCAAATTAGGGGCTCAGAGGGGCCAAAAGTCTTTCATCTATAACTCCTTAACGTTAAATATTTTGATATTAATTATTGAAGCAAAAATGTTCATCTTCACAATCTGCAACTATATATCTTAAAATTTTCTTCAAATATTACGTAATTAGGGGCCATAAGGGGCCAGAATGCTTAATCTTTGACGCTTTATATCTCGAAAAGGGGAAACATTTTGAAAAGCAATATTGAACAAAAGTTGTTTAGAATGATGATCTGAACAATGTGCATCCTTTGAATTTTTCCTAATCAGCCCCTATAGGGACTTAAAGGGACGGCCCTTAAATATTTCAAGTCTACATATCTCAAAAACGAAACGAAACTTCTGAATAGTTGTTGAACAAAAAGTCTTCAGAATTACAAGACCTTTCAAGTGATATCAAGGAAAAGGGGCTAACCCCTCAAATTAGGGGCTTAGAGGGGCCAAAAGTCTTTCATCTATAACTCCTTTACGTTAAATATTTTGATATTAAATATTGAAGCAAAAATGTTCATCTTCACAATCTGCAACTATGTATCTTAAAATTTTCTTTAAATATTACGTAATTAGGGGCCATAAGGGGCCAGAATGCTTAATCTTTGAAGCTTTATATCTCGAAAAGGGGAAACATTTTGAAAAGCATTATTGAACAAAAGTTGTTTAGAATGATGATCTCAACAATGTGCATCCTTTGTATTTTCCCTAAACAGCCCCTATAAGGACTTAAAGGGATGGCCCCTAAATATTTCAAGTCTGCATATCTCGAAAACTGAATAGTTTAGTTGTTGAACGAAAATTCTTCAGAATTACAAGACCTTTCATGTGATATCAAGACCCCTCGAATTAGGGGCTCAGAGGGGCTAAAAGTCTTTCATCTATAACCCTTTTACAGTAATGTTCATCTTCACGATGTGCTACTATAAATATTTTAAAATCTTCATCAAATATTGCGTTTTCTGGTGCCATAATGATCAAAATTTTGTTAAACATAACTGAAGCAAATTGTACGTTTTCACTATTTATATATTTATGAACGAAAATCTCAGTCAAATTCGTATCTCATCTTATCAAAAATCGGACGGAAGACCCACTCGTTGCTCGCAACGAGATCGCATCTAGTTATTATTATTTTTATTCTTTTTTCTTCTTACAAATTTTGTGCAGACGATTTCTCGGAGATGGCTTGTTCAATTTCATTCAAATTTTCATGGTAGATGCGTTGACATCTGAAGTTAATTCCGGCAATTCCGTTAAGGGATATTAACTTCCGGTCGGAAGTTATCGCCCTTTTATCAAAATTTAGAGGACCTCCTTGTCTGCGATGGAACTCAAAAACGGCTTAAGCCAGAGCGCTGAAATTTTCAGTGATGATAGAGGACATGTTGCCATTTTGCACCTGGGTTTGGATATTTTCCGGAAGTGCCTAGTATGAAAGCTCGGTAGGGGTCAAAATTTAGGACACGAAACATGAATGAATTTTTGAGACATTTTGTATCATATCTTTTAAAGTATAATTATTTTGTTAAGACGTACTGAACAATATTTGTGCAGAATGACAAGATCTTTAATATGATATCAAGAAAAAAGGGCTGACTCATCATATTAGGGGCCGAGAGGGGCCAAAAGTATTAAATCAATAACTCTTTAACGATCAATATTTTGGTATACATTACTGAAGCAAAAATGTTTATCTTAACAATTTACAACTATTTATTATAATATTTATGTCATATGTTACATAATTAGGGGCCATAAGGGGCCAGAATGCCAAATCTTTGACGCTTGATATCTTAAAACTATGAAATATTTTGATAAGCAATATTGAACAAAAGATGTTCAAAATAATGTTCTAAACAATATGCAACCTTTCATTTTCTGCTAAACGTCCCCATTAAGGAGTTGAAGGATCGGCCCCTAAATACTTCTTTTGCAAATATCTCAGAAACGAAAAAGAATTTCTGACTAATTATTGAACAAAAAGTGTTCAAAATCATGAGAGCTTTAAAATGATGTGATAAAAAAGGGGCTGGACCCTCAAAATAGGGGCTGAGAGGGGCCGAAAGTCTTTGATCAATTACTCTTTAACGATCAATATTTTGTAATGCATTACTGAAGCAAAAATGTTTATCTCCACACTTTACAACTATATATTATGATATTTACATCAAATGTTACATAATTAGGGGCCATAAGGGGCCAGAATGCTAAATCTTTGACGCTTTATGTCTTAAAACTATGAAATATTTTGATAAGCAATATTGAACAAAAGATGTTCAAAATAATGTTCTAAACAATATGCAACCTTTCATTTTTTGCTAAACGTCCCCATTAAGGAGTTGAAGGACCGGCCCCTAAATTCTTCTTTTGCAAATATCTCAGAAACGAAAAAGAATTTCTGACTAATTATTTAACAAAAAATGTTCAAAATCATGAGAGTTTTAAAATGATGTGAAGAAAAAGGGGCTGGACCCTCAAAATAGGGGCTGAGAGGGGCCAAAAGTCTTTGATCAATTACTCTTTAACGATCAATATTTTGTAATGCATTACTGAAGCAAAATTTTTATCTCAACAATTTACAACTATATATTATGATATTCACATCAAATGTTACATAATTAGGGGCCATAAGGGGCCAGAATGCTAAATCTTTGACGCTTTATATCTTAAAACTATGAAATATTTTGATAAGCAATATTGAACGAAAGATGTTCAAAATAATGTTCTAAACAATATGCAACCTTTCATTTTTTGTTAAACGTCCCCATAAAGGAGTTGAAGGACTGGCCCCTAAATACTTCCTTTGAAAATATCTCAGAAACGAAAAAGAATTTCTGACTAGTTGTTGAATAAAAAGTGTTCAAAATTATGAGAGCTTTAAAGTGATATGAAGAAAAAGGGGCTGGACCCTCAAAATAGGGGCTGAGAGGGACCGAAAGTCTTTGAACAATAACTCTTTAACGATCAATATTTTGTAATGCATTACTGAAGCAAAAATGTTTATCTCAACAATTTACAACTATATATATTATGATATTCACATCATATGTTACATAATTAGGGGCCATAAGGGGCCAGAATGCCAAATCTTTGACGCTTTATATCTTAAAACTATGAAATATTTTGATAAGCAATATTGAACAAAAGATGTTCAAAATAATGTTCTAAACAATATGCAACCTTTCATTTTTTGCTAAACGTCCCCATTAAGGAGTTGAAGGACCGGCCCCTAAATATATCCTTTGCATATATTTTGGAAACGAAAAAGAATTTTTGAATAGTTGTTGAACAAAAAGTGTTAAAAATCATGAGAGCTTTAAGGTGATATCAATGAAAAGGGTCTGACCCTTTAAATAAAGGGCCGAGAGGGGCCAAAAGTATACAATCAATAACTCTTTAATGATCAATATTTTGTAATATATTACTGAAGCGAAATAGTTCATCTTCACACACTTTTTCTAAATAACATGATGTTGATATCATATGTTACGTAATAAGGGGTCTTTAGGGGGCCAGATTGCATAATCTTTGGCGCAATATATCTCGAAAAGGAAGAATATTTTGATAAACAGTATTGAACAAAAGACGTTCAAAATAAAATTCTGAACAATATGCATTCTTTCAATTTTTGCTAGACATCTCCATTTAGGACTTGAAGGGCCGGCCCTTAATATTTCTTTTGCATATATCCTCAAAACAAAAATGAATTTCTGAATAGTTGTTGAACAAAAAGTGTTCAAAATCATGAGAGCTTTAAGATGATATCAAGAAAAAGGGGCTGACCTCTCACATTAGGGGCCAAGAAGGGCCGAAGGTCTTTAATCTATAACCCTTTAATGATCAATATTTTGTTAAACATTACGGTATTAAAGCAAAATTGTTCGTCTTAACAATTTATTTATATCATTATATTTGATCGAAAATCTCAGTCAAATTCTTATCTCATCTTATCAAAAATCGGACGGAAGACCCACTCGTTGCTCGCAACGAGATCTCATCTAGTTATTAGGGTCTTCCGTCTTCAGCGGAAGACCCTTCTATTATTCTTAGGTTTCTTTTTTACCTTTATTATTATTATTATTATTATTATTATTATTCTTTTTTCTCCTTACAAAATTTGTGCAGAGGATTTCTCAGAGATGGCTCGTTTGATTTCATTCAAATTTTCAAGGTAGATGCGTTGACATCTGAAGTTAATTCCAGCAAGTCAGTTAAGGGATATTTACTTCCGGTCGAGAGTTATCGCCCTTTTATTAAAATTCAGAGGACCTCCTTGTCTGCGATGGAACTCAAAAACGGCTTAAGCTAGAGTGCTGAAATTTTCAGTGATGATAGAGGACATGTTGCCATTTTGCACCTGGGTTTAGATATTTTCCGGAAGTGCCTAGTATGGAAGCTCGGTAGGGGTCGAAATTTAGGACACGAATCATGAGCGAATTTTTGAGACTTTTTGTATCATATCTTTTAAAGTATAATTCTTTTGTTAAAACATATTGAACAATATTTGTGCAGAATGACAAGATCTTTGACATGATATCAAGAAAAAAGGGCTGACTCATCATATGAGGGGCCAAGAGGGGCCAAAAGTCTTTAATCAATAACTCTTAAACAAGCAATATTTTTGTATACATTATTGAAGCAAAAATGTTCATCCTCACAATCTGCAACCATATATTTTAAAATTTTCATCAAATATTACGTAATTAGGGGCCATAAGGGGCCAGAATGCTTAATCTTTGACGCTTTATATCTCGAAAAGGGGAAACATTTTGAAAAGCATTATTGAACAAAAGTTGTTCAGAATGATGTTCTCAACAATGTGCATCCATTTGATTTTTCCTAAACAGCCCCTATAAGGACTTAAAGGGGCGGCCCCTTAATATTTCAAGTCTACATATCTTGAAAACGAAACGAAACTTCTGAACAGTTGTTGAACAAAAAGTCTTCAGAATTACAAGACCTTTCATGTGATATCAAGAAAAAGGGGATGACCCCTCAAATTAGGGGCTCAGAGGGGCCTAAAGTCTTTCACATATAACTCTTTAACGTTAAATAATTTGGTAATAATTATTGAAGCAAAATGTTCATCTTCACAATCTGCAACCATATATTTTAAAATTTTCATCAAATATTACGTAATTAGGGGCCAGAAGGAGCCAGAATGTTAAATCTTTGATGCATTATATCTCGAAAAGGGGAAACATTTTGAAAAGCAATATTGAACAAAAGTTCTTTAGAATGATGTTTTAAATAATGTACATCCTTTTAATTTTTCCTAAACTGCCCTTTTAAGGACTTAAAGGGACGGCCCCTAAATATTTCAAGTCTACATATCTCGAAAACGAAACAAAACTTCTGAATACTTGTTGAACAAAAAGTCTTCATAATTACAAGACCTTTCATGTGATATCAAGAAAAAGGGGCTGACCCCTCGAATTAGGGGCTCGGAGGGGCCAAAAACCTTTCATCTATAACCCTTTTACAGTAATGTTCATCTTCACGATCTGCTACTATAAATATTTTAAAATCTTCATCAAATGTGGCGTTTTTAGGTGCCATAATGATAAAAAACATAACTAAAGAAAATTGTACGTTTTCACTATTTATATATTTATGAAGGAAAATCTCAGTCAAATTCGTATCTCATCTTATCAAAAATCGGACGGAAGACCCACTCGTTGCTCGCAACGAGATCGCATCTAGTTATTATTAGGGTCTTCCGTCTTCAGCGGAAGACCCTTCTATTATTCTTATGTTTCTTTTTCACTTTTATTATTATTCTTCTTTTTTTTCTCCTTACCGATTTTGTGCAGAAGATTTCTCGGAGATGAATTGATCGCTTTACTTCAAATTTTCAGAGTTTATGTCTTATCATCTGAAGTTTGTACCGGCATTTCAAAATTTGAAAAATCACTTCCGGTCGGAAGTTATCGCCCCTTTATTAAAATTCAGAGGACCTCCTTGTCTGTGATGGAACTCAAAAACGGCTTAAGCTAGAGCGCTAAAATTTTCAGTGATGATAGAGGACATGTTACCATTATGCACCTGGGTTTAGATATTTTCCGGAAGTGCCTAGTATGGAAGCTCGGTAGGGGTTGAAATTTAGGACACGAATCATGAATGAATTTTTTTAGACATTTTGTATCATATCTTTTAAAGTGTAATTATTTTGTTAAAACATACTGAATAATATTTGTGCAGAATGACAAGATCTTTATCATGATATCAAGAAAAAAGGGCTGACTTGTCATATAAGGGGCCGAGAGGGGCCAAAAGTATTAAATCAATAACTCTTTAACGATCAATATTTTGTAATGCATTACTGAAGCAAAAATGTTTATTTCAACAATTTACAACTATATATTACAATATTCACATCATATGTTACATAATTAGGGGCCATAAGGGGCCAGAATGCTAAATCTTTGACGCTTTATATCTCAAAAGTGGGAAATATTTTGATAAGCAATATTGAACCAAAGATGTTCAAAATAATGTTCTAAACAATATGCAACCTTTCATTTTTTGCTAGACGTCCCCATTAAGGAGTTGAAGGGCCGGCCCCTAAATATTTCTTTTGCAAATATCTCAGAAACGAAAAAGAATTTCTGACTAGTTGTTGAACAAAAAGTGTTTAAAATCATGAGAGCTTTAAAGTGATATGAAGAAAAAGGGGCTGGCCCCTCATAATAAGGGCTGAAAGGGGCCGAAAATCTTTGAAAAATAACTCTTTAACAATCAATATTTTGCAATGCATTACTGAAGCAAAAATGTTTATCTCAACAATTTACAACTATATATTATGATATTCTCATCATATATTACATAATTAGGGGCCATAAGGGGCCAGAATGCTAAATTTTTTACGCTTTATATCTCAAAAGTGGGAAATATTTTGATAAGCAATATTGAACAAAAGATATTCAAAATAATGTTCTAAACAATATGCAATTTTTCATTTTTTGCTAGACGTCCCCATTAAGGAGTTGAAGGGCCTGCCCCTAAATATTTCTTTTGCAAATATCTCAGAAACGAAAAAGAATTTCTGACTAGTTGTTGAACAAAAAGTGTTTAAAATCATGAGAGCTTTAAAGTGATATGAAGAAAAAGGGGCTGGCCCCTCATAATAGGGGCTGAAAGGGGCCGAAAATCTTTGAAAAATTAACTCTTTAACAATCAATATTTTGCAATGCATTACTGAAGCAAAAATGTTTATTTCAACAATTTACAATTATATATTATGATATTCGCATCATATATTACATAATTAGGGGCCATAAGGGGCCAGAATGCTAAATCTTTCAATTTTTGCTAGACGTCCCCATTTAGGACTTGAAGGGCCGGCCCTAAATATATCTTTTGCATATATCCCGAAAACAAGAAAAGAATTTCTGAATTGTTGTTGAACAAAAAGTGTTCAAAATCATGAGAACTTTAAAATGATATCAAGAAAAAGGGGCTGACCTCTCACATTAGGGACCAAGAAGGGCCGAAAGTCTTTAATTCATAACTCTTTAATGATCAATATTTTGTTAAACATTACTAAGCAATTTATTTATATCATTATATTTGAATGAAAATCTCAGTCAAATTCTTATCTCATCTTATCAAAAATCGGACGGAAGACCCACTCGTTGCTCGCAACGAGATCACATCTAGTTATTATTATTTTTATTCTTTTTTCTTCTTACAAAATTTGTGCAGACGATTTCTCGGAGATGGCTCGTTCGATTTTATTCAAATTTTCACGGTAGATGCGTTGACATCTGAAGTTAATTCCGGCAAATCTATAAAGGGATATCTACTTCCGTTCGAAAGTTATCGCCCTTTTATCAAAATTTAGAGGACCTCCTTGTCTGCGATGGAACTCAAAAACGGCTTAAGCTAGAGCGTTGAAATTTTCAGTGATGATAGAGGACATGTTGCCATTTTGCACCTGGGTTTTGATATTTTCCGGAAGTGCCTAGTATGGAAGCTCGGTAGGGGTCGAAATTTAGGACACGAATTATGAGTGAATTTTTGAGACATTTTGTATCATATCTTTTAAAGTATAATTATTTTGTAATAACATACTGAACAATATTTGTTCAGAATGACAAGATCTTTAATATGATATTAAGAAAAAAGGGCTGACCTATCATATTAGGGGCCGAGAGGGGCCAAAAGTATTAAATCAATAACTCTTTAACGATCAATATTTTGTAATGCATTACTGAAGCAAAAATGTTTATCTTAATAATTAACAACTATATATTATGATATTCACATCATATGTTACATAATTAGGGGCCATAAGGGGCCAGAATGCTAAATCTTTGACGCTTTATATCTCAAAAGTGGAAAATATTTTGATAAGCAATATTGAACAAAAGATGTTCAAAATAATGTTCTAAACAATATGCAACCTTTCATTTTCTGCTAAACATCCCCATTAAGGAGTTGAAGGGCCGGCCCCTAAATATTTCCTTTGCAAATATCTCAGAAACGAAAAAGAATTTCTGAGTAGTTGTTGAACGAAAAGTGTTCAAAATCACGAGAGCTTTAAAGTGATATGAAGAAAAAGGGGCTGGCCCCTCAAAATAGGGGCTGAGAGGGGCCGAAAGTCTTTGAACAATAACTCTTTAACGATCAATATTTTGTAATGCATTACTGAAGCAAAAATGTTCATCTCAACAATTTACAACTATATATTATGATATTCACATCATATGTTACATAATTAAGGGTCATAAGGGGCCAGAATGCTAAATCTTTGACGCTTTATATCTCAAAAGTGGGAAATATTTTGATAAGCAATATTGAACAAAATATATTCAAAATAATGTTCTAAACAATATGCAACCTTTCATTTTCTGCTAAACATCCCCATTAAGGAGTTGAAGGGCCGGCCTCTAAATATTTCCTTTGCAAATATCTCAGAAACGAAAAAGAATTTCTGAGTAGTTGTTGAACGAAAAGTGTTCAAAATCACGAGAGCTTTAAAGTGATATGAAGAAAAAGGGGCTGCCCCCTCAAAATAGGGGCTGAGAGGGGCCGAAAGTCTTTGAACAATAACTCTTTAACGATCAATATTTTGTAATGCATTACTGAAGCAAAAATGTTTATCTCAACAATTTACAACTATATATTATGATATTCACATCATATGTTACATAATTAAGGGTCATAAGGGGCCAGAATGCTAAATCTTTGACGCTTTATATCTCAAAAGTGGGAAATATTTTGATAAGCAATATTGAACAAGAAATGTTTAAAATAATGTTCTAAACAATATGCAACCTTTCATTATTTGCTAAACATCCCCATTAAGGAGTTGAAGGGACGGCCCCTAAATATTTCTTTTGCATATATCTCAGTAATGAAAAAGAATTTCTGAATAGTTGTTGAACAAAATGTGTTCAAAATCATGAGAGCTTTAAAGTGATATGAAGAAAAAGGGGCTGGCCCCTCAAAATAGGGGCTGAGAGGGGCCGAAAGTCTTTGAACAATAACTCTTTAACGATCAATATTTTGTAATGCATTACTGAAGCAAAAATGTTTATCTCAACAATTCACACCTATATATTATGATATTCACATCATATTTACATAATTAGGGGCCATAAGGGGCCAGAATGCTAAATCTTTGACGCTTTATATCTCAAAAGTGGGAAATATTTTGATAAGCAATATTGAACAAAAGATGTTCAAAATAATGTTCTAAACAATATGCAACCTTTTGATTTTTTCTAAACGTCCCCATTAAGGAGTTGAAGGGCCGGCCCCTAAATATATCCTTCGGATATATCTCGGAAACGAAAAAGAATTTTTGAATAATTCTTGAACAAAAAGTGTTCAAAATCATGAGAGCTTTAAGGTGAAATCAAGGAAAAGGGTCTGACCCATTAAATAAGGGGCTGAGAGTATACAATCAATAACTCTTTAATGATAAATATTTTGTAATATATTACTGAAGCGAAATAGTACTTCTTCACACACTTTATCTAAATAACATGATGTTGATATCATATATTACCAGTAAGGGGTCTTAAGGGGGCCAGATTGCATAATCTATGGCGCAATATATCTCGAAAAGGAAGAATATTTTGATAAACAGTATTGAACAAAAGACGATCAAAATAATATTCTGAACAATATGCACTCTTTGAATTTTTGCTAGACGTCCCCATTTGGGACTTGAAGGGCCGGCCTTTAATATTTCTTTTGCAAATATCCCGAAAACAAAAAAGAATTTCTGACTAGTTGTTGAACAAAAAGTGTTCAAAAGCTTTAAAATGATATCAAGAAAAAGGGGCTGACTTCTCACATTAGGGGCCAAGAGGGGGCGAATGTCTTTAATCTATATTCCTTTAATGATCAATATTTTGTAAAACATTATTAAAGCAAAATTGTTCGTCTTAACAATTTATTTATATCATTATATTTGAACGAAAATCTCAGTCAAATTCTTATCTCATCTTATCAAAAATCGGACGGAAGACCCACTCGTTGCTCGCAACGAGATCTCATCTAGTTATTATTATTTTTCTTCTTCTTCTTCTTCTTCCTGGGTACTTTTTTGTCCGCGAGTGATCTCGTCAACTACTCATCCGATTGAGGTGAAACCTTTTTAGGGTTAATAGGCATGTTATGTAGATTTGCGGAATCAAGGTCATTTTGAGCGCACGTGCATGCACGTGCGTGCGCGTGCAATTCGTAAAATGACCAATATACTTGATATAGCTGTAACTTTTATATTTTTTGATGAAATGCTTTGATACTCAGAATATAAGGATATATTAAAAGTGTAAATAAGATGACATGGTCAACATGCACATGCATGCACGTGTGCGCACGCGCAAAGCGTAAAAAGACAAATATACTTGATATACTCGTAACTTTTATACTTTTTGATGAGATGCTTTGATACTCAAAATTTTTATATATATTAAAAGTGTAGACAAGACGACATGGTCATCGTGCACATGCATGCATGCATGCATGCACGTGCGCGCGCGTGCAATGTGTTAAATGACCAATATACTTAATATAGCCGTAATTTTTATATTTTTTTATGAAAAGCTTTGATATTAAGAATATACAGATATATTAAAAGTGTAGACAAGATGATGTGGACATCATGCTCATGAATGCACATGCGCGCGCGTGCAATGTGTTAAATGACCAATATACTTAATGTAGCCATAACTTTTATATTTTTTATGAAAAGCTTTGATACTAAGAATAAACCGACATATTATAAGTGTAGACAAAATGGCATGGTCATTATGAACATGCATGCAGGTGTGCATGCGTGCAATGCTAAGATGACCAATATACTTGATATAGCTGGAATTTATTTATTTTTTTGATGAAATGTTTTAATACTGAGAATATAAAGATGCATTAATAGTATAGATGAGATGACATGGTCATCCTGCACATGCATGCACGTGCGCGCGCGTGAAATGCAAAAAACTATCAATATACTTCATTGGCTTATTTAATGAAGCTTACAGATTATAAGACACCAAAAGGGTGTTGGGGAGCGTTTGGGGAACATCTGTAACGGTCCCCGTTACAATTATAACTAGTTTATCGTAAAATTAATATTCAAACAACTACATGATTCACAAATGTGTAAATGGCTTTACAGTTGACTTAATGGTTAAAGAAATTAAAATCCTTCTACACGCAGATGACGTTGCATTTTTCCCCACAGGATATAGAATCTATTGAAAGTGCAATAAAAATAATTGAACAATTTGGTAAGGTATGAAAGCAACTCCATGAGAATAAATCTGAAGGAATATTATTAGATCCTTTAAAAACAGATATGATAAATTGTATGATATAAATATCACTAATGCACCTGTAAAATGTTTTGGAATATAAAAAGGTCATGATTCTATCAATGTTATGCTAAAAACTGGATTGAAAAATTGATGAATTAGAAAATGTGGAATACCAGAAAGTAAACAATGTATGGGAAGCGTACTGTAATTAATACTTTAGCAATAACACATATATACTTTGGTGCAACTTTTTTGCAATACTCTAGAAAAAAAACTAGTTAAAAATAAAGAAAACAGTTTTCAATTTTCTTTTGGGGAAAAGAAAACGGCAAAAAAGAAATACTTTAATCTGAAAAGAGAATGAAGGAGAGATTGGCGTTGTAAATTGAAATTGTTCAAGGCCGCATAGATAATACGAACATGATAAGTTCAGAAAGCCAAAATTAAAAAAAAAGGATCTTTCTATTTGTCTTATCACTTTATATAAAAATAGGACTTTTCTGTAAATTACACAAATTAAATCAATCGTGCTTCAAAGATATTAAAAATTTAAAACAATAATCGGTTTATTTACCGGCTCCACAACAAAAATAACAGAAATTTGAATAACTCCGCCCTAATTTGATCGCGTGACACCATATTTAGACAATCAACAATAATCGCGAACAATGAGAACGAGGATTAGACTCGCGAACACACGCAGTTTAACAGATTCAGAGAGAAAAGCGAAGAAGAGAAAGGCAGATATGGAGAGAAGTAAAGAGATTGATTGATTGTATGTTGTTTTACGTCCCGTTCGAGAATTTTTCAGGGCTTCAAATTTATACCTTTACTCGGCACTCGGAGCCATTGAAAAGTGATGGTTTTTATCGTGCCAACGCCTACTGTTACTCGGGGCTTCGGTTTTTAAGGTCTCATCCGAAGGACCCACAACTTTCACTTCAAAGTGCCGAGCACTTGGCGAAGGAATAGTTGCTACCTAATTTTTGTCGACTTAGGTCAGTCGCGTCCGTGATTCGAACACACGGCCTTCCGATCACTTGGAGAGCACTCTACCGACTGAGCTACCGTGACGGTAGAAGAAAAGAGAAAATGATGTTATATTAATAATATCATGTATATTTATTCCTAACTTCCATCAGGGCTTTAGTGCTGTACTTTCTCGCCGTCATGCACAAGGCAGATCTTATCAATATTAAACACAGTTACAACAAAGTTTAAAGTCAATTTAACTGTAGGAATTTGATTTTATTCAAGTTCAAAATTGGTAAAAATTTTAATTCGAATGTACATAACATATATCATTTATATCTCCACTCAATCTCGTAATATTCTTTTATTTTTAGCTCAGATATGCCACATATGGCAAATATAACCAGTGCTGACGAAACAAAACAAATTTTAAAGCCATTATAATTATTGTTTTGTAAAGTACTCAGTACACTGATCGAATGTAAACTTAAAAGACGCAATATAAGAGAGATAATCGATGTTGAAATTGTCTCAACTTATATGGTTAAACGACCTGATACTATTTAATGATAAAAATTCCTTTTCTACACAGAATGGTTAATAATTGGAATTTTATATATAAAGATCTGTTTTACGATCAATTATTTTTTTTTTTATAATATTCTTGTAAACAAATCTAACTTGAATTGTGAATGAAATATGGAGATAACGAACAGAATTCAACCTCAAAAGTCCATTCAAACAATACAAATCAGGAGCAGAGCAAACACGGACCTCCAAAACATCAGAGGTGGGATCAGGTGCCATGGAAGAGTGAGCATCCCCTGCCAACCGGTCACACCCGCCGTGTGCTCCTTGTCATGATAAGGAAGACTGGAAAATCAGTTGACATTCAGAGTGTTAATTATGACTTAACAATTAGTATGAAAAACGTCAGTCAGCAGTTGACTTAATGATAGATTGTATGTATGACAAGGTCATTGTATCGACCAAAGAACTTGCGAAATGGTGACTTCAATCGAGACTGTTCAATATTGATATTCTATTTTCATTAACTTGTTTGTCAATAGCTTGCCTCGTTTTAGAAATTGTTCATAGGTAGAGCATGCTCTTGCGTATCGAATCAACTGGGAGACAAAAACCCCATATGCAGGTGATAAGGGTATATTGCTACATAAGTAAAGAAAGCTGACGATTAAAAAATAGAAGCCATCACGTTTTTCATAAATCTTGATTGTTACATGTAGGTTACCATTTACGTCTTTTTCTCGTGAAATAAATAAGGAAAGTTTATGATGGAAAAGTTGAAGTCATCTCGTTTATCATACTATTTAGATACCATTACTATTGACGGTCCTTTCTTTGGATGTAGGTAGGTGTATTATTGGATCTCTCCAATAAAGAGTACAGCTTCCTCTCCGATTCTATATTTTATCATTGATAGAAATATAACTTTCTATAACGTTTTGGGATATAAAAAGTGCATTCATATTTCGGCACCATTCACACAAGCTTATCATACCTTCTTTGTCAAAATGTTTAATTTTAGTAGAATTTTTGACATTTATCGCGTGATTTCTTTCAAACATCTGTAAGGAAATAACGCATCCATTTAACAGAAATATTTTTTTAGATTCATCTCCTTTTTACACTGATGTGGTGATGAAATATTTAGATTCTATACCTAATAGACAATAGTCTATAAACTGTTTATGAAGTGAATGGGGAGATGTGTTTCGGTCTCTTTGGCAGAATTCTTTGTGACCTAATTAATGAATACCTTAAAGAATTTGATTTGAGGTAAATAAAATACAAAGAAATATTTTTCATTAAAATCCTGAACATATAATTACACTTCAAATATAAAGGCAAAGTAGGGAAACGTACCATAATTTGCTTAACAATGTGCACCCCGAAATTTACATATGAACGAAAGAACAGTACACAAATCATTTTTCGGTAAATTTACTGAGTCCTCTACAGTCTATTATGTAAATTTCTTCGGTAACTCTGTAATGTGAGACACTACTTTATAAATAATATTTTTGCAAAGTAACATTGCGTCTCATAGTAATCATTCAAATTACATGAGTGTTTTTGAATGAACATTGCATCTCATAATAATAAATGGAATTGCATGATTGTAAGTGTTTGTGAAGTAACATTGCGTCTTATGACAAACATTCAAATTGCATATTGATCAATTCAACCAGAGAGGATACCTTTTGCCATTTAAGACGAGGTTTACTGGTCCATAATCCCAGAGGATGAAAAACAAATATACAGACGTTTTGAAAAGGAATTTAGATCAATTGCATTAAATTATGTTTATTGTCAATTTTAAAATCATGATCATACATATGTAACATGCATATTGATTTTGTTGACATACAACGGATATCGCATTCATCTTACCTGAAAGAAATGCATTGCTGAATCCTTTGTTTAAAAAAAATAGATCTTACCTAAAGAAATCTATCTCTATAGATTGACATTGTATCACTATAACGAAAACGAAAATCCAGAAAATTAAATTATTAAGGTCATTTTCAACTGTTCGATGACTTTCAAGGTGATAATTTCTTTAAAAACTTAAAGTGTTGCTCGCTCTGCTGATAAACAAGAATGCAGAATTTCGAAATAACATTGATGACATCTTTTAGAGGATATAGTTACAAACAAAGCACATTCATGGATGGGTTACACAACAGGTGTAGGTTTGTGTCTACTTTCTTTTTTAAAGCGCAGATTGATTTCCCGTACGGTTCACAACACCATGATTTTGGATATGTCCGTAGGAAAAAGAAAGGCCATCCATTTAACCTGGATATTGTTTAAAATTTAGCACAAGTTTGAAAGTCATGGAGTACACCGTTATCGGACTATACCCTGATAATGTCGACACACAAAGCGTATCAGGTAAGAATTGTTACAATTTGATGTCGATTGGATCATAAGATTTTCGCAATTAAAATAAATCCTCACTTAATTAGAACCAGTTACTGTGTTGTTTACAACATGTCTCCTTGTCTTCTTATTCAATAACTAAAAATAATGGAGATATAACTATGTACTTAGTTACTTTATTTAATACCCAGGAGCAGAGAAGAAGATTTTCAAAGATATAATGCACTTTCACTATATGGTCTATATAGCCCTACCCTGGGGCCAGAACCTCTGACCATGGGGCCATGAATTTCACAATTTTGGTAGAGGGCTCAATGTTTATTACAATGATGCCAACAGTTTAACTGCTTGATGTCCAGGAGTAAAGAAGAAAATTTTTATAGATTGCATTATTTTTGGTGGTTTTAGCCCCACCACTCAGGCCCCATGGGGGCAGGGACCATGAAATTCACAATTTTTGTTTCCCTTCACCCATAAATGCTATATGCCAAATTTGGTTGAAATTGGTTGAGCGGTTTCAGAGAAGACGCTAAAAATGTTCAAATGTTAACACATGACGCACGCCGACGGACGAGAACGGATAGCAATAGGTCACTTGAGTGACTCAGGTGACCTAATAGAATTCAATCCTTGCATGACCTTCTATCTAATTCAATTTATCAATTTATTGACATCACCATGTTGGTATACAGTCAAAATAAGAAATCAAATGACAGTCAACAGAAAAAAGAAGAATTTTAAAGAGATCCGACACATAAGTCATACAGTGTTGTTGGTTTTCTAGTGCTCCCTCTCTCTCTCTTTGAATTTTGTCCGTTTGTATCGTATATATTTTAGATTTATTTTAAATAATTTATAATTTTTATATTTATTCTTATATTGTTATTTTGTTTCAATTTGTATTGTATGTTTATTATTTATTTATTTGTTTTTGTTTTCGATTACAAATTTATTTGTATGCAGAAATTAAAATTAATCAAATTAGAAAAATATACAATAGAAATTAAAAAGTAAAGAGTACAAGCATTTAAGAATATAAATAGAATAAACACATAATATAATATTTAATACAAATATAAAATTATAGAATACAAATAAAACTTGTACAAAACAAATGATCAAATAAACTGTACAAATTGTAAATTATAGAACACAAATATACTGCAACTTTTGACGAGCCCTAAATTTAACGAATCTGACAATTCATGACAAACCTTAACCGATTCGAGCCTATAAGACACTTCTCATATTTTTTGTGAAAAATACCTTGATATCAGAACAAATTGGAGTTTCATAATGAATAATCGGCAAAATGAAGGATGTTGTGCTAATCTCAAATGGAATAATGTTTCTGATATAATAATAATAATGGAAAATTAACTGCTTGTAATTAAGCTGACACAGTGGTGTATATTTTGCAGTAAAATAAATCATTAATTGAGCTTGCATGAGTATGTCCTCTACTACATGTACATGTATATCAAACATTCATGTCCCAATCATATAACTTTTCAAAATAATATTTTCAAACCGACTTCAAGTTATTCCATCTCTGATCTCTCATGAGCGTTACTGTGAAATATTCATAAATAACATTCTTTTTAACAGAGGTATATGAAATCACATATATCTTACCCTACCTTAAACTGTTAAAACGACATTACAACTAAGTAAATACAGAAATTGTCTTTCTCTTTGAGCTTCATGGTATTACCGTTCATTATTATTCAATTTTATAAACTCTCCAAACTTTAATTACATTCAAACTTTAATTACATAAAATTTTGTTCTCTGGCAGGTTCGTAAGGTGTTAATGATAATAAAAAAAAAATACTGTTGTTTAATAAAAATCTTTACACTTATAATTGAAATCTTAAGCCAATTACAATATAAAGGCTAAATTATGAAAAAGAATTCTATGATAACGGATTTCCACATATGCTACGCAATTTCCCTATTCTTTAGATTTACATGAATATATTTTTAAAATTAACTATTAAGTTCAACTTTTCTTTGGAACAGATGAAACTGTGCAGAAGAGAATAAAAGCATTGATGATTTTGCGCATACTATCAAGTGCTACGCTTATAGTTTCCTTTTGTAATGCTATAGTGGGAATTGTAATAATCGATAACAGAGGAAACATGGAGATTCCTCTCACTTCCGGAGCTCCAATATGGTCAGGATTACTGGTAATTTTTTTTTTTTTTTTTTTTTTTTTTTTTTTTTTTTTTTTTACACATTTTTACATATTTTGAATGTTATTCCAAACAGCACTATGTATAGATATAGTAGTGTGATTAGCCTTGATTTTTTGCATATGACAGGAAGAGAAAATAATTTATTTTTTTTAAATCAAATACCCGATAAATACTGTTTTCATCTTTGCAGGTATTTAAATTATAGATTTGAATTTAACTTGTATAAAACTTTTTTCTTAATTTGTTAGTTTTAGTTTGTAATCCTATGTATTGGATTATAAATGTTGATTCTTTTATAGCAGCGCAAAAAAATTGTAATTTACTCTCTGTTTTTGCTCTGGTATCGTATATATTTGCAAATAAAGATACATCTTTTTGTTAAGACCTATTGGTTACTCACCCTGTTTGAAATTATGGAATCAGAGCTACCAATTGAACATAGGTTTGATATGAGGGTTATTGTCAAACCCAATTAAGTGTATTAACCTACATATAATTCACTTTTTTCACTATCTATCTGTCTAACACCATCTTTATTAGATGCTATAATTTATTTATAAAATAAATTCATTCGCTTTATTCTCCATCCTGATTTGAATGTGAGAGATTTTGTCATTAAAAATATAATTCCAGGTCCTCGTCTGCAGCCTCCATGGTCTCAAAGTCTCCTGGATAGAAGTAGATTACGATGTACCTCCCCCTCGTGCTTCTTTCCATGTGAGTATCATTTAAAAAAAGTATTCACTTTTTGTCATTTTTAGCTCTTTGGGTGAAATACCGAGATCACAAGAGCTCATGCATTGGTCTTGTGTCTGCGGTTTCTTTTGTTTGTTACTTTGTCTTTACTGATAACATTTTAAAAAAAGATATTCATCCTGCAATTATGGTACGATTTTAAGAAAATGTTGTTAATTTGTAAACAGTATCAACATACAAAATTTTCGGCACTGGACTTTGAATTTTGTCATGTTAACTAACATATAATATTTCATAAAATTCTTTCAAAATGCAGCTATTGATACAGTTTTTTAGCTTATTTAACAAATCAATACATGTGTAGTTAAATCAAGATACATAATGTTATCAGTTTTTTGATTTCAAAGGAAGATGCTTGTAGTTATATTTTTAAAATTTTAATCGCTTGATTGATTAAAATAGAACTTATTTTCATTGAAAATATTCTTATTTGTTCACTCCTTGGTAGCTCTAATTTTACAGCTGTTTTAAGTCATGGTAGGATAAAACTGACACGATTATTTTCGAACATGTTAAAATGGATATTTTTTCTTAGTATTCCGGATTATATCATCAAGAACCATTTAAATGGATTGAAATTTTATTTCCAAGTTAATACATACTGTTTGAATATGTTCGAACACAGGTGACTATAATTTCTATGCTTGTGAATTCGGATTTAGAATCCGATGCAAAATAAGACATTTATTATTTTTTAGTTGATGATATGACTTAAATTTTATTAATTAGTTAAAAATAATGCCCTAAAAAATTACTCACAACAAACTGGTGGAACTCCGCAGAGGGGCCAAAATTCACGGACTAGAAATCGGCAAAACCTTATCCTAGACCATGATTCTTGTCCCCTCTGTGGAATTTCATTATCCAACACTCGTAGTAATGAATGATTCTATTAATATTCTATTAATATTCACCATCATTATCATGCCAAGTATGGGCCTATCATTAATGCATAAATCAATTACAGTTTTTATAAACAGACATATAAGCTAATACCTTTTTTTTTATATACTTTTGTCAGATGAAGGCTTACCATAATTTAAACCGAGTGAGCATTTTAACAAGCCTTGCATGCATTGCCTTTTCTGTTGTCTACGTTTTATACTGTGGTCGAGATTCCCATAATCCTGATTCTTGTCCACCCAATGAAAGAGAGGAAATGATATCAAACATTTTGGCGATGTTAATCTCCTTCATCATGATAATTTGTAGCATCATGGGGATTATTCTTTTTCAAATAAATAGCAAAGTATTAGGACTTAAAAATCTATTGGAAAGGGTCTCTGAAGAGAATCGTAATGCCAGTCAAGAGCAAACGGAATACACAACTCGCAGCAATAGACTTGAAGGTCTAGAACTTCAGACACAAATAATTACAGACATCGAAAACAGGATTACAGAGTTTGAAAATATTTCTCATTCACAGAGACTTGGACCCCAGCGTTATAACAGTAATTTTCTCGATCCAAATGCACCACCGCCGTATGAGCGTAATTCTTCCGATCCAACTGAATTTGAATATAGGAATACAGAATTTCAAAATAATTCACATCCTCAGAGATTTGGACTTCCACCGTATGATAACAATGATTCCGATCTAACTGAAATTAGTCATGGGACTACAGAAATGGAAATTAATTCACATCCTCAAAGACTTGAACCACCGCCGTATGATTCTAGTTTACCCGATCCTATGTCTACACCACCCCCTTATGAATGCAATCCATCCGATACGACGGAAATTGACTATAGGAATACAGGATTTCAGAATAATTCAAATCTTCAAAGATTGGGATTACCGTCGTATGACGATGTTTCTGATTCAACTGAAATTGGTTCTAGGACTACTGAATTTGAAAATTATTCACATCATCAGAATTTTGCTACACCTGTGGATTATAATTCTATTGATCTAACTGAGCCACCACCAACATATGAAGAATATATGCGCAATTTGTAGAAAAAAAAACATGATTAGAATAATACATGACATGAAGAAGTGATCGACGAAACTTTATATATATATTGGTGGTGTCTTTTAAATGTGCAACAAGGTTTCAATATTTTTTTATCAAGAGCGCTAACCGGGGGTAGATAAATAATGTTTCCACATCTCTCACTTTTTATACAATAGGTAGACAATATTTTAAAGAAAATCTATGCTTCTTAAAAACCCTTACAATTAAAAAAATAAAGGTTCCAGTAAATGTTCTACTAAGCCTATTTCTTTATTCCTCACCAAAATATTAACAGCAGTGAAGGAGAAACATTAGGGGTACTTTACAACAATATATTCGAGAATTGATGTTAACTAGGCTTGGATACTTAAAGACTCCAAAGAACTTTTTAAAAAAAAAATTGACATCACAAACTTTTACCAAAATCTATAACATAAAATCGTATTTTTCATTACTTTATACAACCATTCCCCATGATAAATTAAATTCCAGGCTTTTTTGACATCAAAGCTGCTTTTTTTTTATATATATATAAAAACGGGACTCTTAAATTTACTTATCTTGTCAATTAATTCATTGCAAAATTATTTCGTTAAGGTCAAGATCTAGTAAATGAAAGGTGCCTACAGATTTTTCAAATTTGAGAAGCGAGTTCTTTTAGTGATCCTTTTCAAATATAGCTTGGTAAAATAAGGTGTATCGGAACATAATTTTTACGTAAACTCAATCAAAAACATGTTATAAACTATCATTTTCAATGAAAAATGAAGAAAGTCAGGTATAAATTTTGGAGTTTTTTCCATCTCAGAAAAAAGAAATGTATCAATATTGCCCACAGTTTCTCAGAAAACGGTTTTCAGTATCTTCCTGGCCTCTTCTTTAAAATAATATCTAATTGAATATAGGTATCGGGGCTTCTTTTGACACGATTTCAAATTGAATACCATGAAAATGCTTCATTTTATACAAAATTCTATTATAAAGTACGGGAAAAATTAAGTCTAAACCAATTATGACGTCATAATGGAACCAGCTTCAAAAAGACAGCCTAAACTCATTTACTAGATCTTGACCTTAACGTAGGTCGCGGGTTTGCTGACGTCGTTAAAACTGGGTACGCAATTTATATGATTTTGGCGATTTTCTTGTGCACATTTGATTATGACGTCACAATGAAAAAGAAATCTGCGATGATTTTTGTTTCATTAAATTCTTCAGTATATCATTATTTAGCTATAACTTTTCTTGGAATTGGTAGTTTAGTGTTATATTATTTAAGCAACAACTTATCACAAATAATGAAGGCTTTTTACGATTTATATAGTCGATACAATACTCAGATATAACTTTTGTTGGAATTGGTAATTTAGTAAAGATGGCTTATTACGATTCGAATGATCGACACTGGAAGTATTAAAAAATGTAATTATTTGTTATCAATCGCATCCTCTCGGACCTTTCCTGCAAGCTTGGAAAAACAAGTGGTTGTTTTTCGGCTTGACGGAAAGGCCCGAGAAATTGCGATTGATTTGTTTTCACTTGGTGTCGCGAAACGATATGGACACAAGGTTCAACTGACCTTTTTTCCTTTGATCGTATTTGAATTAACAGTTTGTTTTATTAATAAAGAAGCCTTTTTTTTTAAATTGCAAATACACCTGTTACATCAAAAGATCAAACTTTATTTATAAAAAGGATATTTTTTTAAATATATAGATCTGCAAGTTTATCATAAATTAACTACTGCTAAGGTACGATGAAACATAAAGACATTTTTTTAGTGACACTGACCTCCTGTTAGGGGACAACTATTTGATTTTGAGTGAGAGGGGGGTGGCAAATTTTACCGGGTCAGATTGTTTATTTTCCAAAAAAAAAAAAAAAACAAGGACAGATTATTTATATCTTCTTCACTGAAAAAAAGTCTGACAAGCAAAAAAAAAATCAAAGTAGAAAACTCCCGCCGGGGGGGGGGGGGGGGGGGGGCTAGAACTAGCCATGGACAGATTATTTATTTTCTTGCCCAGTCTAGGACAGATTATTTCTTTTTAACATTATCGAGGACAGATTGTTTATTTCCAAAATCTGCAAGCCCCCCCCCCCCACCACCACCACCAACCCCACCCCCACCCCGAATGAAATGATCGTCCCCTAAGCAACAGCTTGCAATGCTGTTATCTACAGATTTTATTCGCTACTTTCCTTTCCATGTCCAGCAAGTAGAATTAATGTTCTTAAAAAACTGGCTGTTAATTAGGTCAGATAAAATAATTTTTTTAATTCTCGTCCCATTTACTCCTCTGAAAATGTGGTATGTATATTTTGTTTAAATATATACTGAAAATATATTGTATTTAGCCGGGACGATATTTGGCAGAAATTCGTAGATTTGAGCGCCTTGCTGAATGGTCTAAATCAAAACATTTTATATACTTGAATTACTTGAATTAGATGATACCGTTTTCCGCCGAAAAATACACAGCCAAATGTAAGGATAAGTCTAATCTACGAAAAAAGCAAAATAAAACAACACATAAAGAAAGTAAATTGGAAGAAAGAAACTAAAGGATCGATTGTTGTTTTACGTCCCTTGCGAGAATTTCCACTAATATAAGACGAACAAAAAAATATACTGAAGAGAAACATGTCTAATAATCATTTCATTGATATTGAATTATTATGATACGATTCACGGGTCACTTGAAAGCAGATAGACGTGAATTTCTTTTTTATAAAAATTATTTTATCTAATTTTTCTGCACTGAATACCGGATAGATATTCACGACGTCAAGCATGACATCGCGATATTTTATGACGTCGTATTTAAAAATGTTACATTTTGCGATATAAAAGCACTTATTCACATTTAAATTACGCGAAAACTAACACGAAGACATATTAATTTTTTCACATTGATTTATTTCAAATCAATTATTTGGTAAAATACCAAAGGGGAAACAATTTTGTCTGCACCATTTAAAAGTTATTGATATTTTTAAAAACAAAATCTTGCCTCAAAACGAGTCTAAAACGATGTTTTTCTTATATAATTCAATAGAATAACGTCAAAAATGTAACGACAACTGTTGAGTCACGTTTTGTCCGCCGTCACATTATGTCCGCCGTCACGAAATGTCCGCCTTTTTTCCAAAAAAATCGTCACACTATGTCCGCCGCCACGAAATGTCCGCCTTTCGTCTGAAAAAATCGTCACACTATGTCCGCCCTTACAAAACGTCCGTCCAAGATTGAAAATAACGTTATATTTTATTATTATCATTTCTGTGAATCCCCCTAATATCCAGCCTTTTTCTTGATATGTCTTTTCGCGCAATAAAATATAAGTTGCTTTAACCACACTTGTAATAATGTCTGCCTTCAGAAATATCCGCCAATTTTATAAACGAATAAAAAACAACTTTTCTTATACCGTATATTGTTATTATGTACACAATCTCGTGTGGATACTGAAAATAGGATATATTATTTCTATGTTTGCACAGGTGGATGTACAAGCTTTGATTATTTTTAAACAAAAAAATGCTTTCTTAGTTTGTTAGTACTAGTTTATGAATTAATATTGCAGCTGTTGCAGAAATATATAAGAACGTTTATTGTTTATATTTATTTATCCCATGTTTTCCCCTTTATCCCGTGGATATGACTCATTGGATAATTTGTTCATATTCCACAGTAGAGTGCAGTTGTGACGTCACAATGGTTTTTGCGTTAGCGTGATGAAGTAAAATAAAGTGGATTCCTATATAAAACAGTGTAAAACATTGGTTGTAAAGTATTAAACATGGGATAAAAAGAATCTCCCATGATTTGTAGTTGGATATGACTTTTATCCAACTCGTTGTGTGTTTTTATCCCCTCGCCAAGGCTCGGGGATAAAAAACACACAACTATCATATCCAACTACAAATCATGAGAGATACTATATATCTATATACTTTACTGACGCTGAACGGCATTCAATTTGGTTTTTTTTAAGAAACGAAGGAAAAAATACTCAGTGGATGTAAATATATAGGAGTTGTATTGAGCTCAAGTCGGTTTTTTTTTTTCAAAATACAATATATAGATACTACACCGGTGTATGAAAATTAAATTTTTTGTTTGTCTAAGAAAAAAATAATTATAACGGTTTATTTTATCTGGCTTGGCTACAAATGATTTCAATAAATGATTACGCATTAAAAAAAAAAAAAAATAAATAATTCATTGAACTATATTATTTTCGAACGATTAATGGATATTTGTTATTAAATTTTGCTAAATTATATATATGAGAATCCAATGGTATGTTGCTTGAAATATTTACAAATGTTGGATTTATTGTATCTTTTTTAAAATGACGTGTATATATACATTTCCTATGGGATTTTTTTTAAAAATATGATAAAATTTTAATTTCTCAAAAGACAGAATATAACGACATTTTTACTTCAGCAGACAAGGATAAAGCGCGTTTTACAATGTGCCAAGCATTTTCCCGCCAAAAAGAAGAAACGCAGTAGCGGATCTAATGGGGTTGTGGGGGTTTCAACATCCTCCTTTGGATATATTAGATAGAGAGAGAGAGAGAGAGAGATCCCAAATATTTGTTGTGTTTTACTAAAGTAAATCTTCCGTGAAATGCTATTTATAATTATGCATGAAGAAAAATCGGTTATTGAAATAAAATCCGCGCCTGCAATGTCGCATGCAGTTTTATGTCACTGGGATGTATTTATAGATTAATATATGATAACTTTTATTAATAACAGATCAAGCAATTTCAGTTTGTTGCCTAATAAAAGGAACAATTGGTCTGCGGCCGATTTTTGACGCTTGAGTCAATATGCTTCTTGTTTACCAGATTACAGGGTTTTGCCCAAGTTATGACAAGTCTATATAACAGGAGTTGTCTCGTACCTATCAATTGTACCGAAAATTCAGAGAAGTTTGATTAATACGAATACTATAAAAATGGTATTTTTACAGGTATTACGTGTATTTTTCATTTACTGAAAATTTCGGTAAAATTGATAGGTATGCCAACTGCGATGTTTCTACGTCTGTATTCAGAGGTATCTTTTCGAATAATTGAATGGCCCTTAAAAGGGCCGTTTATTTCCTACTAATAGGAGCGACTCTTGACTGCTTTGCTTATTGAAAGCATGAAGAGGACCATTCCCGCCTCGTTGAAGTGTGTTTCATCGGGAAGGTAATGTCTGGGTAATTTGACGTCTAATCTGATGTAGGTTCTGCCAAGGATTTTCTTCATCTTATTGTTGACAGTCCTCCGTCTTGTGTCAAACTCCTCTCGCTGCATAGAAATTCGAAATTTTCCCCTAGAGACAATCTCTGTGAAGAATATCTCAGGTTGCCGGGGACTCAAGACTTTAATTTGGTGGAAGAGGCTTGTCAGACAGCCAATGACTGTGAACGGCTCGGCTCCACTGGAAATGTCGTTTCCCCCTAAACACACGACAACGATGTCTGGTCTGTACCTCACCCTCTTGGAGATTGGATTTGGACAGGGTTGAGAGGCTGTCATGCCACCAACTCCAAACCACCCAACTTCAAATGGCATAACAAAGTCTGTAAAGTTTGAAGCTCGCTTCACGTAGGAGGAACCGAATATGGCGACTCTCATGGTGGCTATAAAATAAAATTGCAAAGTTCATAGTCATAGCAAACTCGAGGCAAATTATGAAATTAAATAATTATCACCTCACTCCCTCAACTTATGATTAAAAATGCAGTTGTCAAATTAAAAATAGCTATTACGTATGATTAAAAAATTAAATTTTTAAAGTTATACCATCTTGGCTTTGAAATCAATTATCGGGACTCTTATTAATGGGAAATTAGTTATTAATTAGTAATGCTTAAATATACTCATCGTTAAGTATGCTGTGAGTACAAAATTACCGCTTCACTGTTAAAAAAATTTACTCATTACCTCTACTCCCCATTTAAATTTCGGGCGCTCATTACCCCTACATCTTATCAATAAGACGATTAACTCTCATTACCGCTGTACATACACGAATCTGCCATTGTTGACTCAGACATTGAGTCCTCTATTTATATAATTTACTCACAATGTAGTCGAATAACAATTAAAATTGAAATCTATTTAATTCAGTTTGTTATCGAAAATCGAAATACTATAAGACATTCAAAAATTCCAATGTGTGGAGATGTGAAGGAAAAAGCACTCAGAAATTTGTCTTTTAGAAAATTGCTAAGGATTTAAAATAAAGTGTAGAAAAAACCTTACCAAATAAAAGTCCTTTTACTTTTAAGTGAGCATGGAATACATATCTTAAATGCATGTACGTGTATATTTTTCTGTACGTATAAGGCGCTGGCTAATGGAAGAGGCATTGTAGCGGTAATGTCTACTCCTCTACGTAGAGAGTTAAACGTTGATCCAAAAATAAAAAATAATGTAAAAATTTTAAATTGTTTTAACATCTATTAGATAACACCCCGCCCCCCCCCCCCCGACTTTTTATCGACACGCAATATAAATATATGCTGTGTTATGGAACATTCTAGCGAATTATCATTTCGCTGACTTATAAACATTATGAATTGCATTGAATAAATATTTGTTAAAAGAAGTTATCGATGTCTGGAATGAAGGGGTGGGAATGGAGAGAGAAAAATTGGTCGCTGTCGACTTGATAAAAAGCTAATGAGATAGTGAGGCCCGATATCGATAATTACAGTGCTCCAAAAAACGTGCATAGTTCACATGAAACTGAGTTTGTTGTTTGTTTGTTTGCTTGTTTGTTTGTTTGTTTTTGATTAAAAAATATTTACAGAAATCACTGTGTATTAAAAATACGTGCCTGAATATTAAACAAATTTGAAATGTTCATAACATTTTGTTCAGAAAAGGGAGGGGTGTGTTGATGAAAACAAGTATGAAATTTAAACTTCAATGAGTTAGGACAGAAAAAAGAACTGTTAATACGTGCTTGATCCCGAGATCAAACGAACAAATAAAAAAAAATAATTTTACAAGTACTAGAAAGCGTATTCCAGAAGCTTTCTGCCAATTTAATTTTGTGGAGGCTTTCAAAGTGTCCCGCCCTGTTTCTTTTTTTTTTTTTAAATCTAGTATTTTTGTTTTCTTTTCATAAGAAAATTGGAAATTTATTGGCATCGATCACACTCACAGTTTTAAAGTTACTCCCCGTTTGTATTAATAAGAAGTCGCGTCGCACTAGGAGCATGTGGAAATACAGGTTGTCGGCGGACTTGATTTTCTAATTACATTTATTAGAACTGTTTAGTAAATGCTAAATAAACACCATGTAATGTGCAATTTTTTAACAATATCGAACGTGAATATATACACGAATTTGTGGTCATTTATTCTTTGCATTTGTTTTCTAGCAATGTCAATCGCCTAGTTGTTCTTGGGGTGTAATTGCTCTTTTTTTCCTTTTTCCTTAAGGACACAAATTCTCTGAATAAGTTTGTTAAAAATTATTTTCACCTTACCTGTACTAGGAAGCATATTCTAGCAGATTTCTGCCAGTAAAACTGTTGCCCAACTCTTGCCACGTGGAGGCATCTCCTGTTAAGAGTCTTTTTCTTTTTTTTAAAATTAATACAATAGTTCAATAAATAAATAAATAAATAAATAAATATTTTTCTTCTGTTACACGTTTACCTATATTTCCGCGAAATGTGGCTCCAACTGGAAACCAGCTCGTAAGGAGACAGGCCATACCACATTCTAGCATTATGTTATACATTTGGCGAGAATGGTGGCTCCAACTGGAAGCCTAATCAGAGGGAAAAGGCCATACCACCATATACTGACAGTGTTTATAAATTATTAGGGTAATAAGCACGATATTGAACGCGTATATGCGGGAAGATTTGCACGTTTTATCCGTTATTTTTTAAACAATGGCATGTTTGAGATTTTAAAATTACACAAAAACGATGCAGACGAATTTCGCAAAATTTTCAGAGAATATACAACGAAGGTAGAGGATTCATATAACTAATTTTCATGGTATGTTTTCGGACACTTTTAAATGGCCTGCAAACCCGCGACCTACGTTAAAATCAGTCTGATTGTTCACACAAGTACTCCAATTTTGAAAAGATGCTTGAGTTTTTGATTGACAATATTATGTAGTGTTTGGAGATGAAGTCTTCCAAAAAGCTGTTGGAATTTTTATAGGTACTTATTGCGCTCCGTTATTCTTATGAAGCAAAATTTATTCAAAAACTTCTACATGAAAAAAGAAGTCTCCGCATGTGAATTAAGGCTAGATATTGGCTTTTCTATGCAAATAAGCTCATTAAAACGCAAAATAAGTATATATATTATTCAGAGAAAATGTTAATTCTTTTTTTCATGCATACTTAGTATCAATGAAATTATATAGCCAGTACACTTTATGACGTCATATTATGACAATATACTTCTTTACTACTCGAAGTAATAAAACACATCAACAAATCAACTTCTACACAAGGGCATATCCTATTTAATTTTACATAAAAACGTTATAATGCTAAGAAGAATATTCTAAAGATAAATAAAATTGCTGCACAAACATACGCACCTTCTCATTTGATCGGAATTCGAGGAAACTTACACCGGACTGTGCATTTTTCCCCATTTCAACTCAAAACTAGAGAAATATTTACTAAATAATCGAACTGACGATACTTGTGCAGCAATATCATCACTCCTTGGAGTATTCTGCTTTTAATTATACATCGCTTCTGACAAATAAAAAAATGGTATACCCCTGCGCCGAAGTTTTTCTTTGGGTAGTAAAGAACAATGACTAATAATATAACGGCACAAAATTCACTGGTTATAACATGTCGTAAGTACCATGTATTTATCAGAAAATAAGTCTTAGCCTTCTCTGTGTAATAGGTATAGCTCATATGTGTTTTAATTACTTCATTTGACATTTGACAGAGACATAAATAACAATAAGTCTCCTCTGAAAAATGTTGGTGATCTGTTCGAGTGACACACACCAGAATTAAAACGAAATAAAAAAGAATATCCTATGAAAATATATCAAATCTTTGTGTAATACACGGCTTTATAATTATTATTTACAAAATACTGGATCAGAATTCTTTGTATTTTTTCTCACGCCAAAATTGAATTTGACGTATTTCCAGTCAAATCTAAATAGTACATTAAAGGACATAATTAACTTCTATATTAACTATAAAATTAAAGAAAATATATCTTTTAGAATTTTAAGAGATTGAGCCAAAAATTAAATGTAATTAAGAGAGAATGTCACGAATCATCAAGCTCACTCAGTGTAATTGATGGAAACTATAAAATTTAAAAAATTCGGGATTTTTGCGTTAATAAAACTTCTTTAACAGTTTTATTATTTGTGGTAAAATTTTACAATGATCAGCCACATCGTTTCCATGGTAACCATATATCAAAGTAAGTAAACTACACGCTTTAAAAAAATTCAGATTCAGTCAATTTGCAGTACTTTTGCATAGTACAACAAATAAAAAATCAATAAATATTAATAAAACATTAAAACTATTTTTAAAAAACTAGTATTTTTATATTTTGTCTGCATGTGAACAAAAACTTTTAAATATCTATTAGTTTTTCTACATGCACTTAGCCTATTTTTGACCCTGTTTCGGTGACTGAATTCTCAAATCTACAACAAGAAAATAAATATCTGATGCTATTCTCCAAAAGGTGAACATTATTACTGTTTATATCAAAATCAAAATTGAGAAGCATTCTTAAGTGGACTTAAATTGAAAGGATTTTTTATCATACTGATGGGTACTTTTGCCATCTTTTATTGTCATGAATTACTTCCCTTGGAAGCTCTTCTGTGATAGAAACAAAAAAATGTCGGCAACCGGAGCACTGACTCAAGGGAAATTCATGTTGTTTCAAGAGGGAAAAAGATTCATAAGCTTGGAATCTTGTCAACAACAAAAACCTTATGGCAAATCAGGTAATACAATTTAACAAAAATTATTTTTTTCTAAAAGCGATCACTTTCTTTCTTATCCGAATTTTCTCTATTCATCTCATGATCTGTTTGCAGTAAACTGGTAACTAAATGCATGTAAAATACAAATGAATTAGTTTCCTTTGTTTATTATCCAAAAAATCGCCACAAACATTACTTCAATTTATAAATATTTTTCCTTTTTGCAGAAGTATGCAGAAACAATGATATTCATTTGATGCAAATATTTTAATAACACGAATAATCATGCACAGTTGATGCAGTGGCAATCATGATCAAGACCGACACCTATCGAACTGGTACATGTATGTATTTTCTCTATATTTATTTGTTATGGAAATGCCTAATGTATCTATGTACATGTTATAAATATAATCACAGATTTTTAATCATTATTTGAATTTATTTAACAGTTTAAAATGTTCTTAAAGTGAAACATTAATTTGTATAAATACATTAAAAAAAACACACATTGAAATTCAGGTTGCGGATCAAAGATTTTTTTGCGGTGGATGGAGTGGGGGTGGGGTATTTCACATTAACATTAACAGATGCCAAACATAAAAATTTTGACATGCAAGAAAAAAAAAAAAAAAATCCCTGAGAAACCTTTTCAACTTCAGGATTGTGTGTGTGTGTGTGTGGGGGGGGGGGGGGGGGGGGTATGAAAAGATACTTTCTCAAGTCAATTTCTTCAGATATATTACTATGCTTACCAATATAAGAGGGATCCTTGTTTCCTCGGCAAAGGTCATTTTACTGTTACTTTTACTATGGAAGTCTGTAGATCAGATTTGCACATGGAAATTGCAAATTGCAATACAATAATCAATTTTGCAAGATGAAAGTGTCAAACTGATTTTTTTTTTCAGATAAAAGATAATGCATGAATGTATTATAAATGTATTTCTATATTCTTTCCTTTTTTACTCTACAAAAGCCAAGAAAAACTCTTGTCAGCAGCAGTACAGAACTTCATGTAAATCATACAGGGTAGCTCTACATGCAGATACATGTACTCTACATTCTACAGATTCAACAGAATATTTAAAAAATGCTGCTAGCATCTAGAAAAAAAACAAACAATTTAGCCTTTTGCAGTTATTCAATGGTATTAGCAGTCATCTATTTTTAAATAGAAAGACTTATCAAATAAGAACAGAAATATAAATTATTATTTATTTATTTGTTGTTTATGTCTCTGATCAGAAGAAAAGAAAAACTGTAAAATATATAATATATTTTATTTTGAGGGGTCAAATTTTCAAGGTTTGAGAAAAAATATTTAATTTCATGGTTGAAGAAGTGTGGTATTGTTAAAATTAATAAAACTCCATAAAATTAATGTTTCCACAGTACAATACTGCATCATAATGTACATGCCCATGCATGTAAAACCTTCCAATAGTGATCACTGAATTTTAATTCCCTCTGTCCATTAAAAAAAAAACATGTTGCTTAAATGTATTTTATTTCCTCCAATATTTCTCAATTTTCAAGTTAAATGGATGCGGTCATAACATTTTGACATTCACTGAAAAGTCAGGATAATAACAGGCATAATTTCAAGGTCAAACCTATAATTATAATTTTTTTTATACTTTTATAGAGAGAATGAAGAAATTATCTATTGAAACCAGTATCAGTTCTATTCGGCACAGATGGATCTTAAGATAATGTAAGTATATTATCATGTATAATAATTATTGTTTTTTTAGCTCACCTGAGCCAAAGGCTCAAGTGAGCTTTTCTGATCAAAATTTGTCCGTTGTCTGTCGTCGTTGTCGTCGTTGTTGTCGTTGTCGTTGTTGTTGTAAACTTTTCACATTTTCATCTTCTTCTCAAGAACCACTGGGCCAATTTCAACCAAACTTGCCACAAAGTATCCTTGGGTAAAGGGAATTCAAGTTTGTTCAAATGAAGGGCCACGCCTTCTTCCAAGGGGAGATAATTAAGAATTCGTGAAAAATTAATGGCATCATTAAAAAAATCTTCTTCTCAAGAACAACTGTGCTTGAAAATATGAAACTTATGTGGAAGCATTCTCAGGTAGAGTAAATGCAAGTTTGTTCAAATCATGACCCCTGGGGGTCGGGTGGGGCCACAATGGGCGATCAAAGTTTTACATAGGAATACATAGATTAAATCTTTAAAAATCTTCTACTTAAGAACAGCAAAGCCATGATTGGTCATATTAAAATGGAAGCATCCTCAGATAATGTAGATTCAAATTTGTTCAATTCATGAACCCCCCCCCCCCCTCCCCCGGAACCACTTTTTTAATTGAAACTTTTCAACCTTTCAAGACTGAACTGATTTCTGCTTTTTCCTAGCCATAGTGCTCAGGTGAGCGATGTGGTCCCTGGGCCTCTTGTTTTAATTTGCACCCTTTAGCTCACCTGAGCTGTAAGCTCAAGCGGTCACATTTGTTCAGTGTTCGTCTGTCTGTCCAATTGTAAACTTTTTGACTTCCTCTCCAGAAACACTAGGCCAATTTCAACCAAAAGTGTTACATAGCATCCCCGGGTAAAGGAAATCCAAGTTTATTCATAGAAAGGCCATACAATCTTTCAAGAGGGAGAAAACCTAGTGAAAATTTAGTGGCTTCTTTAAAAAAAAAGAACCACTAGGCCAGATAAGTTGAAACTTTTGTGAAACTTTCATTACATAGTGTAGATCCAGTTCTGTTCAAATCTTGACCTTTTTGGGGTAAGATGGGGTCAACAAGGGCAATCAAAGTCTTACATAGGGATATATAGGAAAAATCTTTAAAAATTATCTTCTCTAAAACAGCAAGGCCTTGATCAGTCATTTTGATATGGAAGCATCCTCAGGTATGTAGATTTAAATTTGTTCAAATCACATTTCTTAAAATAAATTGTTTGAAGCATCCTAATTGATGTCCTTATGAATTCTCAAAAGTTGAATTCATTTCTTAAATGAACTCATTGTGTCCTAGTGTGCCAATAACAAGCGAAACTATAAATGGTGTGCAATATATTTCATGAGAAAATCAAAGTTCCCAAGTCTTATAGATATAAGCTGGGTTGAGGGGGGCTAAAATCTGCCTAATCTGGAAGCAAATTTTACATTATACAGATCGGCTACATAAGTCATATTGCTATCCAGCATATGCATTTGTTGTGAGTGGATTCAAGTATGCATAAGTCATGGCCTCTTGATGCTAGGGTACAACCCCATTAAGAACATGAATGTTTCATGGGAATATAGATTGCAATGTTTTTCAAAAACTTCTAAAAAATAATAGCATTGCATAGGTGGCTTAGGTGAGCAGTGTGACCTATGGAACTCTTCTTATTAATTTTTTTCTTTTAATTCATAAATTGCTAATTTGAACCCAAGGTAATATTTAAATTTTTCTCAGATTAAAGGAATAAACTATCCTTTGAGATTGTCAATTTTTCTTCATTTAAGGAAATGTAGTTTGATGATTTAAGATTACAAAATGTCTGTTGCTGTGGACGTCATTTGGTTGCTATACACAGATAACATAACTGATGCAGAAAAATGAATATGTTTTTATAATTCATAAGTGAGATGAAGCTTAAATATCTTGTTTTCTGTATATAAATACATATTCTCCTTCATTTGTTTTTGTCAGTGTTTTGAAAATACATTGGTTACTATGCAGTAAAATTGGTTGCTAAGGGCACATTACATAATTATTTCAACATTATATCACTTTATTTATTGAGGTTGCAAGAGTATATTAGCAAATACATGTATACATGAAATAGTATCAACGTGGAAGAAATTGAAGGTTTTTCCCTTAAAAATTGATGTGTATTTTTAACCTTTATTTGGTGTAAAAGCTTTAAAAATTTAAATCTTTTCTCTACAAAAAATGATAAATATGCCTCTCAATTTTATAAGTCATTCTTGTAGATCAGCCTGTGTTTTGAATGATTCAGTTTCAATTTCATGCTCAACTTGTTGCTGATTAGATATACATTAGTTTAAACAAGAGAGGTAATTTTCAAATTTTTAAACTGTAAAACTGTACAAGTTTGTGTTGCCATGACAACAGATCCTAGGTATTTAGATTTGCATTTATATTTTCTTGTATACTACATACCTTCAATAATAAGTTCATACTTTGCTGAAGCTGATATTGGTATACTTTTTGTTAAAACATATTTAGAAAATTGTTAAAATTGAAGCAGTTTTTTCAAATCTTACTGTTGTTTCCATGGTAACACATAATAAGGGGAAAGATAATAGTTCTGCTGGTCAATCATAATTATGATTGACAAAGATAATGAAGGTATCAGACCAAACTTGCATAAATATTGCATCTAGGGATACACTACTAGATTATTTGTTTGAATTCTCATAATGTTCTACGGTAGTCCATTGGAGTGTCTCCAATAGTTTTTGATAATTCATAAATAACAAAATGTCTGTTCAGCTCTGTTGCTATGGACATCATTTGGTTGCTATGCACAGAAAAATATTGATGCTGAAATTTAAGTATGTTTTATTATTCCTAAGTGAAATAAAGTTGTTTATCTAATTTTTTATATTTAAATACACGTTCTCCTTTATTTTTTGACACATTCTCTTGAAAATGTCTTAGTTGCTATGCAGTAAAATTGGTTGCTATGGGCACATTACAGGATTTTTATCTCATAATATCGCTATATTTATTCATAATGCAAGAGTATGATAGCAAATATACATAAAAAAATTATCAATTTGGAAGAAATTGAAAGTTTTCCTTAAAATTTGCTGTGTATTTTAAACATTTTTTAAGAATAAAAACATAAAATTTAACAATAAAAATGCTTCTCAATTTTATATGTCATCCTTGAAGATCAACATGTATTGTGCAAGAATCAAATTCATTTTATTGCTCAGCTTGTTGTAGATTTCATATATGTAAGTTTAAACTTGAGAGGTAATTTTCAATTTTTCAAACTGTAAAACTGTACAATATTTGTGTTGCCATGGCAACAGATGCCTAGGTATTTAGATTTGCTTTTAAACTTTTTTGTATACTACATATCTTTAATAATTAGCATAAAGTCTGTTGTAGATGATATCAGTATTCTTTTTGTAAAAATATTCTTCCAAAAATGTTAAATTTGAAGCTATTTTTCTTAACTTACGGTGGTTTCCATGGCAACACATAGCAAGGGGAAAAAATAATAGTTTTGTTGGTCAAACATCATTTTCATATATGTGAAAGTTGTGTACTATGAACACTTTTTACAACCAATAAGAGAAAACAGGGGGTTAAAATTTTAAGTTTCCATCTGAAGCTTGATGATTCGTGACATTCTCTCTTAAAAAAATCTAGAAATGTTTTTTTCTACCTTACACCCTAAATTCAGAGGATTCAAAATTCCAGGAGTTAGTTATCAAATACTTTTTGCTATAAATTCACTGAAAACTATATTATTTCATAGACTTCTATTTAGAATTTTTTCAGAACATTAACTGCAATAATTTCTCCAAAATTACTTTTTCTGATTACAATTAGACATCTTTCTTTCCTGTCTAAAGCATGGCATGATATTTTTATTTAAATACTCTTACCTTTCCCGTTAGACCAGAAGAGAAAATAAAGTAACGTTTATCGCGTAAATGATCGAGACAAATTGAACGGACCTTGTTGAATATGATCAGTGTTACATAAAAAGAGACATTTAAATTAACATGTGTTTTGCAATGCCTTTATTTAATTCATCTATATTCAGAAATAAAAGTAAAATAAGTTTCTTTAATGGTGCTTACAATGTTAATGATGTACCAATATTATAAAAATATAAATCATACTATGTCTTACCAATACATAAACACATATTGTATATTGTATTCCTTTAAGATGAAAAAGGCTAAGATACCGAACAATGATCAATCTTAAAAATCTATAAACAAAACAAATTTGCAAACAGGGCATAAAACAAGGACCATCGTAAATTTCAGAGGTGGAATTAGGAGACTAGAAGGAATTAGCTTCCCCTGTTGACCGGTCATACCCACCGTGAGCCCCATGTATTGATCAGGTTGATGAAACATTCCGTCAATTTTAATATATAAACAAAGGCCTAACAATTGGTATGAAACACGTCAGCCAAAATACAACCCCAAGATAAGTTATATTTGTTAACAATGTCATTATAACGACCACAGTATTTACGATATGCTGACTCTAAATGAGGTAGCTCCATTCCCTGTAAATCAACTTACCTGTCACTAGCCTGTCTCAGTTTAAGAACAGAGCTCGTATAAGTTGGGAGACGTAAACAGCATATGCAAATGATTGTAGAATCTTACTACATACATAAGGAAAGTTTATGATGGAAAAGTTGAAGTCATCTCGTTTGTTATATAATTCAGTTATTAGTTTGTTCTTATATATCGTCTATAGTAAGTAAAACATCCAATGACAAGGTGAAGATAACGAACAGTGGTCGATCTCATAAAAATCTACAAAGTTGAAACATTACAAATTTGTGAGCAGACATAAAACACGGACCCTTGGAAATTCCAGAGGTGGGATCAGGTGCCTTGGAAGGGTAAGCATCCCTTGTTGACTGGTCATACCCGCTGTGAGCTCTTTGCTTAAATCAGGTAGACAGAACAATCCGTAGTGAAATTCAGTATAAAAACAAGGCCTAACAATTGGTAACAATTAAAAGTAGTTCTGTGTAAATAGACAAGTTCTTAAATTTATGCCTCCCCTCCTTATGCTTGCCAAAGCAAATTGAGCTTGATGAAAAATGGATTAAATCTGCAAATATATTTATAGTCCAATGAAATTCTTTAAGGACTAGTTCATTCATTCATATATGCAGAATAACTATTGAATATTTGTGTTCTGTATTTAGCCAAAACTCATTTTCTAAGAATTGTATCGGCGAAGTGTCCGGTCTGTTGTCCATACACATGTTTTAGGTTACGTGCACTCAGTTTTCTAATTTTTGAATGATAACTGGAGGAGTCGAACTTGCATTGAATAATTTTAATGAACGCTCAACGGTGCATGCACATCTTGCAACTCTCCTGTGATGCGAATGGAAATATATACATATACATGTATATATAGTATCTTCATTGTTTCAAACAAGAAGGGATAATTTACTCTTTTCTCTTCTATAAGCAAGTATATCTCATCCTTTTTCAAAATTTAGCGAATTACGAGAAGGTAATTTGGAAGGCCAGCAACAATAATTACTGCTCCTAACTTGAGTTTTTTTAAGGCTTTCCGATCTGCTGATATAAGACGTATCGTGGATGACGATATCTATCGACGGTACTTGTACTGAATATATAGCAAAATATTTTGTGACTCTTACATGATTTTGCATAAATTTAGCTTGTAGTTTATATCACAGTATATGGTATTAACTTATTTTGTACATATTTAACATTACCCTTTCAAAGATTTTTCCTATACAACTGTACAAGGACATTTGTCTTTAGCTTGATAGGGTTTTTAAGATGGGAATCACATAAGCATGTTTCCAAACACATATGAATTTGCAGTTACGCAACTTAAATTTTAAAGTAGAAGTTTTGGTGGAGCTGCGGTTTCAGGACTGATTTCTTTTCTGATATCGGGACCAGAGGTTTTCAAGTTAAACAAACGCAGCCATTTTGCTGTACATAGAACCAATTCCTATTTAAAACTAAACGTATTTAAATTTCCTTAGAGAAGGCTTGTGTGACGGATACAATTACCTCCACGGGGGCATATGACTCAAAGATATTGAGAATAAGAATTAAATCAGAATGGTTATCAATAGTGTCAATGCTTTTAAGTTTTTTCGGGACTGTTAAGAGAAAGAAGATTATACATATAAATATATCTTTCGTCATTTGTAACCACTATTTTCACGAAAAAAGGGTTTGGTCAACGGTGTGATTGTGCAAAACTTTAACCTCGAAGTAGGTGCACGGAATGAATTTGACCAGAATTACTATGGAAATAAAAACAACACCAGCAATCCTTGTATAAGAATTTCATATCTTCAAGTTGTGTGGAAAATGTAGCTAAAATCCTTAACGTTAACAGTATCTTAAAAAGTTCCAAAATTATTTATTCTGCTTAATGGTCTTAACGGACACACAGATTACCTGTTGATTGAAGTAATAGATATACCATACACTTTTAAATGTTTTGGGGGTGTACTATAAATTATACCATGATTTGGGTTTCACTACCCCGGGTTTAACCTCACGAGACAAGGTCTCAAGATGAAATCCTTCCAGAGATACTTATTTTCCATTTTTACTTTCATTCAAAATAATATTATTTTTTTACTGTAAAAATGAATAAATTTATTACTATAATGCTAGGAAAAGGAAAAAATGCACAGATAAAAATTAAGCAGCTTATAATGTACAAGACACAACTATAAAGCTAAAGTGTATTTGACATTCAGTTGACTTAACGGCTATTGATCAAAATGTCATTGACAGGCTCATTTAAGTGACTTTTCAGTGGTCATTCAGTTACCATTCCGTTGACTGAAAATTTCTAATATAATAAAGTTCATAGTTGCATTTCTTTCTACATGCTTGTAGATAATGTGGAAAAGTTACAGATTATATTTGAGTTTTAGCGCTGAGTGACTCATTTTTACAAAAGTTATAGCGCTTAGATTGTAATTTTTTAAATTATTCACTCTATTAAGGAGGTTTTTTTTTTGCTGTGCTTGTAGATAATGACCTAATTTTTGGTTTGTCTCTTGATATTGATGACTTACAGATCATGCTTGGTGATGACTCATCTCAACGACGGTTATAACCCTTTGACTTTGAAAATATGTAATAATGTTTTCCGGATTTTTTTGCTATGTTTGTAGATAATTAGCTAATTTTTGGTATGTTTCTTTTTATATTTATCTAACAGATCGACTTCGAGTTATGGTGAGGTCTTAGTTTTTGTCTGTAGCATTCAATTTGAAAGGATACAACTGTCCTATTGTTATTAAACTAAGACAGAAAAAAATCAATCACAATACATGAAATTAAAAAAAAAGACATAAAATATTCAATAAAACTGAAGACACTTTAAAATTTTTAAGAAAACTTTATGAAAATATTTATTCAATAAATCATGTCCTAGTTGAATATATGTAAGAATATTTAGAGGACTGCAAATACCCTCAACTAACTAATCAAGATAAAGAGATGTGTAATAAACGATTTCCAGATGTGAGGAAGCCATAAAACAGTACTTTTATGAATCACTAAGTAAGATATCTGAAAAAGAGAAACGACTTTTTCTAAAAAAATAATTAATTATTCTCTGACTCGTAAAAAGGAGAAAAGAATGATTCCAGAAATTTTAGACCAATTAGTCTGACAAATTGCAACCACAAAATTTTAGCACATATTTTTCGCAATAAGACTACAGAGATTTATAAATTAATAAACATCAAGATCAAGATCAATTTGTGTAGGTAGATATTGAAGGTGAAAATGTAAGACTTTTATTTGATATGTTTGAATATTGTGAAACTAAGCGAAAAAGAAGGAGCACTATTACGCATACTTTTTGACTTTCAAAAACCTTTCTATTCTGTGGAATGGAACTTTATGCTCAGTACCCTAGATAAAATTACTTTTCGAGAACAATTTATAGATTCTGTATACAAATCTCGTATTTCTTCTCAAAAAATGATGGATGGATGTCTAAAACCTGTAAAATGACCACAGGCATTCAACAAGGATGTCCTATCTCAGCACTGCTCTTTTTATTTATCGTAGAATGAAATATATGGAGATAACGAACAGTATTCAAGCTCAAAAGTCCATTATACAATACAAAATAGGAGCAGAGCAAACACGGACCTCTAAACATCAGAGATGGGATCAGGTGCCATGGAGGAGTGAGCATCCCCTGCCGACCGGTCACACCCGCCGTGTGCTCCTTGTCATGATCGGGAAATAACGGAAAAATCCGTCGACAATTCAGTGTGTAAATAATGGCCTAACAATTAGTGTGAAAAAAGTCAGTCAGCATTTGACTCAATGCTAAATTGTATTTGCTGACAAGGTCATTGTATCGACCATGGAACTTACGAAATGATGACTTTAAACGAGACAGCTGATATTCTTGTTTCATCAACTTGTTTGTCAATAATTTACCTCGTTTTAGAAATTGTACATACGTAGAGCATGCTCTTGCGTATCGAATCAACTGAGAGATATATACCCCGTATGCAGGTGATGAAGGTATATTGCTGCATATGTAAGGGAAGTTGACGATTGAAAAGTTAAAGTCGTCACGTTTATCATAAAGCTTGGTTGTTAGATTACCATTACGGCTTGGCCAAGATCAGGTGCCCATTTCCAACTAAATGATGTTATATAGATGTAGCTCTTTATAGTTACATTTAATCTAAATGTCTTTTGTTGCATTGCAAAGATCAGAATGAGAGCTTTCCATTGGTATATAATATCATATATATAGTATCTGCATTTTTGAAAAAACAACAGAATAAAGTCAAAAATTCGTAATTTTTGAAGCGTTATGCTGTTGCACTTGATTTTTTACATTTTAAATAATGGTTAATTAAAATTATTTTGAATGTAACATTCCAAAATAAATGTACTGTAAAGAAAAAGGATAAAAATTGTGGAAATTATGAATAAATGTGTGCAGATATACCTTTGTTATATAATTTAAGATTTATCAATGTTTGAATAAATGTATAATTTCTATCAAAAAAGAGCAAATATAATTTGTTTAAAATTTTTTAATTAACTTAAGAAAAAAGGTACTATGAGAAAAATATAGTGGTTGCATTGTAAAATGTGTGAGCATTTTGTATTTTATTTTTCATACTGATCTAATATTTTGTATAGTCCGTAGCCCCATATTTCATTATAGTTTGTGTTCAACAAAAGAATGTAAAATTAATCATGCTTTTGTTTAATATCTTCACAGTTATCAGTAAAGTAAAAAAACAGTAATGAATAGCTTTTGCGCTTACACCAAAAGAAATTATAGAAGAATGATTGGTGTCCGTAGCCCTGTATAGTCCGTATCCCCAATATAATTACTTCCAGAAAAAGTCATATACATTATTGATACAATAACTACAATACAAAAATATGTTTATTCGAACAAATGCAATGTTTTAATTACAAATACCACTGTAATTAAAAATAAATTATCTGAAAATTAACATTTTTCAACTAAAGGCTTGCTTCTGTAGTCTGTCCTGTTATGTTTGTGGTCACAACATATTTTCTAAATATACGTGATAAAGTTTTCCTTCTTGTGATACATACTATCAATCCATTTACAATGATTAGCATTGGAATATTTTTAAAAGAATATTTAGCCACACAAATCCTACTTACAAAAGGGCTACGGACTCTACATATAAATTTAGCAAATTTACAGACCATATAACAGTACTTCTGTTTTAGCAAGAGATTTTTTTCTCTACTTGTATCTACTGCAAAATGGGGATTCAATGGTTTATTAGTTCTCATCGACCAGTCTTAACAGCCCATTGTTGGATTTGTGGGATTTGATCCCAAAACATAAGGATCAACTCCTTACTTTGCAATTTAGTACAAAGTAAGGCCTTCACTCTTATAATTGCGCTACCCGATCTACTTGTCACAGAATTGTTAATTTAAAAAAAAAGCATTGATTCTTTATGGGTAAATATTGTACTATTATGTTTTTTTACTACAAATGGTCAATCATGTTTTGCAATTTATTTATTTATTATTTTTCTTTTTTGAAATACACCATTTGATTATGATAAATTATATACTGATACACCTTTTGAATGATCATTTTGAGTTATATGCATTACATTAAATCGGAAAAAAATATGAAGCAATATCGTCCGTAACCCCCCTCCCCCCCCCCCCCTACAATCATGCCTTGGTTTAATTTCAGCCCCAGTTGCTTTTAACACCAATTATGCTCTAATTAGTTAAACTGGAAAATTTCATTTGGCATTGAAAGTATTTAGTACATTAGACAATTGATTTTTAAGTATGGTATTATAAATACTCAAACTGAGTGGTGTGAACTGTTATAGAAAACCAATGAATAAAAAAAAAATTCCCAAAATTTAATTAAACAATTATATTTGTCCAAAATAGAGATGTTTAACGGTATAGTCCGTAACCCCCGTGCTTACATGAAATTCATTCTTCTTAAATGCTAAATTAAAGCTCATTCTTGGTCTTTAGATGGTTTTAAACAATATTTTATTATCAAAACACCAATACATGTAATTCTGACATGTATTGTTTTGTTCTGACTATTTATATTTTACTCTTATTGTGAATTTATACAAAGTTTTTGTTTTATTTTGTTAAATTTCACAGGATTTTGTATAAATTGATTTAATATCCAAATGAAAGGATTTATTAAACACATTTGAACACCAAGATGATAATTTTAACAAATATTTACTGAAAAAAGCAACTATTTTTCTATGGTCTCTCATTAAATGAAAATACTATATGTATAGTCCGTAGCCCAAGGTCTCAAAACAGTCAATCAAAAAATATCTGACACAGTTTTTTCTATGAGTATTACCAAATAAGTTTGAAATTTTCATCCCCATAAACAGTATCTTTAGAAAAATTGAAAGTACTTTAATGTATTTTTATTTCAAATGTCCAAATATTAAAAGTAGAAAAACTCTCAAAGGTTAACAAATTTACCCATGTCCTTTATATACGGTAACCGTTAAATGGAAATGAATTATGTGATTTTTTTTTGCTCAGACAATATTTTGTGAAGAGTTTGTATTTGAATTATACTTTTTTGTTAAGTTGAATATGATAAAGATAAATGTTATGCCTGAATATGTATAGTCCGTAGCCCACTTGGGTCTCTGCTATAGTAAGAGTGAAATCTTTTTAACCGCTTGACAGAAATGGACAGAAATTTCAGACAATCTGTCAAAGGGATGTAGTGTTACATAGAACATACTTGTAATACATTTCATTTGACTTCATTTTTTTGTTAATCTGCAACCAACATGGGCACCTGATCTTGGCCAAGCCGATTAACGTCTTTTTCAAGTAAAATATCCAAATATGAAACAGATGTTTCAGACTCTGTGGTATCTTTTATTTCAAGCTCACCAGGATATATCGTATCGACATAAAAATGGAAATAACCATTGTTAATTGACAATACATCGTCATTATATCTAAATGTCGAGTTGAGGCCACAGCAAGTGTTTTCTTCTTTTCACGTACAAGATTTTGGACAAATTCTGCTTTATATGAATACAAAAAAAGGTCTGCTAATAACGGGGCGCAATTGGTACTCATGGGAATTCCAATAGATTGTTGGAAGACCTGGTCTCCAAAAACCACATAGATATTGTCAATCAGAAACTCAAGCATGTTTTTAATGTCAATTTCAGAGTACAAGTGTGTGTACAATCAGAATGTTTTTTAACAATGACCAATGACAATGTAATTACGTATATTTACGAGTTCCATTTTTATTGAAAAAGCAGCTGTCAATTATATCTAAAAGCCCGGACTTTAATTTATCGTGGGGAATGGTTGTGTATAAAGTAGAAAAGTCGTAAGTTTTTAAGCTGTTGATTTTGGTGAAATCTTGTGATTTCAAATTTTCCAAAAGTTCCTTGGAATTTTTTAGGAACCACATCTGATTTACACCACTTCTCGAATATATTGTTGCACAGTACTCTTGAAGTTTCTCCCTCACCACTGTTAATATCTAAGCGAGGAGTAAAGAAAGAGGCTTGGTTGAATATTTACTGGAACCCGCTATGTATCTTTGTTTGTAAGGATTTTTATGAAGTTTCGGAATCCAATATAAATATGGTAATTCAAATTCATTTTGGTTGTTTGGAATATTGAAAAATATTCAAAACTGACATATGATTTTGAAGAATTTCTTTCTTAGAAAGGGAAGTACGAGTATAAGTTGGATTACCACTTGTAGAATTAAATCCAAGTTCCTCTAAAATACGTTTAATATAATGAGCCTTACAAACAAAGACAATGTTGTTACCTGCTTTGTCAGCAGGGACCAGTACGTACTGATCGTGTAATCTATCTAATTCTTTTTCACTTCTGGATTATTGAATACAGAAGGATAGATGGTTCTCATATTGCCCCTCAATCTTTTAATGCGTGATTTCAACATACATCTGATACATTTAATCCATTCTGACAAAGTGTCAAGGTCTTCTTCTTCATGTCTGGCCCATCGCCTGGGGTAGTCCTCTACAGAATCCATAATATTTATAAAATTCCGACGCCAGTTGAAGGATCGGGGTTCCCTAAATTTAGGACCTTTTAAAATTAGTGATCTAAGGTCCTCATTATTAACTATATTTACGTCACCAGTAATAACGTGTCCAGCAGGACTATAGAAATAATATTCAAACAACTACATAATTCATGAATGTGTAAAAGGCTTTAGAAATGACTTAATGGTTAAAGAAATTAAAATCCTTCTACACGCAGACGACACATCGCTTTTTTCCCCACAGGATATAGAATCTATTGAAAATATAATAAAAATAATTGAACAATTTGGTAAGGTATGAATGCAACTCCATAAGAATAAAAGTGAAGGAATATCATTAGATCCTTAAAATACAGATATGATAAATTGTATAATATAATATCACTAATGCACCTTTAAAATGTTTGGAATATAAAAAGGTTATGATTCTATCAATGTTCTGCAAAAAACTGGATTGAAAAATTGATAAATTAGAAAATGTGGAATATCAGAAACTTTACAATGTACGGGAAATACACTGTAATTAATACTTTAGCAATAACACATATATATTTTAGTGCAACTTTTTTTGCAATACTCTAGGGAAAAAACTATTTAAAAATAAAGAAAACAATTTTCGATTTTCTATTGGGGAAAAAAATACTTCGATCGGAAAAGAGAATGAAGGAGGTGTTGTCAATTGAGAATGTTCAAGGCAGCATAGTTAATACGAACATCGTTCTTCATATCATGTATTCTAAGGAAAAAAAAAGGCATTATTCCGGAATATCTTTTTAAAGCCATATATGGCGTATTCTTCATAAGTTCAGAAAATTAAAAATATCTTTCAATTTGTTTTATTACTTTATTTATAGTTAGGATTTTTCTGTAAATTACACAAATTAAGTCAACCGTGTTTCAAAGTTTAAAACAGTTACAGGTTTATTTACCGGCTCCACAACAAAAAATAACAGAGATCTGAATAACTCTGCCCTAATTTGATCGCGTGACACTATATTTAGACAATCAACAATTATGGCAAACAATGAGAACGAGGATTAGACTCGCGAACACATGCAGTTTAACAGATTCAGAGAGAAAAGCGAAGAAGAGAAGAAGAGGCAGATATGGAGAGAAGTAAAGAGACTGATTGATTGTATGTTGTAGAATTTTTCACTCATATAGAGACGTCACCATATACCGGTGAAGGGCTTCAAATTTAGACCTTTACTCAGCACGCAGGTTCTTTAGCGTGCCAACGCCTACTGTGACAGGGGGCCTCGGTTTTAAGGTCTCATCCGAAGGATACACAACTTTCACTTCAAAATGCCGAGCACTTGGCGAAGGAACAGTTGCTACCTATTTTTTTTTTTATCGACTTAGGTCAGTCGCGTCCGTGATTCCAAGACACGACCTTCCGATCACTTAGAGAGCGCTCTACCGACTGAGCTACAGTGACGGTAGAAATAAAATGATGTTATATTAACAATATCATGTACATTTATATCCATTTATCTTCCATCATGGCTTTAGTGCTGTACTTTCCCACATTCATGCGCGTGGCATATCATATCAATATTAAACACAATTAGAACAGAGTTTAAGTCAATTTAGCTGTAGAAATTTGAAGTTATTCAAGTTCAAAATCGGTGAAAATTTTAATTTGAAAGTACATAACATATATCATTTATATCTACATGTACGCTCAATCTCGTAATATTATTTTTTTGGCTTAGACATGACGTATATAGCTTTAAGACAAATATAACCAGTGCTGACGAAACAAAACAAATTTTTAAATCCATTACAGTTATTGTTTTGTGAAGTACTCGGTACACTGAACGAATGTAAACATAAAACACGCAATATAAGAGAGATAATCGACGTTGAAATTGCCTCAACCTGTATGGTTAAACAATCTGATACGATTTAATGAAAAAATCTCTTCTTCACAGAATGGTTAAAAATTGGAATTTTATTTATAAAGGATCTGTTTTACGATCAATTATTTTTAAATAATAGTCTTGTTAACAGATATAGCTTGATTTGTGAATAAAATATGGAGTTAACGAACAGTATTCAAGCTCAAAAGTTCATTTAAACAATACAAATCAGGAGCAGAGCAAACACGGACCTCCAAAACATCAGAGGTGGGATTGGGTGCCATGGAGCAGTGAGCATCTCCTACCCACTGGTCACACCCGCCGTGTGCTCCTTGTCGTGATAGGGAAAACGGGAAAATCAGTAGATAATCAGGGTGTAAATAATGGCCTCACAATCAGTATGAAAGACGTCAGTCAGCATTTGACTTAATGATAGATTGTATTCATGACAAGGTCATTGTATAGACCAAAGAACTTGCAAAATGGTGACTTTAAACGAGACTGTTGATAACGTTGCTTCATCAACTTGCTTGTCAATAGCTTGCCTCGTTTTAGAAATTGTTCATACGTAGAGCATGCTCTTGCGTATCGAATCAACTGGGAGAAAAAAAAACCATATGCAGATGATAAGGGTATATGGCTGCATAAGTAAGGGAAGCTGCATATTGAAAAATTGTAGTCATCACGCTTTGTCATAAAGCTTTGTTGTTAGGTTACCATTAAATGCTTTTTCTGGTAAAATATTCAACTATTAAACAGAAGTGTCACCTCTTCATTTTTGTGTTGATTGAGAATGTTCAACAAAGATATTGATAATGATTTGGAGTTTATCGATGTATTGATGTGTCTAGCAAGCAGGTATCCTAATTTTGATTTTACGGTAGTAGGCCCTTTACCTCTAATTATATAATCTTGTACAGATCTGAAGCTTCATAATGACTGAGTGTAGAGGAGGGCTGCTACACTGGGATTGATCACTACTTCCATTGTAATTCTACTTCCATATTGTGTGTCGATTTTAAGTGTTGCAATGTTCAAATCGTTTACATTTCGTCTCGTTTCTCCAAAGGTTGCGATACTAAGGTTTGGAACACCTGTAGTTTTCATTTGAAGTCTTTTCCGAAGGATTTTAATTATTTTTTTTTTAACTTTCATCTAGGAGTATGTTGGCAGATTCAGAAATGTTTTTCGACCATATGGGCCAACTGCTGTTTTCAGTAATACCTTGGCGCGACTTTATGTTACCATAGACGACAACGTATGCATGTCTGATGAACTTTAAGACTGTGTTGTTTACTTCAATACTCTTGGTACTAATAGTCCATGTAAGGGTTCCGTAAGATTTTGTTGAACTGTTCGCTTTCACTATTTTATTTTTATCGCACAAGGATATGTCCACAATAATGAGTCAGACTTGTTATGAAATTAAAGGAGAATCAAAGTGACTCAGGTGAGCCTTCTGGCCTATCGGTCTCTCGTTTGTTTTCCCATACGCCGACGTATGGCATACCAAAAGTTTACAATAATGCCTGCAAAAAATATGCTAGAATCTATAATATTAATTATTTTATCAATTAAATCATTTGGAAATTTATCATAAGCTTCCAAATTTCAAAAAAAGAGCGAAATATGTATTTGTATATATGGCATCAGATGTGGCATCGGAATGCAAATTCCTTGTCATAAAATAATAATCCCATGAGTGATGTTCACTTTCAAATCCATAAAACGAGATGTAAAATCGTTTTAGTGTAGATACGAAACAAGATGAATAGTTTCATATAAATAAGCATTTGTTTCACTTTTGATTTGATTTTATGTCATTTCAATGTCATTTTTAGATTGTTCAATTTCATTTTTTTTTTTATGATTCAATGTTAAACATAGTTTTAATGTCATACTTTATTCTTTTTTTCTGATATATATGTATACACGTACCAGTAATTTCCAATTACTATGCATATATGTATTTGAACACAGATATTTTTATGTGTTGTGCAGTGTCTCTTACTTACCTTTATGAATATATATACTGTCTGCAGATGAATATATGTCTACACTTAGCGTATTATTTTAATATCTAGATATACTCGAGTATTTACACAGGAGTATGCTTTTTTTAAGATCGACGTACAGTCAAAGTTAGATCCTTTATTTTCAGTGCACAATCTTAAATTTTATTTCACAAAAAATCAAGTTTTTGACACGTTAGAAGTTTTTTTTTCTTATTGATTTATTATTAGGAAATGTGACTAAGGATAGATTGCAAAGCTTAAACCTTTGTTTGAGAAGCATCAATGCGAGTGAAAAAATGAAAAAAAGTGAAGACTACGAAAAGTGATTGATCTCAAAATTCTTAAAAACAAAACAAGTATTTGAACAGAGCATAAAACTTGGACCTTTGGGATCTCCATAGGTGGGATCAGGTGCCTAGGAGGAGTAAACATCCCCTGTTGACAGGTCACACCCGTCGTGAGCCTTATGTATTGATCAGATAGAAATTGAGGTTATTCAAGATTTCATTTAGCAATCATTTATTCATGGGTGTATACTTGATAAACGCAGCCCAAGCTTAAGGGGTTAACGTTTTTCATTTAGGACGAGTCAAAGAAAGCAAACATGACCTGAGAGGATGAAGTACAACTTTACAGATGTTTTAGAAAATGAGATCAAAAGCATTTAAATATGCTATATGTCCTTCTTTAATTTATTGATATATATTATACTAGATGAAATCCCGCGCAAGCGCGGGGAATTGAATTTATACCACTACCGACAGAAAATATATTGTAGTTTCTACTGACAGCCTACAGGCTTATAGCAGGACTTTGTTCAAAATCTCACATGAAGTTGATGTACATCTCCACCCCACCCCCTCCCTCTTTTGTAAAAACTTTATTGTGAAACCTGTTATACTATGTTATGGATATTGTACTTCAGATGCTCTTATTTCATTTCCGTCAAGGACAAAAGCAGCGAATATGCAAATTTTACTGATAAATTGATTTTTTTTTGGGGGGGGGGGGGTTAAAAATTCATAGGTACTTGGGTTTGGTTTATAAATAAGTTTGTACCTTATTGATATGTAGAAAAAAAAGGTATTTACCTTTTTTTACAATCAATAAGGTACATACATATTTATAAACCAATACCCAAGTACCTGTGTAAAAATTAGGTTGTAACACCCTATGAATAGGCCGAGTATTGATACAAAATACTGTATTCAAAAAAAACAAAAACAAAACAAAACAAATGTATTGATTAAAGCACAAAATTTTACATCTTTAATTGTATTTGAACAATACCCTCTTCATTAACTTTCTCCTTTTCATGTAAGCAAGTTTATTACGAAGTACAAATTGTACTTCGGGTTCGTTTCCACGATGCTCTCCGTATCGAATATATCCAAATTTTACCGATAAATTTATCATAAAAACCTACTACATACATGTATATGTAATAGTATTTCGATATATAAATATATTCACAACTTATAGTGTTATCAATGATTTACCATTATTTCAATGACCATTCAAACACAATTTTTTTTTATAAAGAAAAAAATATGCAGCTATAAATCGCCTCGTTTTTCTTTTAACATCGGGCTCGATGCTATATGATGTTCTAGAAGCTTCCGTCAATATTAAGACCGGTGAATGACGAAAATAATTTGCACCTTTCCCTATTTAATCGATTTTCACAACTTATTTCTTTTACATCATTTAAATCAAGTTTTCATTGAATAATTCAGTGATGACGTTTTATGAAATAAATAAACGATTGATTGTTGTCAGTTTTATTAGATATTGTCAGTAACTTAGATCCGCCAACCGGAAACGCCACCGTACTCACGTTTTTGCTATGTCATGGCTGTTTATAGAAAATGAAAGTAGACTTTTAATTTAATGTACGATACTTACTATGCAAGTTAAATCTAAATATAGTTTACGGACATCATCTTGTATATAATGTATTGTTAGAGGAGTAAGTAGGAACTCTGGTGCACCCATTTCGGAGTTTATTTGCAAAATTTATTAATTTATAAGTATAGATACTATTATTTTTGTTAATATGAACCAAATATTACACAGAAACCTTTGTTAAATTTATCATGATGAATCACAATCATCTTTATTAATATTTACATCACTTGCATGAAGAAAAAAACCCTTCTATTTAGATAATGATACAATAAGGACCGTTTTCAGCTGTTTGATAATAGCTTCCTGGAAGGTGAAAATTTAAAGTTCTAATCGTTCTAGAATACAGAATTTCGCAATAACCTGAATGACATCTTTTACAGTATGTAGTTAGATCAAAGCACAGTTTTTATATGTGTTACACAACGGGTGAGAGTGCGCACCTCTTTCCTAAAACGCAGATTGATCTCATGTTTTGTATACAACTACATAATTTTGGACAAGGCCGTAGGAATAAGACTGGAAGTTTATTTTTAAATCGTCATTGTTAAAAATTAAGCACAAATGTGAACGTCATGGTTAACAATATAACGTACAACGTTAACGGACTAAATCGTGAAAGTATCACACAAGGCGTATCAGGTAAGAATAATGACCATTTGTTGTCGATTTGAATCATAATAATTTGCCTTATAGACCAATCAATTCCGAGTTAAAACCGGCCAGTCCATGTGATATATATAAAATGAAATTTAAAATTAGTGTTCTGATACAATAGAACTTTAATGATTGAAATCGAAGACATATGACTCTACCTCAAACTGTTAAAACGATTATGCAACACAATGGAATAATGAACATTTATTAATATATAAATGTTAACGCTTTCCCCTTGACGTCTCTTCTTTCTTAAAGATGACCGTCTTGATATAAAAGCTTTTTTAGATTCAAATTGGAAAACTCTTTGTTTCTTTGAGTTCCCTGACTTTAAATGACCACGGAACGTTTCAGATGAGAGCTGAAACATATTCTAAATAAGTCTTAATCTTAATTTAATGTTAAAGGAAAATTGTTATAAACTTATGATAATGGGCAACGAAACCAATCGCTGTTCTTTAGACATCTTTATGTTTTGAAATGAATTACTTAAATTGAAGTATTCTTTGGAACAGTTAAAACTGTGCAGAGGAGAAGAAAAACTCTGCTGATTTTACGCATACTCTCCATTGCTACGCTCATGGTTTCCGTTTGTAATCTTCCTGTTGGAATTGTAATACTTCTCTACAGAGGGGACATGGAATTTCCTCTCACTTCCGGAGCTCCAATATGGTCAGGATTACTGGTATTCTATTTTCATTTGATGTTCAGTGTAAGCAATGATGTATGTAAATTTCTTCAAATATATCTCCAAACAGCACCATGAATACATGTATTTCTGTGAGTACCCTTGATGTATTGTAAAGTGATTATGAAGAGACATAATCAAAGTGATTATAAAAAATAAAATAAATATCGTTTTTTTAAGTGAATGGTAAAAAATTATTTCCTTGAACGAAGTTTACTTGTTTAATCTTTTCACTTTTGACTTATTCTTTCTTTTCTACTTTATAAATGTATATACCCACATACATATTAGGTCCATTTATTTCCCAGCAGCAATAAAAAATTGCTATTTATTTATTTTTCTGACATTAGAAAATCTGCAAATACAGATAAAATATAACTTGTTAAGACTGACGTCACTCTGTTTTAAATTATGTAATCAAATCCACAGTCTTATCAATCGTTCTTAATGAATGGATGTTAGAAAAATTCGTGCTTTTTTAAATCAGTTTAATATCATTACTTTTATGAGGCTTTATACTTAATTATCATCATGCTTCACTCTCCATTCTGATTTGTATATAGAAAATTTGATACCAAAAGTGAAATTCTAGGTCCTCATCTGTTGCATACATGGTCTCAAAGTGTCCAAGATGGACGTCAATTACGAAACAGTGCCTTCCCCTCTTGCTTCTTTTCATGTGAGTCACACTTAAAATAGTTCTTATTTTCATTTCATCTCTACAAGTAGAAAATCACAAAATGCAAAATACATTGCACGCTTGTCTGCCGATTTGTCTTTTAAAAAGTTTTTTTTAATTGCTACTCCTCCTGCAACTATGGTCCGATTTCAAAAAATGTTGCACTCTTTTGTCTGTTTATCTGTCTTTACTGGAAGACTGTATCAGCATACAAAATTTTTGATTTCCCTGAAAGGTGTGTCATGTTTACTGAGATATTGTAATCTATAAAAAATTATGATCTTTGAAAAGTGCAGCACCAGGTACATTTTTCAGTTGACTTATCAAATCTTAGTACACAGTTAGAATTTATCAAAACTTATACAATGTTGTCATTTTTATTTTTCATTTTTAAATATGGTGCTTCCGTGTTTACTGAAATTGAAATTCTTACCGTGACTTGAATATGTTTGTTTATTTCAAGAACATCGCTCTTTTTACAGTAATAAATTTTGGTACACTGTGCTAGGAAAATATAAAGATACATACTTCTGTAAAGGTAGAATTAAAAAAAAATGTAACAAGTCCAAGTGCATATTTTTCTCTAAAACTTTTATTTTAGAAAAAGTAAACCAATGAAGTTACAGCCTCCAGAACGACTACTGGTTGTTAAACATGTCATGTTTGCATTATACACGTTTTTACTTTCACTATCAATTCATAATCGGTAAAGGTCTATCATGATTTATATGCAATGCATAAATCATTTACAAATTTGTAATTACATACTTTTTACTTTGTACAGCTGAAGTCTTACCATAACATAAACCGAGTGAGCGTGTTAACAAGTCTTGCGTGTATTGCCTTCTCCGCTGTCTATGTTTTATATTGTGGACGAGATTCCTTTAAGCCTGACTCTTGTCCAACCAGTGAAAAGGAGGAAATGATATCAAATTTATTGGCGATATTAATCTCTTTCATTATGATAATTTGTAGCATCATGGGTGTTATTCTATTTCGGTTAAATGGCAAGGTATTAGGACTGAAAAAGCTTTTGGAAAAGGGCTCCAAAGAAAATGGTAAACCCAGACAAGATCAAGCCGAAGTCACCACTGGTACTGTAAGACCTGAAAGTGTAGAACTTCAGCTACATAGAATTTCAGATCTTCACAGATTTGGACCACCGCCGTGTAATAGTAATTTTTCCTATTCAACTGAATATGATTACAGGACGACAGATATCGAAAATACTTCCCACTTTCAAAGAATTGGGTCAAGATTGGATTATAATTTTGTAGATCTATCGGATCTACCACATCATATGATGAATATCGAAGAAAAATATGCTTACAATGATAGATAAAATAAACCAAGCACCGTCTACCAAAAGTGTTAAATTGATGTTGAGAAAAAAATCAGCTCTGTTTTAATGAAAAAAAAAATGGAACGTTTGATCGTTATAAGCAGTACCCATTCACCACCTTCCTTCAAAGCAATACATACATGTATATGTAAAGAGTCAAATCTATCATCTGGATACCTAGACAAATATATAAAATTATTACTTCTACATGTATATATATGCACATTGTTTTTGGTTCATTTGGATCTTATTCGATCTTGGCGTATTCTTTCGACAGGGCATATTATCGTGAATATGTGTCTGTTGTCAATTGTCTTTAATTAAAAAAGAGGCTATAATTTAAGTTTTCAAGAAATTGAAATCACAAACAGGAAATCCCGCAACTTTTTATCTGTATAGGTTAATCTCTGTGTTTAAGTAGCAAATGCTTCAATTGATGTCCTTTACAGAATTAGACGGGAAAACATTTAAATTGTAATTTTTTTCTTTATATACCTTTAATTTATGCGTGATCTGAGAAAATGGCTTAGAGAGAGGAAGATGTTGAGAGAAAATGAATCCTTTTTTATCGGTATTTTCAGTGACTTCATCTTGGGAAACCGATGCAAATGGTTATATAAGTTCAAATCTACTGATGAGCCCGCAAGGGGCGAAAGCGCTATATATATTTAATATATATTAAATATTATCTTATTTTATATATATATCTATATATATATATATATATATATATATATATATATATATATATATATATATATATATATACGTCTTCCGGTATTTTAAAAGTTCGTCGTTCCTCTATTTACACATGAATTTTTCGCTTTATACGCTAATGACTTTCCAAAAGAAATTTAATTTATAGTCAAAATTACCCGATACAATTAACCGTACTGGACAAAATTTGACAGAATGGCCTTTGAACTTGACAATTCTGGAAAGGAATAAAAGTCTTTTACTCTTTTCAGAGGGCAATGAACCTTATAAAATCAGAAAAAAGAACTTTTAGATATATAGAAAATTAAATTGTTAAGGATATTTACTTAAAACTTTGATAATGATTTGCTAGCTGGTAAATTGTAAAAGGATAATTGAAAAAAAAGTTATTTGTTTGGTTGTCTATAAAAGAATGCAGATAACTTTCATAATATAGATAAAACTGATGTCATTATCAAATGACACCTAGAATAAACTTGCGTAATTAAGCAACTAATATTACTTTAACGAAAGACTTCTTAACTCCCAACCCCTAGAAATTTAAATTTATTTTGTGTTTTACAAGCATATATATCATTATGACCAAATTAAATGCATGTGCAAATAAGTAGAAGTTAAAAAAAATATACACTGTCCATGATCACCAATATAAACACCATTGACAGATAAACCATGAAAGTGCAACTCAACATGCATCAAATACATGTAAGAATGGGGAGTTTTTTTCCCGTTGTAGTCTTTTTGTCATCCTAATTAAACCTCACTAGGTATATGGAACATCATTATATTGCCATAATTATTTAGATCAATCGATTATCTAAACTAGTGGATAATCCTGATTACATTTTCTGTCAGATTTCTTGGTACCTACACGACATTTAGGACTAAAAGGAAGTGGAGGATTTATGCATTATATTTACCGTAAATTTTCCAAAGCTTTTCCAAAGCTTTTCCAATTCAATACAAGAAGATAGCAATTTATTTTAAAAACTACTTTACTTTAAATTTAGAAGTAGAAGGCGGTAGTCTTCAGGAAAATACACATCTCTACAAGAATAAATCATCTGTCTTCATTTCATAATAGTCAATTCAACACAACAAAAAAGGGAAGGGTGCCTAATGAATTTTATTTATTGATCACATGTGTACATCTTTGCCAGTAGACAACACTCTCTGAATAATATTTTATTATATCCAACACTAAGTGATGAATTAATACACACATGAGTTTTCATTTGTAAAATGAATTTTAAAAATTGTTACAATTTAATTAATAAAATTTTGTCATTGAGATAACATATTTTACATTATAAAACACTTCTTTTTATCGCATTATGTACTATATTTTAGTATAATATTGTTGACAATGTTATAAGTTGATGGAAAAAAAAATGGTATAAATCAATATATATATATATATATATATATATATATATATATATATATATATATATATATATATATATATATATATATATATATATATATATATATATATATATATATATATATATAAACTAGGCAAAACATGATATAAAATAATTTTTTCCATTTTTTTTAGTAAAATATTATATTTATTTAACTTATTTTGTGTTTTCTTTCTACTCACCAAAGACTCAGAGATTAAAAAACACTTAAGGTCTGTCAACATGTTCCTCGAATATCTGTTTTGAATCTCTTCATATTAAATAAAAAAATATGATAATTATCATTATCTTTTGATTTTCTTATCTGTTTTCAAAATTGCTTATAAAATAAATACACGAAAATTATGATATTGAGAATCCCATTAATTTTAAGGAGGCTTACATGGTATCTTCCACATATGTCTCGTAAGGTACCTCATATTTTTGTGAGGAAATTGTTAAAGTAGCAATATTTCAATGGCAGTTTTTTTTTTGGGAACAATTTTATGTTATTGAGGAACGAGTAGTCTGACATAACCTGTTAATCAAAAACCATGTGAAATCCTATGTTTAAAGATTATTTTATCCTAAATATACCCTTAATGTTATACAGAGATAATCAACCAATCATTTATTTGAATTTCTACATCATTTAACAATAGTATATAGAGACTTACAACATAAGGCTGATTTCATATATAGCAATAGCATGCGTAAATGATAAAGAACAAAAATTAGTACGTTGCTATGTGAAGTATGGGAATTCTAGGCCGGGGAGCATATTTTATTTATTTTCTTTATAAACGAACACATTTTTCTAAGAAAGCAGTGTTTTTTTTTTACTATTCATGATGTTTTTAAAACTAATTATATTCTTAAATCCTATGTGTTTTTCTGTTAAGCATAGCATTCTTTCTTTTTGTAGTGAACTGCACATTAGTATACATTAATATACTAGTATAATGAAATATATTAAGCCAGCGTCCGCTTTCAATTGGAAAATGATGGTTATAAGTTCGGAATCTACAAAATGTAGTTAAATCCTTTTTTTTTTTTTTTTTTTGGATAAAATATTAAAATAGTTTTCAAACTTTTATACGTCTTTGTATACTCAATAATTTAATGCTTTAGGCGAGGTTTGAAGAGTTGATTGCCAACTTTGTTTGAATTGATCAATTAATGTCAGTTTAACTTTCGTCTTTAACCATTTTGTATTATTTGAGCTTTGTTCAAGTCAAATATAAGATAGTCCACAATTATTAAAAATATTTTTAATATTTTCAAACCAACAGATTTTTCCTCCTATTTCTTGATTTGTAATAAAGCCTAATTTATAACATAAATTTGCAATTTCTGTCTCCTTTCCAGTAATCAATTTTGACCAGTAAGATATCATGCGTGTTTTTATTTGAATTTCCATGGGGTATCGAACAAGTTCACCATATATCATGAAATCTTGGGTTGAATCTTTTAAATGGAGCAAAAGTTTTCAGAATTTTAGGTGAACCCTTTCTATAATTGCATTATTTGAAAATCCCCACACTTCACATCCATATATTAATATAGGTTGAACGATTTTACATGTATCAAACAAATCGAGTTGACACTGTATTGATAGATTATGTAATCTTCCTTTCTTTAATACTTCCTACTATGCTTTTGTTCCTTTTTCAGCTATTTTCTTTTTTGCTATTTTAAAAGAGCCGGATTTACATTCTGAGGTGGTTGAGCATAATAGTTGTCCCATCCGTGAATGTTAATTTCGTTTCACATAATTTACACCTCATGGATTTAAATTAAATGTATGTCCCATCTGTGAATGTTAATTTCGTTTCACATAATTTACACCTCATGGATTTAAATTAAATGTATGGAAATAACGAATAGTATTCAAGCTCAAAAGTCCATTAAACAATACAAATCAGGAGCAGAGCAAACACGGACCTCTAAAACATCAGAGATGAAATCTGGTGCCATGGAGGAGTAGGCATCCCCTGCCGATATATATGGATTTAAATTAAATATATGGAAATAACTCCTGAGTAGTTGAATTCTGTTACTACTTCTATGAACTTATCATCATATTGCATCTGTAAATTTTCTGCACGTCTATCTTAACTAAATATAAATATTTTCGATTTATCAGTTTTTATTTATAAATTCCATTTTTTGCAGTATTTACAGAAGGTATCTAGTTGTTTTTGTAGTTCTTCAGAAGATTCTGCCACCAGTACAGTGTCATTTGCATATAGAATTGCAAATAATTTAAAAATATATATATATTTAATTTGTTTTCAAACATCTCCGATATAGTTGATAAACCTTCAATATTAGGTGCATCTAAGCAATCATGTAAAACGCGCAGATTTATTCTAAATTCATTACCAAGGGCACTCTTTCAGACCAATATTTAGGCTTGATATTTAAAATACTTTCCTACGACAACCCAAGTTTGTGCTCCAATTAACTTTTTTTCGTGTGGCAGTTTAAAAGATATTTTGACGCGTATGTTTCAAAACAATTACTTATGAAGTTTATATTTGTAGAAACATAACAATCACTTAGCACCGCACACATTTTAGATGTGTGTTTCCAATCTCCTTAATCTTTGAAAGTACATACAAATTCCTTTTTAATATATAAAGCGATTTCGTTCAAATTTGGTTCTATGTCATTTTTGATATGATGCAATGTCATTTTGAATTTAGTTTAATTCATACTTGTTTATTTCTAATATTCATAAATGTACCAGTAATCTGAAATACAAGTATTTAATAACAGGTACTTGTATGAGGCAGGAAATGTCTGTCGATTGGATGTGAATTGGGCAATTTTTATTGTTTACTGTGTGGTGTGACATGCATCTGGAAGAAAAGTATCATTTTTGTTATATATTGTTTTATTGTAGACTATTACTGGAAGTTTAAACTAATATGAAATATTTAATGCATAAAAGAGTTTTTCTAAAGCATTCTTGGGAATGGTATTTTAGAAATTTAAATTGTGTTTACACTTACTCTTTGATATATGGTAAAAATATTTACAAATATCAAAATTTCACGATAAGAATAAATTTTCCAAACTTCCAATGGGATCTCCTTGACACTTTGTCAGAATGGATTAAATGTATCAGATGTATGTTAAAATCGCGCATTAAAAGATTGAGAGGCAATATGAGAACCATATATCCTTCTGTATTCAATAATCCAGAAGTGAAAAAAGAATTAGATAGATTACATGATCAGTACGTACTGGTCCCTGCTGACAAAGCAGGTAACAACATTGTCTTTGTTTGTAAGGCTCATTATATTAAATGTATTTTAGAGGAACTTGGATTTAATTCTTCAAGTGGTAATCCAACTTATACTCATAGTTACCTTTCTATGGAAGAAATTCTTCAAAATCATATGTCAGTTTTGAATATTTTTAATATTCCAAACAACCAAAATGAATTCGAATTACCATATTTATATTGGATTCCGAAACTTCATAAAAATCCTTACAAACAAAGATACATAGCGGGTTCCAGTAAATGTTCAACCAAGCCTCTATCTTTACTCCTCACTAAGATATTAACAGTGGTGAAGGAGAAACTTCAAGAGTACTGTGCAATAATATATTCGAGAAGTGGTGTAAATCAGGCTTTTTGATATCATTGATAGCTGCTTTTTCATTAAAAATGGAACTCGTAAATATACTTACCTTGTCATTGGTCATTTGCAAAATTATTTTGTTAAAAAACATTCTGATTGTACACACAAGTACTCTGAAGTTGACATTAAAAAGATGCTTGAGTTTCTGATTGACAATATCTATGTGGTTTTTGGAGACCAGGTCTTCCAACAATCTATTGGAATTCCTATGGGTACCAATTGCGCCCCGTTATTAGCAGACCTTTTTTTGTATTCATATGAAGCAGAATTTGTCCAAAATCTTGTACGTGAAAAGAAGAAAACACTTGCTGTGGCGTTCAACTCGACATTTAGGTATATCGACGATGTATTGTCAATTAACAATGGCTATTTTCATTCTTATGTCGATACGATATATCCTGGTGAACTTGAGATAAAAGATACCACAGAGTCTGACACATCTGTTTCATATTTGGATATTTTACTTGAAAAAGACGTTAATGGTAATTTAACAACCAAGCTTTATGATAAACGTGATGACTTTAACTTTTCAATCGTCAACTTCCCTTACTTATGCAGCAATATACCTTCATCACCTGCATACGGGGTATATATATTTCTCAGTTGATTCGATACGCAAGAGCATGCTCTACGTATGTACAATTTCTAAAACGAGGTAAATTATTGACAAATAAGTTAATGAAACAAGAATATCAGCTGTCTCGTTTAAAGTCATCATTTCGTAAGTTCTATGATCGATACAATGACCTTGTCAGCAAATACAATTTAGCATTGAGTCAAATGCTGACTGACGTTTTTCATACTAATTGTTAGGCTATTATTTACACACTGAATTTTCGACGGATTTTTCCGTTATTTCCCGATCATGACAAGGAGCACACGACGGGTGTGACCGGTCGGCAGGGGATGCTCACTCCTCCATGGCACCTGATCCCACCTCTGATGTTTGGAGGTCCGTGTTTGCTCTGCTCCTATTTTGTATTGTATAATGGACTTTTGGGCTTGAATACTGTTCGTTATCTCCATATATTTCATTGTAGTACAGACAAAGTACAACTAGTATCCTTTCCGAGCTCGCTGGATGTCAGAGAGATCACAACCTGAACGGATTGTGACAGGATTCCGTATTCGGAGTTCTTGCCAAGACCGCAGTGTGTATCTTAACGTAATGAATATCAAATTCATTAGATAATACACAACTGCTTATAATCTATGTCTTTGGTTATCTTAACGGGGATTTATATTTTAGCCTCTTTGGTGAAATTCATTGTGGAATTATTAATGAATTCTTTTAAATTGACACTGTGACGGACAAACGCGAAAATTGACAACAGTAGAATTTTTGCATGACACATGCAAATTTGGTTCAGTTCTTGAAGATATTAGGTTTCAGAAAATTACAGGTTTCAGAACCTAAAAAATCTAGTTTAATGGAGACAAATAAAAGTAAAAAAAAAAATCTTTGTATAACCCATCACAAAAATATTGCTTCACTTCTTCCACTTTATTTTACGCATGCGCTGAAAAATTGAAGAATTTACCATGGTTTCAATTCCATAGATATAAATGTCGGATGACTGAGAATTTTGATACAATATTCAAAAAAGATGGTCATAACTTATTCCTTACTTCTGCTTGCCCCAATTCAATGTTGTTTACAAGTTTCACGCTAAAAATAAAGGACGCGTGACCTTGACATCGTTGACATTGACGATAAAAACAAACCGATAAATACAACATTTGTTTTTCTGGCACTTATATTTTGCAGTTTTTTCTTGCTTTACAGTGCAGTTAAGTTGTCAAAACTTCGCTATATTCATATTTCACAGAAATCTTTTGTTTTGTGATTTAAATTTCTTAAAAGAAACACATGGTTTTGACTCATCATGCAACTTAAAGAATATGATTTTAGATAATAAATAAAGAGCAGTTGTCAATTAAATCCTAAACATTTTAACTTTCAATTTACAATTATACTTTAAATTTTACCCCAGAATTGTGAGAAAAGCACATTTATTTACTTTACAATGCGAAACTCCAAATGTACACTCGCATGCAACGTGAGAATAGTATACGTAGAAGCATTTTTGGGTAAATCCAAAATCCGTGATCCATCATCTGTAGAATCTGTCAATTTCTTGGGTAACTCTGTAATATGAGTAACGATTTTATAAATAAATTGATTAACATAATGTTTGTGAAGGAACATTACGTCTTATGACAGTCATTTAAGTTGCATAAGTGACAGCTTTTGTGAAGTAACATTAATTCTTATAGCAACCATTCAAATAGCATGAGTGTAGGAAAGCCAGCCAGAAAAGATCTTATTTGTCATTTAGACAAATGTGACTTCAGAGGGTGAAAATGCAATTTTACAGGGATTTGAAAAAGAATTCAGATAATTTGCACATTTTAAATTGTTTTATATTAATTTATAAATATTTGATACACTTATTGTTTTTCTTGTTTCCTGAAGTAAAATCATAATCTGAAGCTTTTACAATAATTATCATCACAGTTCATATATGACATCTATTAATTAAAATGTGGTATCACTTATATAAAGAAAAAGAAAACTTGCATTCAGAACATTAAAAAAGACCGTTTTCAACTCTTCGATGACTTTCAAGATGATTCTTTATTTTAAACGTAAAGTAATGATCGTTCTGCTTGATGAACAAGAATGTAGAATTTCGAAATAGCATTGATGACATCTTTAACAGGATGTTGTTACGAACAAAGCGCATTCATGAATGGCTTACACAACAGGTGTGAGTGCGTACGTTCTTGTTTTTAAATGCACAATGGTTTCACGTTTTGTAAACAGAAGTATTATTTTGATGAAGTCCGTATGAAGAGGAATGGTTCTTCATTTAAACTCGATATTGTTTAAAATTTAGCACCGATTTGAAAGTCATGGTGTACACCGTTAACGGATTATATCGTGACAGTGTTGCAAACAGCGTATCAGGTAAGAATTATTACATTTTGTTTTCAATTGGATCATAAGCTTTGTTAGAACCAGTACATTTGATCTTTACAAGGTGAGGTCTCTTCTTTTGATGATACAATTAACACTTTTGTTAACTAAGAAATACATATGCTGAATTTTTTTCTCTGTCTAAACGCCATTTGGTTATCGAACTAATAGTTGACCACATTCATTGTATTCTGTATTTAGTAATATCGAATAAATTCCCTTTATATTTGATAAAAAATTTGTATTTTATAATTAGAAATATCACATATAGTATAGAATATAGTATATAATTCACATACAATCCGAATTGAAACATAATAGAATACAAACGGAATTAAAATTATTCAATGTGAATTATCGAATATAAAATAAAATTACAGAAAACAAATAGAAATTTATAACATACATATCAAATAATTGTATTAAACAAATTAAAAAAGTCATACAATACAAATAGTAAAATAAACTATGCAAATTAAGTAATATTATAGAATACAAAGGCTAGATTCAACAGGTAGATTTTATCTAGAATATTTGATGGTTTGAATAACAATCATGGAGATGGTTTATATAAGCATAGCCTGCTGCCCAATCCATTTATGTTTTATTACATAATAGAATGTGTTCAAATCAAACACATTTTACCCCTCATACTGTCAATGATTATGCAACACAAAGATGATATAAATATATACGTATACATTATCATTCCCAGCTGCACTTTTGGGTGATTCCAAAAGCTATGACTGGCAAATTGATTTTTTTTTTTTTAAAAAAAATCAACTTAGCATAGTTTTCAATTATAACGTCATACTGTTATACACACCAGTTAAAATTTCTGAAGTGACGATAGACATTTGCATAAAAAGATTTTCAGAATTTTTATTTGTAGAACTTCATTTGAAAAAAGAAAATATTACTTCATCCTAAAAGACTTCCTGAAATACATAATCAAAAGAAAATATAGTTTTTAATCCTTCAGACTTGTCAGGGAAGTAATGATTGGCTCCAAACCATAATTGAATTTCTTCTTTTTTATATATGAAAAAAAGGTTTTTTTTTTTGATGTTTTCTTGCTCATTAATTATTTCAATTCTAGTTTGAAAGTTTTGAAATGAAAGAAATATGATACAATAAATTCCCCAAAATTTATATTTTTGTCCATTTGGTCAATTCTTCAAATCTAGTCCCCCCCCCCCCCAAAAAAAAGAATTTTGATTAGTTTTCTAACAAAAAATAATAGATTTAGAAGTTATTCTATTTTAAATTTTGTTGCACTCCTGACATCTGATATGCTTTTCATTAAACATTAAAAATCATGAACACAATAACTCATTCAAATTTTGTAAAGCAGTTCGTCGTTTTGATATTTCTTATCATTTACGACAAGTTTTACAAATTTTCTTGATTTTAAAATATGATTATTTGCTTATTTGATAATTTTTTTTTAATTGATTAGTGATGAAAATTATTCTGTGAACTGAATGTAAAATGTCCAAAAATGTCTGTAATTTGTTGATAGACATGATTTCAACTATAAATATAATATCAAACATCTTCTGTAATTTATTTTTTAGTTAATAGAGATCTAGATGAAGGTCATTGATGATTAAAACAGTTATCCCACTCTCGACTGCAGTAAAATTTAAAATCAAAACCATAGAACACAAAAATTCATTAAGTTAAGGCAATATCAAGTTCTTACAAAACTGTGTAATATTTATAGTCCATACTTCATGGTTAAAAAAATGTTTAAACTTGGCTTAATATCTTGAATTATTCCTTATAAATGTTAAAAACTTAGTTAAAATATATTTAGTAGATAAAAGTATATTTTATAGGACATATTACTTCGTGGGACAAACACTGTTAGCTGTTGAGGTCAACCAGAAAATTCTACTCATCATTTTTTGTAAATATTTATTCTTATTTATCATCGATAATTCTAACATTTCTGTTGCACTCCTGATCACCAAGAGCATGTGAGACTTTAAAGTAGAAATATTGTAAAGGATTAATTACAGCAGAGCATGTTCCGTTGTTTATTGAATTTGCGGTTGAACTATTTGAATTTTATTACAATTTTTCAGTGGTTTTTGTTATTTCATTAAAAAAAATTAAAGATAAAAGCACATGTGGATTGATAAAATTGAAAAAGAGACAGATTTCACTAATTAAACCGTCAATAATTATGTACTTAACTATTCAAATAGACGTTTATTGATCAAAGAATACTAAGTATGAATAGAAGTCATTTCATCATTGAACTTAAAAAAATGCGTTGCCCTCCTGACCGTAGAAGATGGATCTGAAACTCAGATAGATACTGAAATTAATAGATTTATTTGATAAAAATGTCCTTTTTGTCTTTTTTCTAAAATAGAAAGCAAAAAATCATATATTGATAAAAGTTTTTCCAAGTTGGGGAGCTAACCATCATGCATAGATATTTGACTCTCATTAATGCTGCTGATGAGTCACATCACATTCTTAAATTGTATATCAGATTTTGTTTTACACTTTGAAGTCTTTTTTTACTCAATTGAGATACAGATTTTTTTATTTAATCAAGTGTTTCTTTGGCAACTTTATATTTTTTTCTGTTGCACTCCTGACACAGCATAATATTTTTTTAGCATCAACCATGACCATAACTTGGTTAAACAAGGTCACATTCATCGGATTTAATTTAAAGTTAAATATAATGAATTTTATAAGGAAAGTCATTATGTCCAACATAAAGCAAAGAGTAAGCTGTTGTTTATTTATTATCTATGGATGTCATTTTTAAAAATATATTTAAGGGTCAAAAACTGTAGTTTACGAATGCTTAACCAAGTTAATCTGCCTATAAATAAATATAAATGATAGTTTTGGTTGAAAAATATACATTATCATTAGTAAACTATAATTCTCATTCATTAAGCAAAGTAAGAGTTGACTATCATAATCAAGAAACTAAAATAAACAGAGAATCTTTTTTTTTTTTTTTTTTTTTTTTTTTTTGTATCTGTAGCTTAGTTGTAAACTATAGTTTTGATCTCCCAAAACTACATAAATATTGTCAATCAAAAACTCAATCATCTGTTTAATATCAACTAAGGAGTACCTGTGCGTACAATCAGAATGTTTTCTGACAAAATAATTTTGCAAATGACCACTGACAAGGTAATTAATTTTTTTTTTTTTTTTTTTTTTTTTTTTTTTTTTTTTTTTTTTTTGCAGAGCGTCCTTAAAATAGAATGCATATAGTGTTCTGATCAAGGATTACAGAATATTGCTAAAGTGTTATAAGTCTTCTTGTGCATCCAAATAGAAACCTTCTAAAATATTTGTCGAGAAATTATATATATTGATATGATTAACCTGTTATTCGATCGAAACGTCTTGCGATTAACCGATTGACAATTCCATTTCGATTGTCATCCCCGATAAAGACAGAAAAGTGAATTTTTCTTTAAAAATATAAGCTGGAAAAATTCTTAACTACATTTCATTATGCTAAATTTTGTTCTCTTGGAGACGTTTTAGAGATTTTTAAATATTTTAAAGTTTGATAAAGTCTTTAGGATGTATGCATTGACACATGGGTCTCTTGTGAATACTCCTACTTCAAATGACAACGATAAGCAAATATATATATTCTATATTTAATGCTTGATCACATATAACCTAAGTATAATATAAGTCTTAAGTTAAATGTAATACCAAGTTTAAATTATAAAGTAAATTTATGACAATGGGTAACGAAACTCTATACATATTGAACAATTCTGCTTTTCTTTGGATATATTTGTGCTTTTAAATGAATTAATTGAAATTTTCTTCCGAACAGTTGAAACTGTACAGAAAAGAAGAAGAGCACTGAAAAAGTTGCGGATACTCTCCATTGCTTCGATCATAGTTTCCTTTTGTAACATTCCGGTGGGTATTGTGGTACTCACCCACAGAGGAGACATGGAATTTCCCCTTACTTCTGGAGCTCCAATATGGTCGGGAGCATTGGTATTCTTTTTTTTTAAATTCTATATGAGAATGGTATTCGTAATTTTCTATAAATATTACATGTACCCCAAACACAAGTATAAATATTACATGTATCCCAAACACAAGTATGATTAGTTCTGCGTCTTGTTCTGTCTACCTTTGATTTTATCAAAATGACAGAAAAAGGATTGCAAAAAGGACAGTTTTCTTTTTTTCAGTATAAATATAGAAATTATGATTTCGCATGAAATTTGCTACCATAGAACATTTTATTTTCACCCTCTTGTTTTATATTTAAATTTGTATACTCTTGCACTGAGTTGAAAATAATTCTCTAACCGTTACAATCAAAATCTGAGATTTATCCATTTTTCTGAGTAAATCATGTAGGCATATCATATGGAGAAATGGTGTTCATTCTGCTCATTTGCATATTGGTCATATTGGAGCTGTAATGTCGGCAGATTCCATAAAGGTTATAAATATGGCAAAAATACAACAATTTGCAAATTTTTATATACTTACCATTTCGGATAAAGTTCTTCCGGCGATGGTTTGATTTTTCTTAAAATCTTCTACCAAAAATGACAAGATTGTTAATAGCAAAGTGTAAGTTGTCACAACTTTTTCTGATTTGAAAATTCGAAGCGAGAGTTTATTGTTTTATTATTGAAGGAAAGAGCACAGAACTGGTGTTTTTTTTTAAAATCATTTTTGATGATGTAAGTGTATCTTGCAAGTTGACAGAATTCTTCCGCCGATTATTAGGTGCAGCCTATTTTTACAAAATATAGATTATTTATCATTTTGTGAAGAGTTACGACCGATTTTTTAGTTTGAAAACGGCAATTTTTGCATCGATTTGAACTACTTCTTAACTGTATCACGAGTTGTCAACTGTTCATAACACAATATATTACCCATATAACCATGACCGAGGCTTGAAGAAACAACAAAATGAACCGGGCTTGCAGATTTTAAAATAAAAATTTAAAGAAATGGAATTACGAGTTTATGCATGATCTTATAAATATTAATGAGAAGTAAATCACGTGAAAGTAATTGCATGAATAAACTGCACACAGTATCAACATATCATTTAGTGAAGCGCATAAGCGCTTCATGAAAAATATGCCTCTCTGCATATCCTTGTGTTTTATTCCAATCACACTTAAAAACTGGGAAAAAAACCCTATATTTACATTTTATATATTCAAAACCAGCAAAAATTACTCTCAATATTTTGTCGCCACGCCCTATATGTTTTTTAATTACACCTCGGCCGCCTCATTGTAACTTTAACTCGTGTATATTTCTACGCGTGACTATATAAATCTATTGCAAAGTTGATTTAGTAAAAAAAAAAAAAAGCACAGCAAATGTAAATACTTGTATAAACAGATGGGTTTTTTTTATAATATCAGTAGTTTTTTTCAAAATCTAATTAACTATACATATAAATACAATATCAGTTTCTTTATGGGCTGTTAAATTTATTTACGAGGGTTGTCCAAAAAATTCGTAGACAGGGAAAACAATTTAGGTTTTGTTTTCTAAATTTAATTTCTTTCCTTGTCATATAGTAAAAGGTACGATGGACAATATGAGCCGTCAAATTACATGTAAGAGTAACTCTATTATGTACGCAGAATTAATTGACTTTAGCAGTAATACCTGTATCATTTTGTACATGTACATCTTTGTCAATGACAAAACGCTTGTACTTGTAATATGAATTTGTACATGTACAAATCTTGAGACAAAATACATTTGAAACTACTTAACATTCCTCAGATTTATTGGGGAGATTATCTGTAAACTTAGAAAGGGTTTTAAACAAAAACACGTGTGTTTTTTTAATTTTTTTTTGGGGGGGGGATGTTAAATCTTATTTTTAATGATATTAAAAAGAGCAAGACTGTTTGTACATTCACGTACGTCGTATGAGATCACGACTCTCAGATTTTTCCATCAAAGAATATTTTGTAAGTGTCTTTATTCAGATTCCTCGTGTTTTTGTTTGATTTAAACCTCTTTCACGACAATGCAATATAGAAATTCATTCTTAGGCCTCAAATACTAGCTAAAGATTCCAGAGAAAAAGGAAGCTGAATCTTTAAGTAAGAAGTTTATTCATTTCCTCATTCTATCATTTTCCTTGTTCCAATGAAAAATAAATAAAGGAGAAAAAATATTAATGGAACAAGGGAAAGAGTAGAATGAAAAATAAAGTTCTTACTTACGCAGATCATAAAGCGACAATCTTTCATCTGAAGGGAAGGAAAATACTAGAGATGCGGCTTCATTGTCTCTGAAATCTTTAACCAGTATTTTGGGACCTACGAATGAATTTTAATATTGCGTTGTCGATAAGGAAATTAAAATCAAACCAAAACAAGAGGAATCTGAATAAAGACACTTACAAAATATTCTTTGATGGAAAAATTTGAATGTTGAGGTCTCAGACGACGTATGTGAAAGTAAAAATAATCTCGCTGCATGCGTTTTATGATTATTAAAATTAGGAATACAGCATTTATTTAACAACAACAAAAAAGGGACGAGAAAAGAAGAAAAGAGAAGAAAACCAGACACATGTGTTTTTGTTTTAAACCCTGTCCTATTTTACAGATAATCTCCCCAATAAATCTGAGGAATGTTAAGTAGTTTCAAATGTATTTTGTCTCAAGATTTGTACATGTACAAATTCATATTACAAGTACAAGCGTTTTGTCATTGACAAAGATGTACATGTACAAAATGATACAGGTATTACTGCTAAAGTCAATTAATTTTGCGTACATAATAGAGTTACTCTTACATGTAATTTGACGGCTCATATCGGCCATCGTAAAAAAGCAACATTTCATGATCATGAATTTCAAGTTTCATGATAATACCGCATTTAAAAAGAAAATATTGTAAAAATGAAAAGAGCATACAAGTGTAAATCGGTGCACGAAAGCAAGCGTAATTGACGTCTTTTATAACGTCATGATTATTTTTAAGTACTATCTTATGTGCTTAACATGCGTCTTTAAAGTATCTCAATATTTTTTTTAAGTGGAAAACCACTATTGACCGAGGGACCCATCAAAATTCACCATTGTCCATGTTTATTTTTCAGATTCAAAATTTAGTCCACGAAAGGTCGCCTTAAATTGTTGGTAGCAGAGAATATACAGTCAAAGGTTGACGTCACGCTGATCGTGGTCCATAAGGTTTTCTCATTGACTGACTTTAACAATTGGTACTCTACTATAGGCGTAACCATTTTCAGTACGGAGGTGAAAATTGTCCTTGAATCTCTTATACCATTTTAAAATAACTTCTCTACTATCCCTGTAGTACGTATTGTCACTTCTGTATTTTTTCCACATTTCTAGAGTGGACAAACCACATATGAAACAATTTTATTAGATCCCCCTTGCGCTGCTAACGCGTTTAGGACGTCATTTGTAGCAAACTCAATTCCATCAGCAGTTTAAAAAATAATAACACAAATCCTCTGTCTCTGATGCTTTGATGTTTTACTTATTACGAAACAAATGTAATTGGAATAGCTACCTACGTAAATTATTCCGAATTCTGTTCGTGCGCCGACAGACCATTTAGGCTCTCCTATAAATCGTCAAAATATAATTACTATGAAAGATATAAATTTAAGAATTCACTGTTTTAAAGAACATTGAATATGTTATGTCTGTCTTAAATTTGGTTAGTATTGGTATATATTGGATATAAATATTGTCTACGACCTTTTGGGACAACCCTCGTATTTAATCCCGATTCTTCAATTTTCATCCTTATTTGTAAATTTTTTATCAAAAATTTTCTATCAAAATATAACTCTAGGTCCTCGCCTGTTCCATACATGGACTCAAAGTCTCCTGGATGGAAGTAGAATATGAACACGTGCCTTCACCACGTGCCTCTCTTCATGTGAGTCTTATTTGATATGGTTTTTGTTTTTGTCATTTTCATCTTTACTGGTAGAAGATCAAAAGAGCTTATGCATTTGTACAATTGTAAAACTCTCCATTCGTCTTTCTGTTTGTCTATTTGTTTGTTAACTTTTTTTTTCAAAAAGCTACCTCCTCAAATTGCACCAATTTATAATTTCCTATGCTTGTTTTTGATTTTTATAATTCGAGTTGCCATGTTTACTTTCAAATTAATATTGATATGCAAGGAAGACTACATCGAAATACACAATGTGATCAGTTTTTGATTTCGAATCAAAGTATTTCCAGGCTTACTTAAAATTGAATGTTTGTTTAATTAAAAAAAAATGCTCCCTTTCACAGTTTTGTTTTACTTGAAATCTTTGTAGAAGGTTTTGGGAAATATCAAGATACATAAAAGTATTTCTGTAAATGTAAAAAAAGGTTCATGTGCATCTTTTCTCTTACACATATAGTTCAGTAAAGATACATTCTTATCAGGACTTCTGGTTGGGAATTTCAAGTACGATACTTCACGCCTTACTATGATAGAACATGCGTCATGTGTCATATTTGTAATATATTAACCTTCATTACCAATTTCATGTTAAGGAAAGGGTATCATTATTCATATGTATAAAAACATATATTAATTATACATAGAAGATGATCTTTTTACTTTGTACAGCTGAAGGCTTATCATAACATAAACCGAGTGAGCGTGTTAACAAGTCTTGCGTGTATTGCCTTCTCCGCTGTCTTCGTTTTATATTGTGGTCGAGATTCCTATAATCCCGAATCTTGTCCAACCAGTGAAAGAGAAGAAATGATATCAAACATTTTGGCGATGTCAATTTCTGTCATTATGATGATTTGTAGCATCATGGGCATTATTCTACTTCGGTTAAATGGCAAAGCATTAGGACTTAAAAAGCTCTTGGAAATTGCCTCCGAAGAGAATCGTAATGCCAGACAAGAGCAATCTGAAGATATTACTGAAAATACTTCACAACCACAGAGACTTCGACCGACGTCATATGATGATAATTTTCCCGCTCCAACTGCACCACCGCTGTGTATTCGTAATTTTCCCGATCCATATGCACCACCGCAGTATGATAGTTATTTCGAAAGGGTTTCCGAAGAGAATCGTAATGACAGACTAGGACAGACCGAGGAAACAACTCGCAGAGATATACTTGAAAATCTCGAACTTCAGCCGCGGAGAATTACAGACATCGACAACAGGATTACAGATTTTGAAAATACGTCACATCCACAAAGACTTGGACCCCCACCTTATCATAGTAATTTTCCAGACCCAAGTGCACCCCCGCCTTATGAGCGTAATTCTTCCGATCCAACTGAATTTGAATATAGGTATAGAGAATTTCAAAATACTTCACATTCTCAGAGATTTGGACTACCGCCGTATGATAACAATGATTCCGATCTAACTGAAAATTACCAAAGGACTACAGATATGGAAATTAATCCTCAAAGACTTGAACCACCGCTTTATGATTCTAGTATTCCCACACCACCATATGAGTGTAATCGATCCGATCCCACGGAAATCGACTATAGGAATCCAAGATTACAGAATAATTCAAATCCTCAAAGATTGGGACTACCGTCGTATGACGATGTTTCTAATCCAACTGAAATTGGTTCTAGGACTACAGAATTTGAAAATAATTCACCTCATCAAAATGTTGCTACACCTGTGGATTATAATTCTATTGATCTGACTGAGCCACCACCAACATATGAAGAATATATGCGCAATTTATAGAAAACATGCTTAGAATGATACATGACATAAAGAAGTGATCAACGGAAGTTATAAAGTTAAACAGCTTTGATTACATAAAAAAATGCAGAGTTTTCAAATTCAAAATCTTCAATATCATTATAATTTGCTACCTGTTTTCAAAAACAGTGCGTGCATCTGAAGATATATCTACCACATAGGAAGTAATACAAAACTGTATGTCATTGCAAGTACATGTTTATGCATTCTTACCATTCAAGGTAGAGTCCATCTAAATTTTTGCTTCCTCGGAGCACATTGTTATGCATATTGAAATATAGACGTCTTTTGGAAAGTGATTGATGGTGTCTTTTAAATGTGCAACAAGGTTTCAGAATTATTTTACTTTCATCAAGAGCGCTAACCGGGGTTAGATACAAAAACTGTTTCCACAATTGTTAACCATATTTTAAAGAAAATCAACTATGCTTTTTAAAAACCCTTACAAACAAAGACTTAATTTAAGTTTACCAAGCCTCTTTCTTTATTCCTCACCAAAATATTAACAGCAATGAGGGAGAATCTTCAGAAGTATTGTATAACAATACATTTCAGAAGTGGTATTAACCAGACCTGGAAACTAATAGACTCCAAAGAACTATTTAGAAAATTTGAAATCACAAATGTTAACCAAAATCAATTATATCAAGTCCTACTTTTCATTACGTTATACAACCATTCCCCATGATAAATTAAATTCCAGGTTTTTGACATCATAAACATCTACTTTTTCAATAGAAATGGAACTCGTAAATTTACTTTTCTTGTAAATTTTTCATTTTCAAAATTATTTTGTTAAAAGCATTTTGATTGTTTACCAAAGTACTCTGACGTTGATATTGAAAAGGTGGTTTAGTTTTTGATTGACAATATTATGTATTGTTTGGTGATGAAGTTTTCAAGAAAGCTGTTGGATTTCCTATGAGTGCTAATTGCGCCCGTTGTTAGCAGACCCATTTTTTATCGGCCGCAGCAGCGGTCAATCTATTTGTGGTTGTGTTAGAAAGTGCACATGGGGAATGAGATGTTATTTATTATCAGTTCAGAAAAATATTTCTTTAATGATAACATGTATAGAATCATGAGTAAAAATATTTTAAGAACTTGCTTTAAACTAAGTCTTAATTGTTATTATTTTTTCAATTTCATTTGTCGTCGGATAATTATTAATTTATGATTATATAAAATGAGTTTACAATAGTTACTCCCCAACCTGGGAGTGTGTAAGATATGAACGCAAATTGTCTTGATTTTCCGGATAATAATTAAGTTGTGAATAAAAATTGAAAAGTGGTTAAACTTGAAAAAATTGTTTTGAATATGCTACAGCTGCGAATGACATAAGGATTTAATTTTTTTTAACTTTTGCACCGCGCCGTGCATCATACTCCGCAGAAATCATCGGCATCATCACGTGACAAAGATCCAGGGTATCAGCAAGTAGTTCATCTTGAGTTCTGAATATAAATACTAAAATAGGCCTACATCTCCATGTTGATGACAATAAATATGTTTATCATTTATCACTAAGTGATTTAATTCCATGGATGAATCAATTTGATGAACAAATGCACTAAAATTTCTATTTATATAATTTATTAAATATTTTTATTTTAAATCTTATTTTTAAATTTATTTCATTTTATTTTACTTCTCTCTCTCTCTCTCTCTCTCTCTGTCTCTCTCTCTCTCTCTCTCTCTCTCTCTCTCTCTCTCTCTCTCTCTCTTTTTTTTTTTTGCTTTGAAGACAGTCTGAAATAAAAAAAAAAATGATCACACTTTCAGCTGTGATTCTTTGTATTGTGAAAGTACTTTTTAAAATGCTAAATTTTGTTTGTGGCCGATTTGATGCTTTGGATCAATTTTACCTGTTTATTTATGTGACACAGAATTAATTCAAAAACTTCTACATGAAAAGAAAGAGTCTCCGCGTGTGAGCTAAGGCTAGATATAGACGTTTCTATGCAAATGAGCTAATAAAACGCAGAATATGTATATCATATCTTTTAATTCATTTTTTTCATGCATATTTAGTACCAACGAAATGATATAGCCACTACACATTATGACATCATATTATGTCATCATAGTTCTTTACTATTCGAAGTAATAAAATACATCAACAGATCAACTTTGGCACAAGGGCATGTACATATATTGTACTATTTAATATTACATAAAAAGGATAAAATGCGAAGTAGAATATTCTAAAGATATTAATAAAATTACTGCACAAATCCTACGCACTTTCTCATTTAATCAGAATTCAAGGAAACTTACACCGGACTTTGCATTTTTCCCCATCTCAACTCAAATCTATACGAATATTATCTAAATAATTGAACTGTTGATTTTTGTGCAGCAATATAATCACTCCTTGAAATATTCTGTTTTTAATTATACCTCGCTTCTGTAAAAAGAAAAAAGGTATACAATTGCGCCGAAGCTTTTCCTTCTGAATCAAAGACCAATGACGCCATAATGAAACGGCACAAAATGCACTGGTCATAAATGTCGCGGGCACCAAGTACTTATTAGAAAATAAGTCTTAACCTTCTCTGTCTAATAGCCATAACTCATATGTGTTTTAATTAATTTATTTGCATAGAAACGCCTATACTAAGCCTTAACTCACTTGTGTATTACTATGGCTTTCAATTCTATATTTGCTACACGACGTTTTGTCAATTAACAATATTCTTTTTCATTCCTATGTTGATTCGATATCTCATTTTAAACTCGAAAAAAAATACACCACAGAGTCTGGCACATCTGTTCCATAATTGGATATTTTACTGGAAAAAGACGTTAATGGCAACATGGATATTGTCCAAAACACAAAGTGACCATGGCCACGCATTCTAGCCCATTTAAGTACATATCTTGCTTCTTTACAACACAAAAACCTTATACTTCCTGGTACTTTAATATGGTTTCTGCATGACTATTTTTTTCATCAAAACTTTAATTTTATTGACGGGATTCTTGTTTCATCTAAATAATATGTATTTTTTTTATTGTTAACAAAAACAAATATTTTTAAAAATGCAATGAAATAAACGTAAAATTTCATAAATCACCAAAATCTATCATTATAATATACAATACACTGAACTTTTTCTATTATATAAATGAAAATTCAAAGAAGAATTAACAGGATAAGCTTTATAACGAATATCGTATTACTTGTTATCTTCCCCTTTATATCGTCATTCTTTTGTGCCATCGTTTTTCGAAATGGCGATCATACGTGTAAAAATGTCGCTGCTACCAGAGGACGGAAATTGAATATATTGGCATTAATAACCTCTGCCATTATGATTATCTGTAATATTGTTGGATTTGCGTTATTTCGGTTAAAAAGAAAAGCATAGAATAACGGTAGAGATGAAAACAGTTTTTCTTTCAATCAGAGACTTCATTGGATAGATCCGTTTCAGCAAAGTAATAATGGATTTACTGGAATTTACCAACTGCAGGAGTATAGGATGAGAGACTTGGACAATACGTCACTTCCTCCAGGCATTAGAACAGCGATTGGCATTAGTTTTACTGACCACACAGATCCACCACCCGCCTACATCTAAATTTAGCACATCAAATAAAAAAAAAATGTTCGGGAACTAAATGTTCATTGCATTTTGAACTTGAATAAGAACAAATATCCAAGTCTATTCAATCTTTATGGTAATGTAGTAACAAATAATTAATGAATCTCTCTGCTATCGAGAGGGTTGTTTAATACAGTATTCACTACAAGGTTGAACCGATGAACATTTTCTTCACATCTTATAAAGTGTTCAATTTGTGTAATAGATAAATTGCATCTTTTGATTTCCTACATACGCCCTTTGGCATATAACAGTATGAAAAGTGAAGATTGGTGCCAAAAAATTCATATTAAGCAACATCACTTACACTAGGAACCATGTCACTCTAATCTTAGTCGCTAAAATTAATCTCATATAAATTTACAAAGGAATATTGTTTAGTTTAGGAAGTGTCCTTTCTGACATATTCATTTTATCAAATAAAATCTGCGACGTGACTTTTTTTTTTTTTAAATAGTCATGTTGCAGATTTTTTTTGTTGATAAAATGAAACATGTCAGAAAGGACACCGGCCTAATTGTTTATGTGGACTATCAGAAGACTCATACTATATGTGTTTATTTATAACAAAATCCTCATGTAACAGGAAGACAATCTTTAACGAAGAATCTATTGTCATTCAATAATTTGTACAAATTGGTATATAAATAGAAATTGCATTTAAATATCATTTTTGAAACTACTTATGTATTTGTAGTAAATCAAATAACCGCATGGTGGCAATTTTGCAAAATTTTGTATATGGAGTAACTAATTTTTTGAATTTGTGTCTTATTCTTTTGACTTTTGTCAATCAAAGATGTTCCGTTTATTTGTCGTTAAAATACAAAACTTACAGAGTGCAAAACATCTGATAAATTGCATTTTTTAACAATGAAAACATGGGGGAATATCGTTTGTATATTTTTTGAGTCAATATCTCCATATAAACATGTGCATTGTAATCTTTACTGGAATACGAAAGGATTGAGCAAAAATTAGGAAGGGATCGCGGGAAGATGGTTCAGATGGTTGAGACATGTCCATTTTAAAATTAATCCTTTTAAATTGTTATCTTGATATAAACATGTCCTCTTTAGAAGAATACACAAAAATTTGGCCAAAATGAGTATGGTCTTTTTTTTCAGGGGGTTGAGAACATGCCTCCCCTCCAAATCCCAATAGTTTCACCTTTCTTATCTAAATTAGATCATTTCACCTTTTGTAGAGTACAAAAGGATTGATTTAAAAATTAGAATGCATCTGATCAGACAGTTGGGATACCCCTCCTGAAGCAAAACTTTTTTCACATTATTCGGTCTTCTTTATTCAACGTGTAAAAAAAAGTTTTATTTGACCGTATTTTATCATTATTGTCAAAAACTGTTAGTAGTTTTTTCATTAATAATAAAGGATTTTTTTTTAAATCAGATATTTGTTAAGCATTGCCTAAATAACCCTTGATTATGATAATATCACTGTAGGAAAGAATAAAAACGGTTGATACACGGAAAGGGTTATTTAGTATGAAAAGAAAGTGCATGCTCCCGCATTTTCCTTTAAAGTGCGTAGAGGAAATTTATACATGCATTGTTTTTCCTTACACGCACCGTGATTTACAAATAACTTTTAACGTTAGTCAATTGAAATCATAACAGTTGCTTTAGAAATATCATGGACAGAAAATCCATTTGAATAAAGAACGTCCATGCAATTGGTGTTTACAATTATACTGTATGGTGTAATTTAAACAGTTTTAAAACGGCTTGCTTGTTAAATACTCATGCGGAAATTTAAAGTTTTGATTGTTCCTGTTGTGTAGCAGGGAATGCAAAAAACTGTTTTAACCTTGTGCTGCCTTCCTTGCGGATTGTTTACGTCACATATCAGGATATGTTAAACAACTTGTGTGAGTAAGCAATTATTTGTCCTTCAAAGAATTTTTTTTCTAAAATGTAGATTACTTTTGTGTGTTTGTAAGATAGGTACATGTATTAATTTAGTTTAATTAATCTTAACTGAGATATTGTTTGACTAAATGTAGAGTGACCATGAATACCAATATGAACACCAATGACGGACAAAATCGTGAAAATGTCGTCAATAATGCAACAAGTAAGAATAAGAACTTTTTTTACGATTTTGTTTTTGGTTTTTGTCTCGCTAATTGAACCATATTGAGTATAGTGAGCAACACTATGTGGCCACCTTGTTATTTAAATCAATCGCCTTTTTCATTATTTAAAGAAGTTGATTTTTTTTTAATGATCCGAGCCTATGTTCATGTTTTTTCATGATGTAAATACGAAGGATCTATTCATTTTAATTATTATGTGTCAAATAGCATTCAATTCATAAAATAACTAACCTGTAACTCAAGGTAGTGTTTGCAGATTAAAATACATGCATATACACATGTATGCTAAAATAAATTAACTGTCTGAGTTGAATAATAAATAGTCAACTAAGAAATTGATTCAACTCAGGAATGAATGCTGGATAAATGTAAATTATTAGTGAATTTCTATTAATGTCTATGAATGACACAGAATAAACGTTTCAAAATTACATGTTTATATACAGATTATAGTATTCTTATTAAATGTAAGTCATAACATTGTATTAAAAACATCTAATTTCTGCATTCTATCTTTAGAAAGTGAAATAATCACGCGCTTTCCTTTCGCCAAGTAACCATTATTCCATTATTAAACTGAAAACATTGACAAGTCTTCAGCCTACTAGCTGATTTAGGGTCAAAAAATTTCTTAACCAGAAATGTATATAAATGCATTCTTTTCACGCATGATAAAAAGTAACAACTTATCATGTGTGCCAACCACTCTACAGCTCTTCCTCAGGTATATCATTCTTTTTAACAGATAAAACAATACAAAAAGGAAAAGTTCAACAGAAGCTATACACACTTTCCATCGTTACAATCATGGTCTCCATTATTACGATCGTGGTTTCCTTTCCCAATATCCTGGTAGGAACTCTGATCATTATATTTAAAGGAAACGTGAAACTTCCTCACTCACCCAGCGGCCCTATATGGTCTGGAGCACTGGTATTCTTTATTCACAATCTTTGATGTTTTATATTTGGTCAGACAGCACGATGCTCAATTACATATAATTTTTCACAAGACTTTGTGATTGAAGTATTAAATTCTTTCCCTTCCTGTAATGAATGATTGGAAAATTATTGGTAATTAGAACAACTTTATTCATTTGATTACTGTATATAGGTGTAATTTCACACCAATCATATTTTCACCCCAATTTGCCCCCACTGTATTGGGCGAATTTACAGAAAGAAAGTTTTACCTTTTTAAAAAAAAGAACATTGCAAATTACTATTGGTTGAATTCATTACTGGGTAAATCGATTAAGCATTTGATTGAACGGAAACAAAATGTGGCGAAATTGATCCACATACAGTATTTCGATAAATGAATTTCCCTGGGCGGGGATTCACATGTTTATTTTATTATATTTACTGAAACAGAATTATAACATATTCGATCAGTTAAAGCACTGTAAATATCTTAGTCCTCTAAATCCATGAAAATAGATGTGCAATTTTTTTCATTGTATGTATGAAGCCATCTTGAAATAGTTCTAATGCATTAGCTTTTTTGATAGAGTTCAATGTCATTTTTGATAATGTTCATTGTTATTTTTTATCTGACTTCATGCTATTTGATATAGTTCAATGTTATTTTTGATATAGTTCATTGCTATTCTTGGTATAGTTTAATGTCATACTTTGTTCATTATTCTTGATTTGTATACTTGCACATATGATTTTCCATACATGTATTGAAATGCAGGTGCTTGTATGTGGTATACAATGCCTCTTACTTTCCTGGATGGGCTTTGGTTATATTGATTTGCCTCCATCTTCTTCTCCCAATCATGTAAGTCACTTTTTAATGGGATTGTTTTTTCTTTGTCAGTTTAGAAAGGCAATATATATTGTTTACTGAGAGTGCATTAGTTCCTAAGAGGTCAAGCATCTGCTATAATATCATCCTTTCCACGTTACATGGCTATATTGTAATTGAAAAGTGTTTAAATCTGAATAGAGTACATTGTGTATTAATTTTGATCAATATTTTATGCATGTAACAGATTCCGAAGTATTCTTAGGATTGTATTTTGACATTTGTATCTTTGCATTTGAGTATTGTAGACCTTTTAATTTTCGCGACACCTTATTTACGCGAGATAGTCATTGACTCTTAATTAACGAGACATAATAGTCACGAATAGTGAATATTGCTCTATATAATCTTTAGGAATACTATTATACACAAGAATGAAATTTTCGTGAGCACACTGTCTCGCGTAATTACGCGTAAAAAAAGTTCTCGCGAATAAAAGTGATTTATAGTATACTTTTGACTAATCAACAAATGCATCTACAGAATTTTCAATATATATATATATATATATATATATATATATATATATATATATATATATATATATATATATATAATATACAAATATAAAATTTTACCAATATGAATACTGCATATCTGTCTCTCTCAAGCACCCATCATGGTCTCCCTTAGCTTTGAAGACATCACGACATCCTGTTCGATCAGATAAGCAAGAAGTTAAAATATAGTGCTTCCTTGGATGGTAGGCAGCTCACATAAAGCGATCATTCTTTAAAGTCGTTAACGCCTCCATCCTTGCATTTCGTGTTGGAAAGTTCTGGCCAAGACGGTAGTGTTTTTCTTAATGTGTAGGATTTTCAGTGCTGTAACCTTTATATTTTAAGTTTACTAGATCTTTGGCTCAATTTTGTTTGTACGTTAATTAATGACATCATCAAAATTTTATCTTAAATAGATATATAAAACGTGGAATTTTTGAAAGTGTAATTCACCAACTAGACCCTTGCCTATGTTTAAGTGCTAGATTTTGATCACGTACAATTAAATTTATCATATGCAGAGTATCTATCTTCACTTGGTTGGTTATGTTTAGTGAAGTGTTATTATTTTAAATCAAATTAATTTGTAGTTTACGGATTGTTTGTGTTTATCTAATGAAAACTGATTTATTAAACATATGCAATGTTTTTATGACTTAGGGTTCAATTTTTAAAATTTATTATTTACATCTATGTATTCCTATGTAAAGCTTTTAGGACTCTTAATCTTTAACATAGGAATACATACATGTAAAATTATTTTCTTTTGAACAGATGAGGACGTGCAATGATGTAGGCAAGCCGAGCGTGTTCATGACTATTCTGTCTCTTTTATTCTTTGGATTTTTTGTTTTATATTGTCCTTGGAGTCTTGATGCTCAAGATCATTGTACTCTTAATATAGAAGAACAAATGTTATTGAACCTTCTAGCAATCGTTATCTCTCTCATAATTATTATCTGTAGTATTGTGAGAATTATTCTACTTCGTTCAAGTGATAAAGCTTTAGGAACTGCAAAACACCATCAACGAGTTTTATAGAAGGTTTAGAATTGCAGGAAAAAGCAAGCAAAGGAGTTTAAAGGACTATAACCACAGCAACGGTGAAATACGGAGATCGAGATCACAGAGTATGAATTCATATTATCAAGAATATGGATCATCGTTTTATCCTAATTTCTCGCTGCAGACAATTCTCTATCACACGAAAAGACAAATCCTTAGAGAAAAAAGTGATCGAAAACATTCACAACCTGTATTGAGATGACATCCTTAACTACACGAAGCCATCATGATACAAGTATATAAAAGATTCATGTTTGCGTATGTACATTGTGAGGTTCATGTTGAGTCTTTGAACCCTCGGTGCACAATGTCACAAAATAAATTTTACCAAATTTGCTCTCAATTTATATTATTTTGTTGGATTTGAAATCTTCACATTTCACTTGGATGGGTTTTCATGGAAGGGGGCTTACTGTAGATTGTTCCAAATCTTCTTAAAGGTAAAAAATCAAGATGATTAGTTTTTAAGCAGGAGTTATGTTGGCAAAGTGTCGTTCAACTCATTTTGCGATCCTTAACCAAGGTTATCTTCTCAACGCGAAAAGAATGAGAGAAGAAAGTATCTATCAATATATGCATGTAAAGAAGTTAAATGTAAAATGTAAATAGCTAAGAAAATTGGAAGTTTAAACTCACTTTAACGCAAGGTTACATAACGACTGATACACCAGATATGTTGTAAATGTTTCTGTTTAAAAAATACAATTCTTTTTTGTTTTTGACATCTTGTAGTCTTGTATCAAACCTTGGATTGTGGTTTTCACTTAAATGTAAAATTTATAACTAAAAACATAAGAGAGCTGTCAAGAAGATTCATGAACACGTTTTTGCTAATTATCAAGGCACTGTCATATGTGCGATAGTATCATAATTAAGATCATGACCGATTTAAATATATAATATATGAAAATTAGAGCAATGCACAAAAATTTTCGAACGTTGTCAGCATAAACACCCTGTATATACAAGACCCATGGCCCAGTCTGATATTATAAGATTTATAAGTATGCCAAGGTAGATAATATCTTTATTTTACGCCCTCTAGACCGACTAAAAAGCAAACACATTTCAAACAAAATATTCAGTAATAAGCACAATTTTGACATTAATGAGAAAAAAGGTACAAATTGAATTCTTAAATTTTTTTAAGTTCTTTAACTATGTCAAAAAACTGTATTTTCACACAATAGCATTAATCTGATATAACAAACTGAATTTCCTTAACGTTTTGCTTTTTTACTTAATTTATTTTTATATAATTTCTTTCATTTTCTCTCAAAGATAGCCTTAAAAGTCGAATGGATCCCAATATTTTCGAAAAAGGCAGATAATTTTACGAGGATTTGGAATTTTTCCTGGGATCCTGAAAAACTTAGCTTTATCCGTAAAGTTGCTATATCAGTGTTCGTACTAAACGAGTTTTACTGTACACATAAATGATTAAAAGATAGATGTGTGGTGCAGTAGGACTTTTAAAATCATATTGTGAGAAGAAAGTGGGGATAATGGAATTTGAATTCGTGCTATAATTATGTTCTATTGACTTTCTTAATGAAATCGTTTTCTCTCAGAAAATCAGCAAGCTTAATGACCAACAATATTTCCAGTTGTGGAAATTTATAACAAAATTTTAAATGAGCGAAATTTAAAGTCTCTCAAATTTTTAGAAAGGTCACAGAGGGAGGACAGAAAAGTAAGAGATAATTTAACTTTTCAGTTTAAAATCCATATATTTATATTTTGCGTTGTATCAAAATGAACACGTTGAAATCGGAGAAAGTCAAGTTGACGGCATAACGTCATAGTATTAAAATGAATTAGAAAGGGGTAACTCTAGACATGTTTCAAAAAAAATCATCAGATTTGGGATCAGGGCCGATTTTGGTGCCTAATGTACTTTCGTCTTCAAAGGTTCTAAAACAATTTACGATACATATTTGTCATTATATGTATATACTTCACCAAAGTGCGAATCAAAATGGGCTAAAGATCTGCAGTTACAGCAGGGATTTAGTTGGAAATTGATTCATAAAAGATATTATTCAATAACAAAAGACACAAGGTTTTCATAGTTTAATTTTAGAATCATACATAGGATTCTTGGTACAAATAAGTATTTGTTTTTGCCTAAAATGAGAGAAAATAATCTATGTTTTTTGTCAGCAAAATGTTGAATCAATTGTACATATTTTCTTTTATTGTCTTAAAGATAAGCCTTTGTGGTCTCTTTTAGAAGATTGGATATTTGGAAAAATAATAAAATTTCATGTATGCACAGGTTCTTCTTAAGACGACACAATTATTAGTCTTATATTGCTAAATATCTTTAAATACTTATATGTGTATTATAAATTTGAAGAAAAAGTGTATAAAATTAACATTGAACTTTATGTGTATAAAAGAAGATGGATTATAACTGGAACCAGATATTTGAAAACATAAACATATAGTTGAATTTATGTCATCTTTATTATTATTTTAGCATATTTTGTGTATTCATATTTTTTGGTATTTCATGTATATTCCTAAAATCTTGTTTTAAGCCTTCCAGCTGTGGTTTGTCTGTGTATGTGTATGTATATTTGTTTATGTCTAAAGTCAATAAAAAAAAGTTACTGTAGATTCCTAAATATACGCGAGGAATTAATTATCGCGTAATTACGCGAGAAGCACCGATCGCGAAATAAAATTACTCGCTTTTATTTTTTCGGTGCTGAAATCAATGTAAAATCCCTTGATCAACCGTCCACTCGCGAATTATTGTTCTCGCGATTTGACGTTTAAGAGCCTTTTCGCGATAATAAGTACTCGCGAAAAATAAGGAATCTACAGTAACTCATTTTTTTATCATTGCTTTTTTAACTTATGTCTTCTACTTTCCGTACATAGATATTCTCTTAAATATTAAATTGACAAAATTTCTATTAAGCAAATGTTAGTTTTGTTGTTATTTCATCGATATTTTGTTTACATCATCAAAATTCTATCAAAGTTCTGTTACATGAATATGTCATATTCAGACTAGATCTAGCTTTAGATTTTTATGTACAGGGTCTTTTGGATGAGCCTTTAATTCCGAGATCCGTGCCATGATTGGCATTGGCACGATAAAGTACCCTTACTGCTCGATGGTCCTAAGTGCCGAGTAAGGTGTCTCACCATATGGTGTTATCATATATGAGTGAAAAATTTTCACCAGTTTATGGTGACGTCTCTCTATGAGTGAAAAATTCTCGAACGGGACGTAAAACAACATACAATAAATCAATGTAATATAATATACACATTAAATTCTATTAGAGGTGAAGATTACACGTGTTCTGTCCATGAAGACCAGATGTGGGACATTGTAGCACTAATAATCTCCATTATTATGTGCATCTCTAACGATGTTGGGTTTGTTTTATTGCGGATAATTGATAAAGCGTTGCAATATGATGGAGCAGGAAACACTTCTAGCAATATCAGATACACTGAAGTAAATCCATTCGAAGAAGGAAATAGCACTCTAAAAAATATAGATCCGCCTCAGCAGAACATTAATAGACCAAGTGATTTAGATCCGCCCAAACAGATCAAAAGAGGAACAAGTGATTTAGATTCGCAGGATTTCATGGAATTAGAATATAGATTGGGTTGACTGCAGAATATATTGCCTTCTATATCGGATTTTGGAGTACGAGATAACATTATTGTCACTATGCCTACTGATCTACCACTACCTTATATCTAAATTTAGTCGACTGGATTAAAGGAAATTTCTGCTCGTTTTATTCTGTACTTTACCTGGCTCCGGGGCCATAAAACTTAGCCAGCTCACTTTTGAGATCAATCTAAAAATCTCAAATTCCGGGCTTAACTTAGACCGTCTCACTTTTAGTGTGCCATAAAGGTCCAACTTTTAAGGCTATTCAATTAATGTTGGACTGCATGTATTATAGTTGGACTGCATGCATTTAAAGTTATTGGAGTGCGCAGTAAAATATATCAAGCAATGTTATGAGTTGCCATGTCCATGAACATTTAGTAGTGATTGATTCGGAAATATGGATCAAAATCGTTTGAGACTTCAAATGACGGCTTGTTCAGAAAAAAACTTAATTTGTAAGCCGCACAATAATCTATAAGACATTTATTCTGTTGTACGCAACATATCTTGACGCTTTGATAAACTCGCCAATTTAGCAAAGAGGCAAAAAAGCAGAAAATTCTTCCTCTCGAATAAAAGCGCCAATATTTTAAACTCAAAGCTATTTACAGAACCTCTCCAATCAATTACTTACAGAAAGTGAAACATTGCTATTATCAAAGAGATTAAAATATATTCTAACTTCAAAACCAAAGAAAACTTTTTAAAAAATCATGAAGGATTTTCTAAGCTAGCCTTGTTGTTTAATATCTATTTCAATTATGAATAAATGAAGCCGGTTTTATTATTTAAAAATATCAAAATTTAAAGTCGTGACTTTCTATATTAATAAGAAGTTACCGTATAACGGGTATTTTCTACCGTTTTCCAATTTTTGCGGAATTTTGCGGATAGGACAAATCCGCAAAAATTACAATCGCAAAATATTTTTCAATATTTATTCAGATATTTTATACATGCAATTATGATAAGTGGTGCGTATGTCTGGCCGGGTTCTCATTAACGCAAGAACCTGCGTTCCGGACGCAGAAAAAATATCTGGAACGCAAGGATTTTAAAAAATTCGGGTGTCATCGAATGTTTACAGTATTATATTAAAATGCACTGAGAAAGTCAGGTAACTATAGTTTAACTAACTATGTTATGTATAACAGAAATCACGGTCATGTTTAACGAAATCGTCATCGAAAACTTTTTTTTTAAATTTTTATTTGCCATATGCGTATTTTTAAAATTCATATGATTTTTCTCAGCAAAGTGCACTTTTTCATATTCTAGAGTTTTTTAGCCTAATTGTTTAACACTATTTCCAGAAATAATTTCTTATCAATGTAACCCTCAAGGTGTCTGAATGATAATGTTTCTCCTTAAACAAAATTAAAAAGAAATAGTAATTCTTTTTCAGACGCAATAATCATTTTTAAGCGCTAAGCGCAGCGCAAAGCGCTTACTGTCATCTTAATACTACTTCCGTTCGCGATCCAGCGCCACTAAGCAAGTAAGATAACTCCACTGACTCTTCTAAAAATATGCAACTGGAAATCCCCGACTCTCTTTCGGCTATTTTGGTCAAGTACTGCGTTACGCGCAGTTCTAATTATAGATGTCAATAAGAGAGATAGAGAGTACGAAATCCGCTCGTAGTGGATGAGGGCGGTTCTTATCTCTTTACATAGTAGTTCATTTAAAAATTATGTAGGCACACACCACTTGTGTAACATATAGCTGACAGTTACAATAGTGTTAATTCTAAAAAAGTTATGAAAAAAACATCTTTGGTGCAAATATCTTAAAAAAGGCTCATAATAGGTCATGTAATGCAATGATTGAATACATACATATTTTTAATATTTGAATACTTACATATTTTTAAATCTCAGAAAATTGATTTACAGTGTACTTACGTTCTATATAATTTATATCCGTATTAACTAATATTTCTTCTTCTAGACCCTTATTTCAGACAATGTAACTAAAAACATGTCTTTTTATTATCATCCTTGCTCAATGTACAGCGCTATCAATGATGTTGAATTTCGCATCTCAGTATCAATTAATAACAGACTGGAATGCAGTCATGGACTGTCTATACTCGTGTTGTAATCTATACGTGTAACACAGATAAAAAAAATATTATGAAATATGGGGAGATAACGAGCCGTATTCGAGCTCAAACGTCCATTAAACCTTACAAAATAGGAGCATAGCAAACACGGACCTCTAAAATTATGTAAATAATTCGCAAGGAAAGGTAGTTTGCGGCTGTACGTACATGTAGGGCACGAAAACTTATAAATGAAAACTAATTTCTCGGAAATATTTATGACAAAAGTGTGCAGTGTGCAAGATATGGCGTAAAATGCAAAACCTTAATTATTTTCAGTATTCCGTTTCACCGAACACACCAGTGCAGTGGATATTTTATTCCTATCAGGACGCAATTGAATGTACTTCTTATAAAATCCTTTCTATAGAATCGTAAATTTATAACTCGCTTATGAATATGCAAAAAAAAAAAAAAAAAAAAAAAATGAAATATACTAAAAAACAATTCAGACAAAATATTTAGTTGTTTTAAGATCTTTTATTCTTAACTTTATTAAATATGATATCAATTAGGAATTATGTTATCGAAGCAGTAAAAAAACGTCTATTTTTAAGTGCACTTCTTACAAATAAAATCACAGTCAACAGCCAGTCTTCAATCTGAAACACTCATAAACACGGAATGAATTTATTATTAACAATTATCACCAGAACATTTTTAGCTGTCAGTGTTGCACATAAATGAGAGGAATAAATCAGCGACATTTTCATGTGTTCAAAATTGATCAAAATATACATTTTCCAGCGAATGTATAATGTATAGCTATGTGTATAGTCTGAATTTTGTTGGAAAACTCGTCGACACCCCCCCCCCCCCCAATTGCTTGCAATTTATACGAAAAGCTAAATTTTATAGCCTCTTAGGGCGATGTTGAATATAACTAAGTGTAAACCGAGGCACCCCAGGAATCCAAGAAGACGAGCGTCGAACCTTTCAACTCTTTATATACAGAAATATTATATATAATTTTAAAATTCCTAATTACAACGACTTTTTTGTTTTAAAAAATGTATTCAAACCGACCTAGGAAAACACATAATACACAGAATATACAATCCTGAAACCAAGCGCCTATGGTTGAATACACCGCAATATCCATCACTGTGGGATTTTTAAAAGCTTATCAAAGACTCTTTTAAGACACAGGAGAAAGAAGTGCTCATGAAATATTTTGCCTAACATTGACCATGTTAACAAAATTTAAGAGAAACTATATGTGATTGTCTTATTATATTTTTATAGATACTTTACTGATACGAAGTATTGTGGATAAGCCATTTTAATTTGAAGTTTAGCAAACTACGATTGGCTCGAATTTTCTATAATTTTTTTTTCTCTTTTTCTTGTGTAATGTCTTTTCGAGAATTTTTCACTCATATTGAAAATACACCACTTGACTGAATTTAGACTTATGGTCGGCACTTATGGCCTTTGAGCAGTGAGGATTTTTTTGTACTAACACCTACTGTGACACGGAATCTCGGTTTATACAGTCTCGTCCAAAGGACCGGTCTTTACTTCCCTTTGTTGGATTCGAACTTGCGTCGTATGGATAATTTCGCATAATTGCAATGATGTTTTAAAAAAACCTAGAAGCGAGTGCTGCTCATAACTGCAAACTAGCTCTTAAAGGAACGTCGGGGCGAAGAGTAAATTTGAATTGTGCAAATTGCTCCAAATGAACGTTTTTCCATAATAACTTCTGGAAATGCCATGTAACACAAATAGACTTTTTTCCATAACTGCAGTATTGCTCTTTCGTGAGATAAACAAAGTAAACTTATAAAAATGAAAAAAAAAAAAAGTAACAGACTTGCTTTGATGAAAATGTATAATAAATTTCGACGCCATGTGATGACACAATCTCGAACCTTCAAATCTATCCTTGTGCGGTTTAAAGAGGCGGATTCAAGTTTTATTTCAAAGTGAATATGTATCAACAGCAGTTGCACTGTCAGCATATTACTTATTCCAGTACAACAGACAATTTAAATTCAAAATAAATCTGATGAGTTTCAAATTGCAAACATTGCTTAGCGCTTCCCAGTACTTTCAGTACTTTGATTTCTATTAACAATACATGGATATCATGTTAGGTTTCTTTACCCTTACGCCACTGTAGCCGATCGATCAACATGTCAAGAATTGAATTTACAACCCATCTATAAAAAATGCCAGTTAAACGGTCTCTGTTATCTTTAACAAATAAACCGTTAGAATATAGCGTCGCCAAATTCTAATAAAATGTGAATAATCAAAAAACATACCGACAAAACTCCTGTTAAATAAAATTAAATACTCTGACAGCTGTAACACTTTTTTATTGAGAAGTTGATGCCTCAACTTCTCTACGAAAGGCCTACTAAAAGCAGTTCAGAAATCGACTAAACGAAGAACCAAAACGAACCCCACTTCGATCGATGTTTTAGGTCTGATGCGATATCACAGACGTAGTCTGGATGTATAGATGTTATTTTGCCATAGAAATGCGAATATAATACCAATTCTGCTGACTTAAAACACGTTTTTAATGATAGAACACTTACTTGCGATATCTGTTTCGCCGGATTCCTTTATTCATTCAACAGTTCAAAACTGCGTTTCAACCCAGGTTGACCTCTAAAAAAGTCTAAAACTATTCTTCCGGATAACTATTTAACACTGGAACATTTAATCCAATTTATCCGGAGAAAAAGTTTTAGACTTTTTTAGAGGTCAGCCGGGTTAAAACGCAGTTTTGAATGAATAAACGAATCCGGTGACACAGATATCCCAAGTAAGTGTTCTACCGTGATAAATGTTTTAAACTCAGCAGAATGGGTATTTTTAATCGCATTTCCATTGCAAAACAACATCTGTGCATCCAAAATATGTCTTTGATAATGCATCAATCCTAAAACATCGATCGAAGTGGGACCCGGTTTCGTTCTTCATTTAGCAGTTTAGTCAATTTCTGAACTGCTTTTATTAGGCCTTTCGTAGAGAAGTTGAGGGGGAGTATTAAAACGAGCCATCAACTTCTCAATAGAGAATAAATCAAAGGATGTATTCCGTATAGATAGTTATCGTATGAAGTATTATCGCTGCGAGTTATTCCCCTTGACCGCCATCTTTGAGGTCAAACTGGTGAATTTTCCTCTTCGAACAACCAACTTTAAACTTTAAACATGTATGGCAGAAATATACGACAAATGAATCTTTACAACATTAAAATTATGACAATAAACGTATATTCGTCAGGGAAAAAAAAATGTCGTCTACACCTTCATGCCCAGTATGACAAGTTTAAATTTGTTGAATAATGAAGGAATCTGGACATGTTGACCTCCAATATGGCGGTCAACGGGATATAACTCTTGTCTAAACCGCGTATATAATATCGAAAACTATCTATTTGAAAAGAATTGTCCTATAGGGGAGAATAGAAATTATGAAGGGGTTGTGTTTCAATTCTACGGCAAGTATTTCGGCGCTTGTGTCAATCTTATTTCCTTTTATTTGTGTCGAAGAAGACGAAATTTATATAACAATTCCGTCGAATTCCTGACATTTCAATAATTACTATTCAAGTATTAGGACACAACACAATTTACACAGTAACATTAAATGCAAAACAAAGGTTTTTACGTAGCATCATCGTCTCAAGAAACGGTCCGGAGTCTGCATAGAGCTCTATCTTTGTAGCGGTGATTTATCTTTCTTATGTAAACTTCTTTTTGAAAATAAAAAAAAAATCATTTTTAATTTTAACGGAATCAAAATATAAAATTTCAATTTATATATTTTTTGTAGATCTCTTACTTGATAGTTAGTTATATATATATATATATATATATATATATATATATATATATATATATATATATATATATATATATATATATATATATATATATATATATATATATATATATATATATATATAAAGCGAGAGAGAGGAAGGAAATTTACTTGTAATTTATAAACTAAATACATGCCATTTTATTTACCAATGGGAATCGTTGACAAAACTAACATTATAGGTTGTCTGTCTCGTTTCTCAGGAACCTCACGTTTGCTCTTCATGCTTTGTTTTAAACTGATGAAACATTTTCTACGCATGTACAAATGTTTTATATAAAAGGATTACATTTTAAGACAAGGAGTGATATGCCTTCATATACAACTGTAAACCTTACGATGATATTGAAACGGAACTAGTAAGTAATAGGTAAGTAAGTGAAAATATTTATAGAAAAAAAAATTCAAAAGTAGGACATGCCTATAGCTTCAACTTTAAATTATATAAAAGTTTGATGAATTTTTTTAGCTTAGTAAATACATGCACATTTAGTTCAATATCTTATTATTGATATTGTGTAAAATTAACATTCAAATTTAGTTTAACGAGGCCAAATCTAGTTGGAAATTACCAAAACGGGCCGGCAAATATTTTTGTATGTTTGATATATATTTGTATGTACAATGCTAAGAAAAATTAGATTGAAATTTTGTTACTTTGCCTTCATTGTAGTGCAATGGGGGCAATTTCAAAATATGGACAATTTTTCGTGGTTTTACACACAATTATATGCTAAAACTACATAAAAAACAATGTTTTTGATAACCAAAGAATAATTTTTAACCATATATTTGTCGTTTACTCATTTGATAATAAGTAAACGACTTTTGTCGTGATGAAAAATCAGGGATTGTAAATGTTAACCGTTATTGTAATTACTGTTTTGTGATATTTTTTTTTGAGAGAGGAGAGTTTAAGGGGAAAACGTAATAATTTAGATGTTTGTGATCTGTAACTTGACGTATACATGTGAAACCTGAGTTAAAGAGTTAAAAAAATAATCTCAGTATAAATTTCCTCAGCATTAGACATTTGATAAATTTTGTTCTTTCTATTAAGTACGATCAGCTATTGTGTGCTTAGTGGTGTTCAACATTTTTGTTTGCCGGATAAAGTCGTCAAGTTGAAAGCAAGTGCAAGCGATCTGTTGGCACATATTAAGAACAAAAACCTCTAAGAAGACGTTACAATTCAACGTCTTTATCTTATTTCTCAATTCATTGGTTAAAGATGTCTTCGAATAATGCCTCCAAGACTAAAGAACAACCTAGTCAATCTAGTCCCATTGTACTAACTTATCCTCATATCCCAGGATTTCACTAGCTCCTTGCCTATTGCAGGGTTAATAATGTCCATTGATACATTTGAGGACACTTCGTCGTTGAGTGATGTGCTACCATCACCTGCTATTAATAATATTAAAATTAAGACTAGCAGCTGTCAAGCATTTATTGGATCTCTGATTCCTCTTATTGCGACAGCTTAAGTACCCCCACATTCATATGATCATACAGAGCTGTTAATATTCAATTTTAGAGACTACCAAAACACAACAAGAAAAGAAATATGAAGATTACGAACTATAATCATGCTCAAAAGTCCATTTAAACAGTTCAAATCAGGAGCAGAGCAAACTCGGGCTTCTAAAACATCAGAGGTGGGATCAGGTGCCATAGAGAAGTAAGCATTCCCGGTCACATCCGCCGTGTGCTCCTTGTCATGACTCATGATCGGGAAAAATGGGGGAAAAACTGCAGACAATACAGTGTATAAATAATGGCCTAATAATTAGTATGAAAAACTTCAGTATATCAATAGAATCAATTGATCAGCTGATATGAATAATTATATACAATGTGTTTGTTTGCTTGTTGTTTACTGTACCTCTCGAGAATTTTTCATCATATTGAGACTTAACCACTTGCCGGTGGAGGGCTGCAAATTTAGACCTGTACACGGCACTTAGGGTCATTAATCCGTGAGGGATCTTTTTTGTGCCAGTACCTACTGCGAGCAAGACCTCGGTTTATACGGTCTCATTTGAAGGGCCGGTCTCCACGTCCCGCAGTGGGATTCTAACACGCGACGCAAAAATCAACTCTTACTCCGCGACCCTAGAGTAAAAGCTCTAACTGCTGTGACACGCGGGTAACAATTATTCACAGCAATCTCCATTCTAAAGCGCAAGTGGGCGTATAAATAGGTGTTTTTGTGTGCCAGAAATATACATTGTATCTCTGCTTTTGAAAATATGCTTATAAAATGCAATTAATAGTAATTTTGAAAAACCAGACCTAGATAACAAGGAGGGGTGATATACTAACATTCATATACAAATAAAAAAATGTTATAAATGTGCAATAATTATTTTATTGATCATTGAACTTATAGATAAGTTTTATTACAGAAATGGTATCACATCTCAATGCAGTATTAATCATGCTGTCCCTTATTCCGCTGTTTCACAGTAAGTTCATTTAAACTTAAAAGACAAACACATTTGACTTCACGATTGCAAAAAAAAGTCATACAGAATGAAATAATCAGTTATAACTTAAAACAAACAATCAAATATAAAGATCGATATAATGAATGATAGAAAACTATGCAAAACTTTTCACATACTTCTTGTATAGTACTAAAAGCATTCCAATACACTTGTATTTTCATTTTGATGGCCAGTCCGAAGTGTAATGTCCCATTTTTTATTTTTTTTTTTAAGGCTCGACAGCAGAAACAATATCCAACACTGCAATTTGGAAAACAATCATTAAAATGTCCAGAGGAAGACATCGTTTGACAAGAGCAGATTTTCTAAGAAATCATCTACAAAGACGGAGTTGTACCGAAGCAATTTTAGTCCAAACCGATTCTTTTGGAACTCCAGTTTTAGTCCCTAAAACAGATGCGTACGGCAAGGCAATGACAGATAGCCCATCATCTAGAGTTGTTGTCCTTCGAGCAGCAGACAATTCCCATGGTCAACCTTGTGTTGACGAAAATGGAAGTACAGTGGTAGTACCTTCAGGACAACTCAGAAATCGTGAGAGAGATTCCTCAACAAAAAGTTCCTCCTCTATGACTTATGTCTACGTTGGGGTAGGCGTGGCTGTGCCTCTGTTGACTGCACTCATTGTCTTTATCATCTGGATACTGAAGAAGAAGAGCCCAAGTGTTGTTGACACAGTTTAATAAATTTATTTTATGTATTTTAATGTAGATGTGTAACCAAACGTTTATATCGATAGTTACGCTATGGACTAGGAATTGATTTTTTGGCATGCATGTCGAGAATTTGCAATAATGCGATTTTTGTAAAAAATCATGTGCCAGTTTTATATACTTTACATTGTGTTCAAGGGAAGAAAGTGAGAGTATATGAGTTTCCAGTTATGCAAAGATGATAGAAGAAAAAATTAATAATGGTGTATAGACAGATTTCTTTCCTGGAGTCTTTCAAATTACAAAGCAACTGATAGAACAGAAGTTTTAGCTTTTCTAAACTAAAGAAGAACGACATGAAAAAAATAACACGGACACCATGTCATGGTTATTACGTTTAGGAAAAAATGCATCCCCCTTCATTAATTGCCTAATTATACTTGAACTAGGATAACTTCCGAGGTCGAAAAATGTTTTGGAAAAAGGAAGCAGGGTGTTGCAGGATAACCCCCGAGGTCAAAAATGTTGTTTTCAAATATAAAGCCGTGACATTTCAAGATGACCTCCGAGGTCGAAAAATGTTTTGAAATATAAAAGCCAAGGTCTTAGCCTTTTATATTTCAAACTTTTAAAGACAGAGGAGACCAGACCATCCACAACAAGAACTTTATTTCTTTCCTACTGACATCTCTGAAATACCAGATACGTACTGTTATTTTAAAAAATGTGGGAAGATGGAGGCAACCGAAAAAATGAACAAACTTACCTGGAAAAAATGACAAGCAAAATTCTTCAAACTCCAAATCATATTTCGTTGTTTTTTTTTTTGGGGGGGGGGGTTGGTTTTTTTTAAGGGGGGGGGGGTTGCTTTGTTTTTTTTTTTTTTGTTTTTTTTTGTTTGTTTGTTTGTTTGTTTTTGTTTTTGTTTTGTTTTGTGGCGATGTTGGTGGTGATGGGATTCCAACCTCTATCACAAACAATACATAAAACAATAATCTGAAAATTCATATTCGTACATGTTATACAATATGCATACATACACACGAGAGAGAAAGAGTTGCATGATTGAAAGGAAAAATAGACATAAAAGGGGGAATACACAAGAAAATATATATTTCACATTTACATAAAATTCTAGGCTAAATCATTTGTTTATATATGCATATCTATATTCATACATACATATATCACACATATATGCAAGTACATACTTCTGTATAATTCATCATGATACAGTTCCAAGGTCTGGCAAATGCTTTTTGTAATAATCTACCAAATGGAATCCTTAAAATTAAACAATACAATAACAATTGCATGATAAAAAAATTATTCTGGATACTAAATTGTGAAGAATATTAGATAAACTTACCAATTTGTAAAATATGTTTGAAAATATTCATTTGTTTCTATCAAAAACAATCGGTCCTTGGCGTGGCACAGCATCTCAAATTGTACTATGAAGTCAAAAACGTTTTTCGCACCATCGGTCTTCGTCGTGGCAAACCATCGAGGTTTGGCGCAGACCATCGGACTTTGAAGTCCCATTGCACTTTGGAGTCCAACATATATACATGTATACCTTCAATTCTCATAAACCTCAAACCTATTTTTTGCAATTCTTATGCACATAATTCAAGAAAAAAGAGCTAGTGCTTGTTTTGGCACATAAGTTTCATGCTTTTATAATAGGTCTTTGTATTGCAGAATATGTTATCTGTACATTCTAAATGTTTGACATGACAAGGTATTGCGAAGTTAAAATTTCGGTACGCATGAAAGGAAATGAAGACAAATAATATTTCCTGTCGTAGCATCGAGAATATTAATACTTTGGTCATTACAAAATCAACTTTTTACTGTATCAGTCAGCATCCGTTAGTCATGTTACCTAATGTCAACAAAAAGTTTTATTTAAATGAAGTGACGCCAGGTTTTCCTATGTCATAAACAACCAGATTTTTCTAAAGATGGAAACCATACCACAAAACGAAAGTGTCATTCGATGTACATCAGGTAAGAATGGTTATCTACTTATATACTTGATTTTTTAATTTTTTTTTCGGGAAAAACGAACATGTTACTCATATGATTTAAGGTCAGACGACACGTTTCTAAAATAAATGTTTACTTTCTCTTGGTATTATATAAAAAAAAATATTCAAAATTGTCATTTTGCTGTGATTTCTAAATTGTTTTCAATATGATTTTAAAAATACCTACACCAAAAATTGTGACATGGGCATGGGCTCACATGGAAAATATTTTAAACATCAAACAATCATAATCTCATCTTAACAGCAAACGTCATTCAAACCTACTCATCTACGTATTATTTTCTTATTCTTATTTATTAAAATCTTATCCTCTAATATTTTCTGCAAAAAGAACAGGGTTTCTGCATGTCTTAAATTTTGCATAAATTGCAAAAATTTAACAAATATACCTTTTGCTATTCAATTTTAAAGACGCGCATCAATACCTCCCTAGTAAAGATAAAACAGATGTCAATTTCACAATATCAGCAGTGTCAATTTTCTTTCGTTTAGATCATCCAAACTCCATCGTGCTTTTAGGAATATGTGTGTCTTTTCATTAAAAGAGATAATCTTTTTTGCAGTTGAAATCATTCGGGAACGCAGGAAAGTTGGAAAACGTTTCTTTCGGATGTCCATTGTTTTGATAGGAATATCTGCCTGTAGCATCGTCTTGGGAATTTTACTTATTGTCCACAAGAACAAGGAAGACCGGGGTGCTATGATATTTGCAACGAATTCAGGCGCTCCAATATGGTCAGGAGCATTGGTATAATATAGATATATTTATTTTCTTAAACATTCTCTATTTGGGACCATGGTTATCATGTGTATGGCACCTGTTCCACCTCTGAGGTTTCAGGGGGTCAATGTTTGCTCTGCTTGCAGTGTGCACTGATTAAATGGATTTTGAGCATGGTTACTATTCGTTATCTTCAGATTTCATTGTCTAATGTTCCACGCATATGATTGGTAGTTGTATGCGCCATAATAATAATTCCACTGAATTCAGTTTTTCCATTATTTAAATATGAACCTTCATGTCAAGTTTAACTACTTTTCTTATATGTGCCCTATTTGTATGCAATTACCAATCGTTGTGAAAATATATTTCAAGAAACAACGAGTTTTATCAAAAGTGAGAGAAAGTCCCTGGTGCTGCTCCTAATATATTTTGTGTTCAAAAAAAATTTGTTTAATTTTATTCTTAGCTGCTGCTCAGTGGCATATTTTGTTATTTTGCCTTTATTAAGGACTATGGTTATGGAAATGTACTATCCCCTAGCTATTTAATGAGAGTAAGTATCTCTTTCTTTTCTGTTTGAATCTGTTATCAGGGGATTCTTGTAGTCACTCTGTATTTCTTTTTTAGAGAAACCAAACTACTGAATAATTAATAATAATAGTAATAATAATTGTATTCTTAAAACTTTAAATGAGGACATCTCTTGAACAATCAAGTCTATTTTATGGCTATGATATACACTAAATATTTTCCTTTTGGCAGGTCAATGCTTTTAGAATTACAAACGGAGTGAGCTTATGCACAAATGTCATAACTGTTTATCTCTGTTTTCTCCTTCGTTGGTTCACTGATGTGTTTCTCCATGTGTCTTAATGGTAACAATGAAAAGTGTACAAATATTGCTGGCTCCATAGAACGAATATTGAACATTTGTGCATTGATAACCACTATTATTTTGAGTATCTGTAACAATGTTGGGTTCGTGGTGTTGCGGTCAAATGACAAAGTCTTGCAAATTAGTGGAGCAGAAAGCAATCCCTCTGGACAGCGATAACAGACCCAGTGAAGTGTATCCGCCCCAGCAAATCATATATAGATCCACTGGTTTCGATCAGCACCAACAGGTTAATTTTACAGAGCTAGGATATGGCGGTAGGATGAAAGATTTGGATGATGTGTCACTTTCTTCAGACTCTGGACCACAACAACAGTTTCACTATGCCTACTGATCCATCACCAGCCTATATCTAAATTTAGCATATTTAATAAAAATAATTATGTCAGTTCACCACCATTTTGTAATTTAAAGAGGCTAAAGCTACCAAGTTTTTTTTTTTTTTTTTTTTTTTTTTTTGTTGGACGTTGGGAATTATAGATTAATAGGGCTCTGTTGACTGTTGAGGAGAAGAAAATGTAGAAAAGCATGCAAGCTGATGAATTGTACTGTACATTGCTTTAAAACTTTTATTTACTGAATAATTGTTGTGTTTTATTCTTATTTAATATGAATGTAAATTGTTTTTTTTTTACTCCACATGACTGGTATGTTTAAATAAAATCACTTGAATTGGCGACATATTCCTGCAGATTATTACAATCTGCGGTTATTTCAATACAGGAAAACTCAGATAAAGTAATTTAATCGTGAAGTGAATATTTCTTTATTGAATTATACAAAATGTTAAGTCTGTGTAAAACATAAAAATCAAACATTCAGATTTTCATTCACACTTCAATTAGCATAAGAACGATTTTAACATAATCTCACATTCACCTTTACACATGATGGCATATCATGATAATATTGAACAATACCAGTAAGTGTAAGTCAGTGATACATATAATTGATTTTTGCAGCATAATTCAATATCTCTCAAAGATAAGGATGGAAGATTCTATTTAAAATTAATACAAGCAGTTTAAAGATAATGAAATATTTGTTTGTATTCAAATGGACAATAATATAAAAAGAATGTTCAATGAAAATTTAAAAATTGAAATTGCAGTACAATACATATCAGGGGAAAAATACGTTCAGTAATAGAAAAAAATCTATTTATTTATTTTATTTAGATTAAAGAGTGCAAATCTATAATATGCGTATCGTACAGTTTCTCTGCAAAGATTTAATAATGTGAAATTATAAACCGTTGGCGATAAAGATTTAACAATAAAGGTACATGTACCTCTGCATTGAACCAATTCGAGTTCAGCAATTGTCAAAGTAGCGTTTTAATTAATTCAATATAAAAGATGTTCTTTTTCAATGATGTACAATCTCTGTGCAAAGTTTTAATGCTCTTTTCCAATATTGTACAATTTCTGTGCAACGTTTTAATGCTGTGGAATTAAAATAGTTAGAGATATAGATCACACGAAGACAGTAACCCCCTTTATAGGCAAAAGGGACAGAAAATTAACTATTTAAATGTAGTCTACCCATATTCTAGAAATTAATAATTGAGATATATTGAACTACGGGAGGTAGAATTTTGAAAGAATTTCACAGATTATTCATTTATATGTATCTGTAGAAACAATAGCTACACCTGAAAATAAGCAGAAATATAAAAGCATAAAATAGTATGTTCTTGTAATGTAATTGTCCATCGGATTTCATTACTGTAGGAGTAATATCTGAAGAGAATTTCAAAAATTAATCCATTTTCAGTGATCATATTTTAATATCGTTAATCAACATCAAATGTGATATACAGAATCATATATCTTAATTCATTCTGCATGTGTCTTAAATTTTGTTAAAATTTTTAAGTAAAGAAAATTATGGAAAGAGTAGTATCGTGAAAGAAATTCATCCATTCACTGAAATCAAAAACATAAGCAGAATTAAATTGTATTACATAGTTGTTGCAGTTCTTGTATAGCACGTTTTATCAAAATAGGACCAAAAGATCTTTTGTAAAAAGTATCCTGGTGCAGTTTTCTTAGTGTAGTTGAAACTTTCCAGAACTACAATTTACAAATCACTCTTTTTTTAGCTACCGAGTCATTACTTTTAATAGAGCTCAGAACAGCAGATATATTTTAGTGTAATCTACTTGGAGTATACATAGTTTCATTAGAACCTGCCTGGAAAAGTTTCTCAAATAATTCATAGATCATTCCGTCTTAACACTGAAAAAATAAATATGCATGCTGATGGGTCAACTTGTGTTCCAAATTCTCTGTTAGTGTAATTAAGGTAATTGATAGACAGACAGACTTTTTACCAACGAATTACCTCTTATATTGGAACACCTCTAGCTATAAAAAAAAATGCTGCTGAAATTAAGTTAAAGACAAAAGAAAAAATGAATTATTTTGTTGGATATTCATGGCACAAGAAACTTTCATTTTAAACAAAATTACAATTCTGTGCACTCTGCTTTAAGCTGAGCTATCCATTCAACATGCTAAAACCATTGTTGCTTTTCTTTCTTTTCGTCGGCGTTGCTAATGGCAATGACTCGTGTGACCGGAAGGAGATGGAGGACACAATATGTAGTCTCTGTGGACAAAGGAAAGGAAGTCAACTAGCTGGAACTGGTATTTTAAAATCGGGGTCTTATAAGAAATCTTTTGTTAATGTTCATAATTTAGATCTCCCAACATTTCTGTTAACTATTAAAGGGTTTTTATCACGTATCTAAATTTCTTAAAAATGAAACACTGTTATTATCTTGAAACATATAATTATCGCTTAATTCTGAAATAATTTTGAAAACAATCATAATTAGGCGATAAAACACCCGTAATATAGAGTTCTCGAAGAAAAAATCTCCACTAGTTAGATGGGGCCACGTGGTATTGAAACGCCATAGGTGTCAGTGGTCATTTAGAACTCGTAAAGCTTATCGTAAGAGAAATATATCAAATAGATTTTGACGTTTAATAAATAGACTACACGATAAGGTCAACTTCTTCATTATTTTAATAAATTATATATATAACTAAATCCTGTATATCTTCTATCTGTTCCAACAGTGAATATCATGTACTAGAAATGACACTTCTTCAACCGTATTCAATGGAGCCATACGGCATTACGAAGTTTCACAACATTCCTACTAGATTCTGTGTGACCTTAAAAATGCGCATTGGATATTTTTTTCCGTTTTAAAAAGGTACCATGTCCTTAAATAGTTTACAGTACAGAAAAAAATTGTGTTTCTGGCATAAACGATTGTTCTGAATGAAGACAAAGCCCTCGCGTTTGCAGAAAAAGGCCCCCTTCTACCTCTCACCAAGTCCAGAAAATGTGGAAAAAAAGTCTTCCTAAAACCTTTCTTGTGCACATTTGTGCATCCTAAAGCCAAAGATTATACTGTACTAGCTGTCAATTATCACTTATTTGTTTACTAACAGGTTTAATAGACCCAACAAATGAACCGTTTTGTATACACAATAAGTAATTTGCGTGACCACGATTGACACCTATGACGTCAGAGCAATGGCGCGTAGCATCGGCGATCAAAATATGCACATTGAGAAATTCACACTTTGAATCGCTGAAGCATCAACAATATTAATTTTTTACCTAAGATTTTTTCAATATACGTTTCTGTTAACTTTCATTTCTTTTTTTTCTGTGATGAACATTTTCAAAATACATGTATGAGTAACTAAATACTAGTAGTCGAATGAAATATAACGATAAATTGGGTTAATGTTTTTTTCCAGGTCAACAAATTGCGTTTTATGCCTATATGTCCAGTAACATCCAGATAAAGACATTATCCAAACACAGAATATTTGTTTATGATCGTGTTGAGACAAACATTGGAAACGGATATGACGCCAAATCGGGAAAGTTCATCGCTCCAGAGAGCGGGGTTTACGTCATACACACAACTACTGTTTCATACGATAAATCACACAGCGTTATAGAAGTAGTAAAACATGGAGTCATTAAAAACATAGGAATAGCTGACTCCGGAAATCACGATGATTATGCCTCAACTTCTACATTAACTGTTTTGAATTTGAAGAGAGGAGATGTATTAAATACCAGAGTTGGACCAGGGTATGGAGGACAATACCTACTGAGCAACACATTAGCCCGAATGAGTTTCTCTGGATTTAAACTCCTGTAAAACAAATAATCTGAAAATAAATTGGTAAAGGATCACTGCACTTAAGCTATGAGAGTTGGGTCCCGGTGCTTTGCCAATAATAAATTTCCGAAATTTATAAAAAAAAATTTAATCAGAATTATTAGACAATATCTTAAGAGCAGGGTTTGATATATTATATCACATAAAAATATTAAATAATGCCGAGCGACAGTGGTTTTTGCGACAGGGGTCTAGCAGTTTTGTCACATTTCTATTGTTATTCATATGCATACCAGTTTTCAACGACATTGTTTACATTGATCCGCAACTTGTCCATTCTTCTCATTTGCACAGAATGTGTATTTTGATTTAAACTTACACATACCCAAAGGGCAATGTTGGACAATTTGCGGCTCATATGTAATTTTCAAAAAAATTCTCCAAACTACGCTCGGGTTAGCTACTAAATTAACAGGTCACCGAGTGTCAACCTATTTTGACCTGTTTGATATTATCACTTTGCTCACGTGACATTCCACTGTTCGATTTGCTTTCATTGTGTCTATCAATAGACTTCAGGGCTGTATTTAAGTACAAAATCTGACTATGAATAGACTTTTAATACGGTGAATCCTAAGATTTTTCGAATCTTATAAAACTGTATTAAGAATAGGGCAATGCTCTATTTCTTAATACAAGTCTTAACTTACCTTTCATTTTTAAACCAATCAAAAGTACTCACATTGTGGTCATCCTATTTTTATCATAACAAAAAAAAGCACGTGGTAAATAATGGTCGACTTTAGCAGTAAAAATATCGAAAAACTCGTTGTTTTATGGGAAGAAGATCAAAAGGAGTAACTACATGTAAGTGTAAAAGTTGCTCAAATGCAGCGTTATCTATTCTAAAGAAGTTTTTAAACTACTGGGGTCTTCTCTTTGCACCTCATCTAGCGATGCATTGTGTGCACCAAGTACATATACGAGTGTTCCGCCGCTGTTTCCATTACGATGTTGTTTTTTTTTCAGTTTTATTGTAATGCTTAATACGATAACATATACTGCTAACAGAACGTCGTTTTCCATTATTGAGAGAGGGAGGGAGAGAAATATTGCGACGAAACACGTAGAAATCCCTAAGTCTATTAACAATCTAATAAAACGTATAAACGTGTGTACAGGAAAGTATTATAATACAAATATAATACTTGTATTATACAGTAACTACAAATCTCACCGTTTGTACCGGCCTGCACAACTTCAAAATAATGAAGAATTTTGCGAAAATTTTATTAGGGTCTTAAAGTTTACCTTGTCTTTCACTAAATTGTGTTTTTCGTTTGGTATTTTGAAGGAAATTCTGGTACTGCCAGTGCAAATCAAGTGCACGATTAGTATGTAGCTGTGTTAGCTTGTGTCGCCTCTGTATTATGGTCTGCAGGCATCTACAGACGCATCCCTAAACACTAGTATCATACCTGGCAATATTTGGATTGCCGAAATGAAAGAGATATTGAAGACATAAGCGAGTGATTATCAATATAGTAACGTTGTAGAATTTTCGTTGACCATGTTTTTTAATCTGAAATATACTTGTTCCATCAATAAAATGTTTAATTTAAATTATGTACAGATAGTTTGTATTTCTTGGAGTTTTCATGTTAACCTAGCGACTCAAATTTTAAGTTAAAATTTTATATTTCATTTCCGAATGTTATTTATCTATACATGCATATAATAAAATATGTATCACCGTGACTACTACATACATGTATAATTTGTTTCACTACACGTTCGTATTACTCTACGTACTACATGTACAGTGAATTGCGATTAAATGTAGTGTGACATCGAAGTACATGTGAATCTTTCTTAAAACATACATTCATTCTTTGAATTGAAAAGCATTCAGCATATAAAACGAAAAATGATAAAGCTAAAGAAAAAAGAGGGGGCATTTTTTATCATATACGAAAACTTAAGATTGATCTAATTCGGTGCTAGGCATCAAACATGGTAACGAATCATGAAAATGATCAATATGTATAACCATGAATCATTTATTATTTGTGTGAATCATGAAACTACACAATCTTTCTCTCCCCCATTTAAATTCATACTGTAGAATCAATCTGGAAATAATGTGCAAATGTTTACATTCCACTTCCATGCGATTTAAATATCTCCGCCCATTTGCGGGTACCTTAAATTCGAAAGTGGTCCAGTTCAAATTTCCGGAATTTAAGGCTTATACATGTTCTTTTCAATGACGTTGTGTGGAATTATAGCAATATGTTTAATAAAAAATTCGAAGTATAAATATCTAAAGCATATGTATGCACAATAATCATAGATTAATTTAGCAGTATAGTCTAATTTAAGGCTTAAAATGGGTGGCCGAATAGGCTCCAAATGACACTCTAAATACACTCATTCTTTGAAGATATTTAGTAATGTAATTCCTTCTGTTTCAGTGGTTTATCAATGTGCAAGTAGATAAAAAAGTTTCAATTACACCAAAGAGAATAACAAGACATTATTCGGCATTGTTAAACATGGACATCAAAATATTGCTGGAGTTCTGCACACTCTTCTGCATCACTGTTATTCTGTGAACTGGAGAAAATAAAAAGGAATAAAGCATTAACCCTGCTTTTCCACTAGCAACAAGGAATGTGATCTGATTTCAATAAAATACACTGTCTAAATATCCATTTAATTCTGCCTTTCAAAAAACTTAGAATTAGCATTTTCCAAACCAAGATTTATTACATATTTTTTGTAGCGAAACACCATTATCATCTATATTTGGGGTCTATGTCGCTTAATTAACTCGATGCGCAAAAGCAAATTCTACGTACAAACAATTTCTATAACTAGACAGGTTACTGACAAAAACTTGACAACAGAAGTGTATCAACAATTTTGTTTAAAGTCAACATTTACCAAATTATATAGTCGGTATAATGACCTTGTTTTAAAGTACATTTTGTAGTTAGGTCGAATGTTGACTGTTTTTCATACAAATTTTGGCCATTATTTCACATTGAATGTACTAAGCTTTCCTAGTTTACCCGATCATGACAAGCGCTCAAAGCGGGTCTGCCTATTGCCTACTCCTCCGTGACACCTGATTCCACCTCTGATATTTTCAGAGGTCCGTGTTTGCTCTGCTCGTAATTTATATTGTTTAATTAAACTTTTGAACATGATTCTGTTCGTTATCTTCAAATTAATATGTACACATTATACTGTCAGCTCATGTTTCTTAAAGCGAGTGTAGTAGATGCTGTGAAAAAAGTGAAGCTAACGAAACAATGATCTATCTTATAAATCCTGGAAACAATACGATTCAGAAACAGGGGTGAAAACAAGGACTGGTGGGTACACAATAGGTGGAATCAGATGCTTTGGACGTCCCTTACAGACAGGTAATACGCCCGGTGAGTCATCAATATTGATCAGGTAAACGGAGCAATCTGTAGACAAAGTACAAAAACTATAGATCGTTCCAAGGAACGCACGTTTCGCCTGCCTTTAAAGCTTCATTAAAGATGAAAATTGGTAAGTTATTTATTTGCGACTGCATTATTGTTCATGTTTTCGCCTGCAAAGAAATAAAAACATCCATGGATAGTAAGACTGCGACAGAATCTGACAATCAAATACAAATATGATTCCACAAACGTCAATGCTTAAATGAATTGAAATGATTTAAAAATTGTTATTTATCATTTTATTAATCATTTACGTGTTCCAACAATAGACCATATCAAGGTTATTTGACGCCATCTTGGACGGGGGGGGGGATTAGGGGCTGACGTTATATATATTATGCAATGGCTGAATCGAGCTCCACAACTAACGATGTTACAAATATAATCCCCAAGTATAATTTACCTGCGTCGTAACAAGTGTGCATATCTATGCAGGAAAGGCCCTAAGATACTGTATTACATGTATGATCGTAAACACGTATTTTATTTTTTATTTCACTTTTATGACGTACGTTGCAGTTTTAAGGACATAGGCAACGTAGTTTGAACTTTATTGTCTTTCCCCCTGGCGTTGAAGAGTTCCAATACTTAAAGGAATTGTGTGTTACATTTTAATGTCTATATATGCTGTTGTACACTTCTTCTAAAACAAGTTTGGATAAACAAAACATCTAGAATATATGTTTAGTAATTTTTGTATATTTTTCTTTGAATTATATAAGAATTTTCATCAATTTATATCTTTTCAAAACCCCTGGTAATGCATGCTGATTTTTTGTCTAGGAACATCTGATGGCACAATAATCTTAAATTAATAATATCTTGAAAAATTATCAGTAGATAAGGTACGTTGCGTATGTCCTTAATCGAGGTAGTCAGAATAAATTGGAATGTCTATGGGTATTAATTGCGCCTCCTTAATGGACTTTTCCGAGAAGCGCTGATTTTCAAAAATGATGACTTACTTTTACACTAGGTCAATATACGGAAGCTCTTTTGCGATATAAAGATTAAGCTCAAGAGTTAATTAAACGATAAAAATGGGCCATTTCAAAGCAAATATAACGTTTCAAGGAAGGGATCGGCATCCACAGTGGCCTTAACCCACTACCTTTCCACATTGACCAATTCTTGCTTAGTTTTCTTTTTGATATGTATTTTCTTCCTTATTTCAGTCCTTCAGAAAAATAAGATTGAAAGGAGATACTACCCCTCACGAGTATGGTAATTTAAGTAATGTAATTCTGTCTCCAGTCATCTCTTGCGTTGATTGTATACCGGTAAATCATGTTAGTGCCCCTACCACCATACCTATAACCACTATTAAGGTTTTCTTGTCTATTATCAATTCCGTATCTCCATACATAAGGCAGGTTTAAATGTCAAAGTAACCCGTCGACTGTAAAAGTCAGTGCTTCTCGCAAAAGTCCATTAGCAGACCTGTTTTTGTATTCATATGAAGCAAAATTTATTCAAAAACTTATACATGAGAAGAAGAAAATACTTGCTGTTGTATTCAACTTGACATTTAGATATATCGACGACGTATTATCAATTAACAACAGCTACTTCCATTCATATGTCGACTCGATATATTCCAGTGAGTTTTAAATAAAAGATGCCACGGAGTCTGACACATCTGTTTCATATTTTGATATTTTACTAGAAAAAGACTTTAACGGCAACCTTACAACGAAGCATTACGATAAACGTGAGGACTTAATTTTTCAATCACCAACTTTCCTTACTTATGTAGCAATATACCCTTATCACGTGCATATGGGATGTTTGTTTTCCAGTTGATTCGAAACGCAGGAGCATGCTCTACGTATGCACAATTTCTAAAACGAGACAAGCTATTGACAAATAAGTTGATGACACAAGGATATCAAGAGTCTCGTTTGAAGTCATCATTTCGCAAGTTTTATGGTCGATACAATGATCTTGTCAACAAATACAACCTATCTTTAAGTCCAATGCTGACTGACGTTTTTCATACTAATTGTTAGGCCATTATTTACACACTGAATTGTCTACGGATTTTTCCGTTTTCCGGATCATGACAAAGAGCACAAGGCGGGTGCGACAGGTCGGCAGGGAATGCTTACTTCTTTATGGCACCTGATCCCACCTCTGATGTTTTTGGTGGTCCGTGTTTGCTCTGCTCCCGATTTGTATTGTTTAAATGGACTTTGAGCTTGAATACTGTTCGTTATCTCCATATTTCATGTATGTTTTGGCTCACTCACTTACAAATTATACGATTTGGATCAATGTAATGTTACATTATAATATAACAGTATTGTGACATAATACAGTCAAATTACTGACCAGGATAATTCTCAATATAAAATCTTGATAATTTTAAAGCAAATTTAATATTGTAAATATTCAGTTTTGAAAAATATTAATATGTCATCATCTTTCAAGATAATTCAGGGAGCAATTATTATATCTTTTTGCATACATGGACTCGTTTAATATTGTAAAGCGAGATTAAATAGGTGGCTCTCAAAATCTTTTTAAAGATAATTGAATATATTTCAAATCTTACCGTGACAAGGAGATGTTTGGATTTTAGCAGTTTTTTTTTCTTTCTTGTTAAAGAGGTAATGTTAAATGGCTTTGTCTTGTGAAAGAGATCTATATATTATGTGCTGCAATTTTTGAAAGAGTTTATGAATAAGTTAAAGCTGATTGGAATTATATGATACAAGACTCAAAATACATATACTACAAATCTATGCTAAATTCTCAAGAATGTTAGTACTAGTCTTGCCCATTTAAGTTTACAATTAATCTCCATAATTAGATACATATTTAAATGTACAATCTCTGTAATTACAAACTTTTTTATAAACTGATGATAAAATCATAGATACTAAATTCTGGGTAATGTACAACGCCCTACTCCTTTGAAATGTATAATCTCCTCAATTACAGATTTTGAAGAATTCATGATTCAAATACAGACTGCATCAGACCTAGCTGTTGAAAATCTGTTCGGCTACCACTTTTCAAAGTCGAGGCATGGATAAACATCTAATCCTGATGCAACAATATATTTTTTGAACAGCAAGAATGAGCTTGACATTGTCCTTTTGAATTTGTTTAAAAGTTTTTATTGATGAAATGTTAAATATTACATGTATATGTCTTGATGGTAGATACATTTACTTTTATATCATATACTGATCAGCTTAAAAATCGAAGTTTTACACTTGCCCGGGATATTTGAATTTTACCAATTTGACTAAGACTTACAGCGCTATTTCTTGTACACATTATGTTACAAGTAAATACAATGTAAATGCCTGTTTATTTAGTTTATTGTTTAAAGTTTTCTGACATATATTGGCATGAATACTCGGGAAAAACAAATGTATGTTTTTTTTCAAAGTTGTTATAATACGTTTTACACAGTAAAAAATACTTTGACATGATACACTTGTTTTTTATTTCAGCTTGTAAATAATAAGTACATGCATGTCTATTGTTTTGAGTGAGAATACTCTACTACCTTTAGCACTCCTCAAGACGTGTGCTGAATATAAATTTGATGTACTACATTGTCACTGTACAGTTGCAGTTCAGTCCAAAAGTTTGTGTTTAGCCCAATTTATTAGGCCCGCTGGAAGCAATTTCAGTTTGGAGGAAAGGGTTCAACTAAAAGTAAGTTTCTGACGAGTAGAAAAAATATTTGTATTTAAAATCTTTGAGGGAAGACAACAAATTTAGAAATCTTTATTTTATTAGAATGTATATATTTATTTATTGGAAATAATACTGAGGGGTACATCCCCTCATCCACACACACAGCCACCGTTTCTTTCATTTCTGCTTCATAGATTGCTAAACATTATGCTGGATCTTAGAGAGGGGCTTAAAGGGTCTAATTTCAGTGAAATTGTGTTTAGCTTTTCTTTCATTTTCGGTGGGGGGGGGGGGGGTGTTGCACCGTGATAATACTAAAGAAAATCAAAGAATTTCTTGCTAACCTGCTGAGAGCGATTGATGACTCATCTTATCATTGTTGGACGGATAAAAAATCCATTGTGTGTTTCTTTTTCCACAAACAAAGATTATAGTTTGACTGTATATGCTTGATAATTATGCAAGATAAAGTGGGATACTTGCTTAATTTTCCACTTCTTTCACCTTTCTTTCAACTTAAGTCAAATAGAAAAAATATATGTATAATCATAGGGTATATATTCAAGTTTTTAAGAATGCATTTAATAGAGTGAAGAAAAAATCGCTAAAGCATCACCTTGATTCTTGTAAACTACATTTTTTGTACTCGTGTAAAAGGTAAGGATAAAATGAATATATGGAAGGAAATCGAACCCGGGACCCATGTGTCACTTTTAAGGTGCTCTAAACACTAAGTACCAAGACTGATACCCACGGCCCTAATTACTACAATTACTACTCCCTCCTTAAATGGTCTTCACCCCCGAAGAGCCCAACCTAAAGTTCTTTCCTAGCGGGTTTTTCACCTGTCACTTGCTGAGGGCATGACACAGCACCATATGAAGCAGGAAAGGATGATTGGACCGGGAATTGAACCCGGTATCGGAGTGAGCTTATGTACAGATGTCAAGCTCTTTATCTCTGTTGTTTCCTTCATTGCTTCACTGACGTGTTTCTTCATGCGTCCCATCAAACATTTACAAATATCACTGGGAACGAATAATGAACATTTTTGCATTGATGACCTCCGCGATTTTGAGTATCTGTAACAATGTTGGGTTTGTAATATTCCGGATAAAGTCTTGCAAATTAGTAAAGCAGAAAGCGATACCTGCAATAGCGGCCTCATGGGACAGAATCCGCCCAAACAGAGCGATAACAGATCAAGTGAGGTGTATCCGTCCCAACAAATCATATATATGGGTGAATTGAGGGGAAAAAAATGACCAAACGCATATTCATCAACCCACACTAAAAATGCAGGCAATGAAAATAGATTTCTATGTCTCAGCATATGTCTTTAGATAGTGTCTAAATACCTGACAAATATCTCAGTGATATCTCAATTAACAAAAAAGTTATGCCCAAAAATGATGCTAAAATTGTCAGGAGTGCAACACCTTTTTGTGACATTTTGAAATTTCAATATTTTTTGGAGATCTGTGAAATAAATAAGAATGCTTTAAGTTGAAAATGACGACGTTCCTGATAATACTTAAAGTATTGAGCTTTAAATGTGGACAGTAGTAACTTTTGTTTAATCAAGTTGTGGTCATGGCTGATGTTTAAAATGTTATACAGAAAAAATGTAGTGTTGCCAACAGAAAAAATGTAGTGTTGCCAAAAACATCAATTGTAAAATTCTGAAAGAAAATTAAGACAAAAAAGAATTTTCGAAGTATAAAACAATAACTGATATACATTTTAAAACTTAAAAATGTTATATAAATCACAAGCAGCATTAATGAGATTCAAGTATATGTGCATACCCAATAATGTCAGGAGTGCAACATTTGATGTTTTGCTCCAAAGCATGAAAAAACTATTATCATTATATGATTTTCTGATTTTTATTTTGGAAAATAAAGACACAAAGAACATTTTTACCAAATAGATTTATCAATTAAGGGGTCTGTCTGTGTTTCAGATCTATATTTCTATGGTCAGGAGTGCAACACATTTTTTTTCAAGATTCAAGTTGTGTGACGAAAACACTTCTATTCATGCTTAGAAGTATTCATTAATTAATAATGATCTTTTTGTATAATTTCATATTAATTATTGAGAGTTTTATTATTAAAATCCTTCCTTTTTCAATTTTATCAATTCAGATGTGTTTTTATCTTGTTTGTGATTTTTTTAATGAATGTTAAAAATAAACACACTAAAAAATTGTCATAAAATTCAAGTAATTCCTCCTCAACTTCACTAAAACAACAGAACAAGTTCTTATGTAATTTTCACTTCACAATTCTACTTTAAAGGCCCCAATCCTTTTGGTCAGGAGTGCAACAAATATATTAGAATTATAAATCATCCAATAAGAATAAAAATAAAGAAAAAATGATGAGTAGAATTTTTCTAGTGGATTACTGCGTTTGTCCTCTAAAGGAAAATATGCAACAAAATATATTTTAGCTTCTAAACATACATTTAAGCTAGGTGTTTTTTGTTGTTTTTTTTTGTTTTTGTTTTGTTTTTTGTTTTTTTGTTTTTTTTTTTTTGGCATAAATAGGGAATAATTCTAGATAAAATGCAAACTTTAAATACTTTCATCTGTTTTAATTATGACGTATTGGACTATAAATTTTGCACAATTTCATTACCACTTGATGTTGCCAACACTTTATGAATTTTTGTGTTCTATGGTTTTAATTTTAAATTCTATTGCAGTCAGGGGTGCAACAAAACTGCTTTATAATTACCAATGCTTTTTAACTATCTTTACTAAAAATAAGTTGAAAAAAAAAATGTTTGATACTATTTGATGTTCAAAACACTGTGTCTATCAACAAATTACAGAAATTTTACAGTCAGTTCAGGGAATAGTTTTCATCATTTCCCATATATTTTTAAATACAATTTATATATATTACACTTTGCAAATAATCATGTTTTAAGGTCTTCAAAACATGAAAAACCTGCCGTAAACGATGAACAATATCAAAACGACAAATTGATTTACAAAGTAAGAATGGATTATTGTGTGTTATAATTCTTAAAACAATGTTAAATAAAATATATATAAGATGTCAGGAGTGCAACACAATAATGTAACATAGGGTCACTTCAAAATCTAGTATTTTTGTAAGAGAACTCGTATATAATTTTTTTTTTTATTAGATTTAAAGAATTGACTTGAATGGACCAAAAATTGAATTTTTGGTGAATTTTATTGCTTCATATTTTTTTCATATTAAAACTTTTCAAACCAGAACTGAAAAAATAATGTAAAATAACAATCAAAAGGCCAATTTTTTGTCACATATACAAGAGAAGATACTCAATCAAGGTCTAGATTTAATCATTTATACCCCTTTTACCATTTTGAAGCATAAAAAACTATAATTTCTTGTAATTATGTATTTTAGAAAATCTTTTAAGGTGTAATCATATTTTCTTTTTTTCAAAAGAAATTTTACTAATAAAAATTCTGAAATTTTCTAATCCAATTGTCTATTCTATTGCCGCTTCAGGATTTTAAACTAAAATCCATGTGCAATATGATGATGTAAGTGAAAAATATGTTATAAGTAGTTGAATTTTTTTTAAAAAAAATTCAGTTTGGTGGTTACTTTTTTTTAATTTACCCATATACCCACTGGTTTCGATCAGCACCAACAGGTTAATTTTACAGGAGCTAGGATATTGCGGTAGGATGAGAGATTTGGATGATTCTTCACAATCTTCAGACTCTGAACCAGTAGATGACAACAGTTTCATTAGCCTACAGATCCACCAGCATATATCTAAATTTAGCACATTTGATAAATATTATCATGTTAGTTTACCACCATTTTGTAGTTAAAAGACGCTTCAGTTACCAAGTTTCTTCTTGTTGGACTTTGGGAATTATAAACTAATAGGGCTCTGTTTACTATTGAGGAGAACACAATGTAGAAGAACCTGCATGCTTATGAATTGTACATTCCTTGAAAACTTTACTGAATATTTGATGTGTTTTATTCTTATTTAATATGGATATAAGTTGTTTTTACTTTATATGACTTAAATTAGATTAGCGACATATTTCTACAGATTATTACAATCTGCAGTTGTTCCAATACAGGAAAACTCAGATTGAGTAATTTAGTCATGAAGTGTTTTTTTATTGAATTATGCAAAATGTTAAGTCTATGTAAAATATAATACCACCATTCAAATATATTTTAAATACACGAGGCCTCCCATGTTAATTTCAATAGTCCCCGCCCACTGACTTCAGATACAAACATAGCCGCACGAAATTGACATGCATATTAGGCTCCTGACCTTTCACCTGGCCAAATAACATTCCGGTTGAATTATCAAGAAATCAACTCACCTAACTTTCAAAGAGTTATCACAAAGAAAACAATTAGAAATGGAAATATTTGATTTAAAATGAATACAAGCAGTTGAAGTATATTTTAACTTATTTGTTTGTATTCAAATGGACAATAACATCAAAAGATTTTCAATGTTAAAAATTTAAAAAAAAAAATTGAAATTGCATATTACACAATCTAAGTACAATACATATGTTCAAAGAGATAAGTTCAGCAATAGAAAAAAAATTCTATTTTTAAAATTAATTTAAATTGAAAGGTTTAAATCTGTAATATGCCTATAGTACAATTTTTCTGCAAAGTTTTAATAATGTGAAATTATAAACCGTTGGTGATACATGTAAAGATTAAACAATAAAGGTACATGTACCTTTGCATTAACCTAATTCAAGTTTAGCAATTGACAAAGAAGCGTACTATTTGTTTTACTTCATTCAATATAAAATATGCTCTTTTTCAATGTTCTAGAATCTGTGTGCAAAGTTTTAATGGTGTGGAATTAAAATAGTTATAGATACAGATTACACGAAGACGGTAACCCCTTTATAGACAAAAGGGACAGAAAATTAACTATTTAAATGTAGTCCATCCATACTCTAGGAATTATTAATAGAGCTATATTGAACTACAGGGGAGGTAGAATTTTGAAAGAATTTCACAGATTATTCATTTATATGTATTTGTAGGAACAAAGGCTACACTTGAAAATAAGCAGAAATATAAAAGCATAAAATAGTGTGTTCTTGTAATTGAATTGTCCATCGGATTGCATTAATTACTGTACATGTAGGAGTAGTATTTTGAAAGAATTTCAAAAATTAGTCCATTTTCAGTGATCATATTTCAATATCGTTAATCAACAACAAAAGTAATATACAAAATCATATATCTTAGTCCATTCTGCATGTGTCTGAAAATTTGTTAAAAATTTTAAGTGAACAAAAATAATGGAAAGAGTAGTATTGTGAAAGAAAATCATCCATTCACTGAAATCAAAAACATTCGCAGAATTAAATTGTATTTCACGTATTTCACAGTTGTTCCAGTTCTTGTATAGCTTTATCAAAATAGGACCAAAAGATCTCTTGTTAAAAGTATCCAGGTGCAGTTTTCTCAGTTTAGTTAAAACTTGTCCAGGACTACAATTTACAGATCACCCTTTTTTAAGCTACCGAGTCATCACTTTTAATAGAATTCACAAAACAGATATATCTAAGTGTAATCTACTTGCAGTATACATAGTTTTATTAAAACATGTCTGGAAAAGTTTCTCAAAAAATTCATAGATCATTTCCATGTTTGTAAGAATTGGAACACTAGACTAAGTACTGTTCTTCGACCGAAAAAAAACACTGAAAAATAAATATGCTTGCTGATGGGTCATCTTGAGTTCCAAATTCTCTGTTAGTGTAAGGGAATTGATAGACACACAGACTTTTTACCAACGAATTACCTCTTATATCTGGACACCTCTAGCTGGTAAAAATGCTGCTGAAATTAAGATAGAGACAAAAGAAAAAAAGGAATAATTTTTTTGGTTATTCATGGCACAAGAAACTTTCATTTTTAAACAATATTACAATTACATATGCTGTTGTTGCGTGGTGAGACTGAAATAGAAACAATGTGTGATCCACGAGAAAAGAGATTAAATTAAATTGAAAATGATAGTATTAACTGCTGCATAGTAAAAATCTATTTGAAATACGATCTCTCAACTGCTATCTAAACACGACATTATGATTTTAAAATCTGATTTAAGAGGAGGACGAAACTGGAGTTCTGTGCAATTTGCTTTCAGCTGAGCTACACATTCAACATGCTAAAACCATTGTTGCTTTTCTTTCTTTTCGTCGGCGTTGCTAATGGCAATGACTCGTGTGAGCGGAGAGAAATGGAAGACACAATATGTAGTCTCTGTGGACAAAGGAAAGGAAGTCAACTAACTGGAACTGGTATCTTAAAATTGGGGTCTTATAAGAAATCTTTTGTTAATGTTCATAATTTTGATCTCTTAACATTTTTGTTAATTATTAATGCTTTCATCGATTTCTTTTTTTTTCTGTGATGAACATTTTCAAAGAACATGTATGAGTAACTAAATACTAGCTAGCTAGTAGTAGAATGAACTATAACGATAAATGGGGATAATGTTATTTTTCCAGGTCAACAAATTGCGTTTTATGCCTATATGTCCAGTAACATCCAGATAAAGACATTATCCAAACACAAAATATTTGTTTATAATCGTGTTGAGACAAACATTGGAAACGGATATGACGACAAGTCGGGAAAGTTCATCGCTCCAGAGAGCGGGATTTACGTCATACACACAACTACTTTCTCTCACAATAAATCACACGTCGTTATAGAAGTAGTAAAAAATGGAGTCGTGAAAGACGTAGCAATAGCTGACTCCGGCAATCACGATGATAATGCATCAGCTTCTACATTAACTATTTTGAATTTGAAGAAAGGAGATGTACTGAACACCAGAGTTGGACCAGGGTATGGAGGACGATACCTACCGAACAACAAATATGCCCGAATGAGTTTCTCTGGATTTAAACTCCTGTAAAACAAATAATCTGAAAATAAATTGGCAAATTTGAAGATATTAAGTTATGTAATTCCTTCTGTTTCAGTGGTTTATCAATGTGCAAGTAGATAAAAAAAAGTTTCAACTACACCAAAGAGAATAATAAGACGGTATCCAGCATTGACAATGCATGCATTGTACATTGTATGCATTGTTACACATGGGCATCAAAATATTGCTAGAGTTCTGCACACTCTTCTGCGTCAATTTTTCTGTGAAATGGAGAAAATAAAAAAGAATAAAGCATTAACCCTGCTTTTCCACTAGCAACAAGGAATGTGACAAAACCGATTTCAATAAAATACACTGACTTAATATCCATTCAATTCTGCCTTTCAAAAATTTAGACTTCGCATTTTTCAAACCAAGATTTATTACATATTTTTGTAGCGAAACATCATTATCATCTACATATGGGGTATATGAGGCATAATTAATTCAATGCGCAAGAGCAAATTCTACGTACAAACAATTTCTAAAACTAGACAGGTTACTGACAAAAACTTGACAACACAAGTGTATCAACAATTTCGTTTAAAGTCAACATTTTGCAAATTATATGGTCGGAACAATGACCTTGTTTTAAAGTACATTTTGTAGTTAGGTCGAATGTTGACTGTTTTTCATACAAAGGACAAGATAGGCTAAGACCCCTTTCTGGCCCCTGGTTTGGGGTGTCTTTTAGAATGAGAAAAGACGTTTATCAATAAAAACCTCTTGTCACCGCTGCCACAAAATGAGTATTGGTTCTAAGTTATGGGATACACAAAGGTCACAGAAAGGTCAGAAAATATATCAATTTCCGAATTTTCTCATTTTTATGCCAATTTTCATCGATTTTACAACACATTTTGTTTCAGAAAACATAGAGCACAAGCTTGCCTATCTACCAAATTTATATATTTCATACACTAGTATCAGGTGCATCTTGTGTATAAAAATCTCAGATAGGCAAGTTTGTGCTCTATGTTTAGCGAAGTGAAAAGTATCTCAGATTTGACGAAATTCCACCAGGATTGAGGAAATTCGGGAAAATGTCCTACTTCTGCACCCTCTTGTGGCCTCTTTGTAAGTCTTGAATCAAAATTAGTGCTGGTTTTAAAACAAGCATCATTTTAAGTTCTTAGCTACAAACTATCACAATTTTAACCGTGTTCTGATTTTTACAACAAATAAGGAGCCAGATTCGGTCGTTACCATACCTTGTCCTTTGGCCATTATTTCAACAATGAATATATTAAGCTTTCCTTGTTTACCCGATCATGACAAGCGCTCAAAGCGGGTCTGCCTATTGCCTACTCCTCTCTGACACATGATCCTACCTCTGATGTTTTCAGAGGTCCGTGTTTGCTCTGCTCGTAATTTATATTGTTTAATTAGACTTTTGAACATGATTTCTGTTCGTTATCTTCAAATCCATATGTACACATTATACTGTCAGCTCATGTTTCTTAAAGCGAGTGTACAATGTAGTAGATGCTGTGAAAACAGTGAAGCTAACGAAACAATGATCTTTCTTATAAATCCTGGAAACAATACGATTCATAAACAAGGTGAAAATAAGGACTGATGGGTACACAATAGGTGGAATCAGATGCTTTGGACGTCCCTTATAGACCGGTAATACGCCCGGTGAGTCGTCAGCATTGATCAGGTAAACGGAGCAATCTGTAGACAAAATTAGTACAAAAACTAAAGAGCTTTCCAAGGAACGCACGTTTCGCCTGCCTTTAAAGCTTCATTAAAGGTGTAAAAAAATCTATGAGTGGTAAGCTTTTTATTTGCTACGAGCATTATTGTTCATGTTTTCGCCTGCAAAGAAATAAAAACATCCATGGATAGTAAGACTGCGACAGAATCTGACAATCAAATACAACCGTCAACGCTAAAATGAATAATGAAATTGAAATGATTAAAAAAAATCATTATTTATCATTTTATTAATCATTTACGTGCTTCCAACAATAGACCATATCAAGGTAATTTGACGCCATCTTGGACGGGGGACATTGGGGGCTGACGTTATATATATTATACAATAGCTGAATCGAGCTCCGCAACTAAGGATGCTACGAATATTATCGCCGAGTATAATTTATCTGCGTCGTAACAAGTGTGCATATCTATGCAGGAAAGACCCTAAGATACTGTAATATGATTTTAATTTTATTATTTTTATTTTATTTTTTATTACACTTTTATGACGTAAGTCGCAGATTTAATCGAGGTAATCAGAATCACTTTGCCGACGAAAACGCTTCTTGTACTTTGGATGTCGGTCATGTTTTGCATCGCCCTGGCTCTATGCAGCATAGTTCAGTACTATAATAATTATTGTGATCTAGGGTGAGATTTTGATGCTACAAAAAAAATTTATGGGGCATGCATTTGAAGCATAATTGGGAAGTTTTAAATAATTATTATAATGTCATATACATGTGCTTTTAAAATTTTTTTTGTCGATTTTTACCTACACAAGTAGTTGTTTTGGACATTAAATGAAGTTTAATTGTCAATCATTGTAAAATACTCCAATCAAATATATTAAAGTGTTAAGGGTCTGGAACTGAAATGTACCCTGTCATTGGTCATTTGAAAAATTATTTTGTTAAAAACATTCTACTTGTACACACGAGTACTCTGAAGTTGAAATCAAAAAGATGCTTGAGTTTCTGATTGACAATATCTATGTAGTTTTTGGAGATCAGGTCTTCCAACAATCTTTTGGAATTTCTATGGGTACTAATTGCGCCCCCTTATTAGTAGACCTGATTTTGTATTCATATGAAGCAAAATTTATTCAAAAACTTATACATGAGAAGAAGAAAACACTTGCTGTTGTATTCAACTTGACAGTTAGATATAATGTAGGTTGGCAAATAATCACGATGGTTTTAATTTCACTATGTTCGCGATTCATCATTTTTCCGTGAAATTAAACCCGTCGTGAATGCTAACATTAGTTTTTAAAAACGTTTGAATGCTTATACGAAATTTCAATTAATTTTTTGCAGCGTGAAATTAAAACCATCGCGATTGGTACTTTGTGAGAAATCGTGAAATTTTAACACCGTGGAATTAAAACGACTTACAGTATCGACGACGTATTATCAATTAACAACAGTTACTTCAATTCATATGTCGACTCGATATATTCCAATGAGCTTGAAATAAAAGATACCACAGAGTCTGACACATCTGTTTCATATTTGGATATTTTACTAGAAAAAGACTTTAACAGGTTGGAGAGAATACTCGAAATCGGGTATTATCCGTAAAATCGCGTATAGTCCTCGATATCAGGGTATCGTTGAATCCGCGAAATCGGGTATACCGTGCAACTTTCTGTAAAAACAGAAAAATAAAGCAACGGCGCATTATGTCAGTTAGTGTTACTTGTACATCAGTATCTTGGGAGTTTATTTTTATTGAACTCAATTTCAATGGTTGTCTGACAAGTTTAAAATCACACGACAAACACTGCTGGGGTAGCAAAGAAGGCACGGTGGCGTCATTATTTTTCAGTACAAGTTCTAAAAACAAATAACTACATGTCGTCTGTGTTTATTTCCCTGTAAATTATTCCCCAAGCTTAATTTCTTAACCTGTGCATTATTCACAAAATGTAAAACTTTGAAGAAATTTAACGACTAACGCTGTGTTATGTATTTTTTACTTAAAAATGTATGGCGTCCCTTTCACGTTAAATTTAAATTATTCCTCAGTTGTAAAGTACATGTATTTCTCATCGATATAGAATACCGGACCTTTTCGTAATTGAAAAAAAAATAAAATAAAAACAAACAAACAAACATAAAAAAACAACAAAGGGAAAGCAGGTTGAAAAATGATATAAAATGAAATAAATTTAATATCTACATGTGTACATGCATGTAAACTTAAATACATTTTTAAAAATTAATACAGTGTATATTGATAAAGGTAAAGAATCTTTAGTAAAATCATCAGTTCCTCCTATGGTGTATGTATACAGTCCCGCAATTCCCGCGGGGAAAGGAGGAGGTGCTTATTTTTTAAAGAAAATATTTTAATGTCAGTTTACCATGAAAATTTTCATTCAAAGAACCCGCCAATGTTTTGGTTGCATTTTGATTGATGCAAGCGACGTTATTTTACTTGTGTGTGTTTGTGTGGAAATTGAGAACGAGATGTCTTGTTAAAAGGATTTTCGTTTAGCCGAGGTGGGGGGGGGGGGGGGGGGGGAGGGGCTTAGTTCATATAAATAAATTAAAAAAATCCAATTCCCACATCTTTTCATATGCTTATTATACATTCTCAATATAGAGCTAATATTCAAATATGAATTATATATTAAAGTTTTTACATATTATACTGTTTTTACTTTTTATACATATGAACAAACTGAAGTGGAGTGTTCAATCGCGTCTTAGCTGCATTGTTTTTAATTAATCATCCATACAGATTGGAGACATTTTTTTTATCATTATCATAGTATTGGATAGACAGGGTAGATTTTCCCTTCAGAGTCTGTAGTTTATTTTAGGTTATATCGCTTTAAACCTCATTATAATATGCTAAAATACGTTATCTGATTGATTCTAGACAGTACGTCACGTGACAGGGAACTAAAACTTCATGATTCCCTGTCTTTTCTGTAATCTGTGATACTTATTACTCATGGTTATCACTTTTTGTTATTATTCATCTATGGTGAAAAATGTGTTTAAAAATAAACATGAAGTTTAGTTATTTTTAAAACTTGTCGAATGTGGTAAAAAAATAACACGTTTCTATTTTAACCTCATATTGTTTCAGTATATAAACAATTATTGCATGAATGTTTTGGAGATATGAAGAATTTTATTCACTCAAGAGGGCAAAAAAGGGAATCAATATATTTATTAGATGAATAGATCTTCTCTCTTTATCATGCAATGAATATATACCATTCAATGACGTTTAGCACAAAACTCTACAATAACATTTTACATTTAATTTGATTATTTTGAAAGGGGAGGGATGTTTCTCTTGGACACATGCATAACACATTCGAGGTTAATTTTCGCTTGACCGAGATAGTCCAGACAAGGAATAATTAATGTAAGCAGCTAGTAACAACCGTTATAGCTATTCACTTTCGTCCCCTGAAGTCGCCGAAAAATGGTAAAATATTGCCGACTCAGCGAAATTAATTGATCAACAGTTATTTTTTCTCACAAGCTATGTTGCTGAGAACATCAATATCTTTGCTAAAACGTTGGAGGCATGTTGAATCGAAAGGAAATTTTAATAATTTAAAAAAAAAAAAAAAAGAAAGAATATGTCGCCTTTTATAACTTCTGGAAATTAGCTTTAATTGTCATTCTCTGTTTATAAATCATAATTATGTACTGGTACAAGATATATGTAAGGAATGCTATTCAACGACAAAAAAAATCAACTGATGAAATAGATTCATAACAACAACAACAACAACCCCCCTCCGAAAAAATACTAAATAATATACGCGTTATATTAGTTTTTGTCGTAATTTGAAACATTTTAACCATTAGATAGTTTATACATTTTGTAATGAATTATTTTTATGCACAAGATGAATGTTAAAGCAATTAATGACGCATAATTAAATACGATAGAAAACCCCCTGTTTAAATGTCAGATTATTTTGTGTGTGAAATGTGTTTCCGTATAAATTGAATTATTTACAAAATGTTCATGTTTGTCGTATTGATGTGGAAATATTATACATTCCAGACTTCTGATATTTAATAGTTCTGTTGTGTTGGGTATGAACATGAAGAAGATGCAAATACATTTAACATTATATAAAATATAAAAACAGAACGAACGTTTGTTTGGGTGCAGATCATGAAATGTACTAAGCTCCACGGGTATTGTCATATGCGCATTAATTCAGACTTCCAAATTGTTATTTGGCTAGTGATACCTTTAGATAACATTTGTCTCTAGGTGAAAGTTGACTCGGCAAAATGCGCCATCCCATTGTTTAAGTTTTATAAGGTGATTACACCGCCTATACCCGATTTCGCGGATACAACGATACCCCGATTTCGGGGACTATACGCGATTTCACGGATAATACCCGATTTCGAGTATTCTCTCCAACCTGTTTAATGGCAACCTAACAACAAAGCTTTAAGATAAACGTGAGGACTTAATTTTTCAACCGTCAACTTTCCTTACTTATGTAGCAATATACCCTTATCACCTACACATGGGGTGTTTGTCTTCCAGTCTATTCGATACGCAATAGCATGCTCTACGTATGAACAATTTCTAAAACGAGACAAGCTATTGACAAATAAGTTGATGACACAAGGCTATCAACAGTCTCGTTTGAAGTCATCATTTCGCAAGTTTTATGGTCGATACAATGATCTTGTCAACAAATACAACCTATCTTTAAGTCCAATGCTGACTGACGTTTTTCATACTAATTGTTAGGTCACTATTTACACACTGAATTGTGTACGGATTTTTTCGTTTTCTCGATCATGACAAAGAGCACAAGGCGGGTGCGACAGGTCGGCAGGGAATGCTTACTTCTTTATGGCACCTGATCCCACCTCTGATGTTTTGGTGGTCCGTGTTTGCTCTGCTCCCGATCTGTATTGTTTAAATGGACTTTGAGCTTGAATACTGTTCGTTATCTCCATATTTCATGTATATTTTTGCTTACTCACTTACAAATTATACGATTTGGATCAATGTAATGTTACATTATAATATAACAGTGTTGTGACAATATAGTCAAATTACTGACCAGGATAATTCTCAATATAAAATCTTAATAATTTTAAAGCAAATTTTATATTGTAAATATTCAGTTTTGAAAAATATTAATATGTCATTTATTATCTTTCAAGATAATTCAGGGAGCAATTATTATATCTTTTTTTCATAAATGGACTCGTTCAATATTGTAAAGCGAGATTAAATAGGTGGCTCTCAAAATCTTTTTAAAGATAACTGAATATATTTCAAATCTTATCGTGACGAGGAGATGTTTGGATTTTAGCAGTTTTTTTTTCTTTCTTCTTAAAGAGGTAATGTTTAATGGCTTTGTCTTGTGAAAGAGATCTATATATTATGTGCTGCAATTTTTGAAACAGTTCATGAATAAGTTAAGGCTGTTTGTAATTATTTGATACAAGATTCAAAATACATATACTACAAATCTATGCTAAATTCTCAAGAATGTTAGTACTAGTCTTGTCCATATAAGTTTACAATTAATCTCCATAATTAGATACATATTTAAATGTACAATCTCTGTAATTACAAACTTTTTTATAAACTGATGATAAAATCATAGATACTAAATTCTGGGGAATGTACAACGCCCTACTCCTTTGAAATGTATAATCTCCTCAATTACAGATTTTGAAGAATTCATTATTCAAATCCAGACTGCATCAGACCTAGCTGTTGAAAATCTGTTCGGCTACCACTTTTCAAAGTCGAGGCATGGATGAACATCTAATCCTGATGCAACAATATAGTTTTTGACAGCAAGAAAGAACTTGACATTGTCCTTTTGAATTTGTTTAAAAGTTTTTATTGATGAAATGTTAAATATTACATGTATATGTCTCTGATGGTAGATACATTTACTTTTATATCATATACTGATCAGCTTAAAAACCGAAGATTTACACTTGCCCGGGATATTTGAATTTTACCAATTTGACTAAGACTTTCAGCGCTATTTCTTGTACACATTATGTTACAAGTAAATACAATGTAAATGCCTGTTTATTTAGTTTATTGTTTAAACTTTTCTGGCATATATTGGCATGAATACTCAGGAAAAACAAATGTATGTTTTTTCAAAGTTGTTATAATACGTTTTACACAGTAAAAAATACTTTGACATAATACACTTGTTTTTTATTTCAGCTTGTAAATAATAAGTACATGCATGTCTATTGTTTTGAGTGAGAATACTCTACTACCTTTAGCACTCCTCAAGACGTGTGCTGAATATAAATTTGATGTACTACATTGTCACTGTACAGTTGCAGTTCAGTCCAAAACTTTGTGTTTAGCCCAATTTATTAGGCCCACTGGAAGTTTGGAGGAAAGGATTCAACTAAAAGTAAGTTTCTGACGAGTAGAAAAAATATTTATGTTTAAAATAATTGAGGAAACACAATAACCGTAAAAAAAAAAAAAAAAAAAAAAAAAAAAAAAAAAAAAAAAAAGCTTTATTTTATTCGAATGTATATGTTTATTCATTGGAAACAATACTGAGGGGTACACACCCTCATCCACACACACAGCCACCGTTTCTTTCATTTCTGCTTCATAGATTGCTAAGAATTATTCTGGATCTAAAAGAGCGGTTTAAAGGGTCTAATTTCAGTGAAATTGTATTTAGCTTTTCTTTCATTTTCGGGGGGGGGGGGGGAGGGAGGGAGGGGGGTTGCATCGTGATAATACTAAAAGAAAATCAAAGAATTTCTTGCTTACCTACTGAGAGCAAATTGATGACTCATCTTATTATTGTTGGACGAATAAGAAAATCCATTGTCTGTTTCTTTTTTTCAAAAACAAAGATGAGAGTTTGACTGCATATCCTTCGTAATTATCTTAGATAAAGTGGGATACTTGCTTAATTTTTCATGGGGGATATGAGCCAAATATTTTTTCCACTTCTTTCACCTTTCTTTCAGCTTAAGTCAAATAGAAAAAAATATATAATATAGGGTATATATTCCAATATTTAGAAATGCATTTAATAGAATGAAGAAAAAATTGCTAAAGCATCACCTTGATTCTTGTAAACTACATCTTTTTGTTCTTGTGTAAAAGGTAAGGATAAAATGAATAGATGGAAGGAAAACGAACCCGGGACCCCTGTATCACTTTTAAGGTGCTCTAAACACTAAGTACCAAGGGTGATACCCACGGCCCTAACTACTACAATTACTACTCCCTCCTTAAATGGTCTTCACCCCCGAAGAACCCAACCCAAAGTTCTTTCCTAGCAGGTTTTTCACCTGTCACTTGCTGAGGGCATGGCACAGCACCATATAAACCAGGAAAGGATATGACTGGACCGAGAATTGAACCCGGTATCGGAGTGAGCTTATATACAAATGTCAAGCTGTTTATCTCTGTTTTTGTTTTCCTTCATTGCTTCACTGGCGTGTTTCTTTATGCGTCTTATCACACGTGTACAAATATCGCTTGGAACGAATAATGAAGATTTTTGCATTGATGACCTCCGTTATTTTGAGTATCTGTAACAATGTTGGGTTTGTAATATTCCGGTTAAAGTCTTGCAAATTAGTAAAGCAGAAAGCAGTTCCTGCAATAACAGCCTCACGAAGCCCGTTATGCATAAATTATCCCACGTTTCCAACTATCGTTGATGTCCCTTGCATACCGAACAAACTAGACAGTGATTCCTTATATTTACATTTCTATATAAAATTACTGATTATTGTATTTATAAATTTTAAAAAGTGCTGTCAAATAGATTTAAAATACACGTGGCCTCCCATGTTAATTTCAATAGTCCCCGACCACTGACTTCAGATACAAACAAAGCCGCAAGAAATTGACATGCATTTTAGGCTCCTGACCTTTCACCTGGCGAAATTAACATTCCGGTTGAATTATCAAGAAATCAACTCACTTAACTTTCAAAGAGTTATCACAGAGAAAACAATTAGAAATGGTAATATTTGATTTAAAATGAATACAAGCAGTTGAAAAATAATTAGCATATTTGTTTGTATTCAAATTGACAATAACATCAAAAGATATTTTCAATGTTAATAATTAAAAAAAATTGAAATTGCATATTACACAACCTAAGTACAATACCTATGAGGAGAAAAATAAGTTCAGCAATAGAAAAAAACATTCTATTTTTAAAATTAATTTAAATTGAAAGGTTCAAATCTGTAATATGCCTATAGTACAATTTCTCTGCAAAGTTTTAATAATGTGAAATTATAAACTGTTGGTGATAAAGATTAAACAATAAAGGTACATGTACCTTTGCATTAACCTAATTCAAGTTCAGCAAATGACAAAGTAGCGTACTATTTGTTTTACTTCATTCAATATAAAATATGCTCTTTTTCAATGTTCTACAATCTGTGTGCAAAGTTTTAATGATGTGGAATTAAAATAGTTATAGATACAGATTACACGAAGACGGTAACCCCTTTATAAACAATAGGGACAGAAAATTAACTATTTAAATGTAGTCTATCCATACTCTAGGAACTATTAATAGAGCTATATCGAACTACAGGGGAGGTAGAATTTTGAAAGAATTTCACAGATTATTCATTTATATGTACATGTATCTGTAGGAACAAAGGCTACACCTGAAAATAAGCAGAAATATAAAAGCATAAAATAGTGTGTTCTTTTAATCTAATTGTCCATCGGATTGCATTACTGTAGGAGTAGTATTTTAAAAGAATTTCAAAGATTAGTCCATTTTCAGTGATCATATTTCAATATCGTTAATCAACAACAAAAGTAATATACAAAATCATATATCTTGGTCCATTCTGCATGTGTGTGAAAAATTGTTAAAAATTTTAAGTAAACAAAAATAATGGAAAGATAAGTATCTTCAAAGAAATTCATCCATTCACTGAAATCAAAAAGATACGCAGAATTAAATTGTATTTCACAGTTGTTCCAGTTCTTGTATAGCACGTTTTATCAAAATAGGACCAAAAGTTCTTTTGTAAAAAGTATCCTGGTGCAGTTTTCTTAGTTTAGTTGAAACTTGTCCAGAACTCAATATCCAGGTCACTCTTTTTTAAGCTACCGAGTTATTACCTTTTAATAGAATTCAAAAAACAGATATATCTAAGTGCAATCTACCTGCAGTATACATAGTTTAATTAGAACCTGTCTGGAAAAGTTTCTCAGATAATTCATAGATCATTCCGTGTTTGTAAGAAATGGAACACTAGTACCAAAAAAAAAACCACTGAAAAAATAAATATGCATGCTGATGGGTCAACTCGAGTTCCAAGTTCTCTGTTAGTGTAAAGGAATTGATAGACAGACTTTTTACTATTAACGAATTACCTCTTATATTGGGACACCTCTAGCTGGAAAAAATGCTGTTGAAATTAAGATAGAGACAAAAGAAAAAATGAATTATTTTGTTGGTTATTCAAGACACAAGAAGCTTTCATTTTTAAACAATATTACAATTACATATGCTGTTGTTGCGTGATGAAACTTAAATAGAAACAACGTGTGATCCATGAGAAAAGAAATGAAATTAAATTGAAAATGATAGTATAAATTGTTGCATAGAAAAAAATCCATTTGAAATACAATCTTTAACTGCTATCTAAACACGACATTATGATTTTAAAATCTGATTTAAGAGGAGGACGAAACTGGAGTTCTGTGCACTCTGCTTTAAGCTGAGCTACACATACAACATGCTAAAACCATTGTTGCTTTTCTTTCTTTTCGCCGGCGTTGCTAATGGCAGTGACTCGTGTGACCGGTAGGAGATGGAAGACACAATATGTAGTCTCTGTGGACAAAGGAAAGGAAGTCAACTAACTGGAACTGGTATCTTAAAATCGGAGTCTTCTGACAAATCTTTTGTTCATGTTCATAATTTAGATCACTCAACATTTCTGTTAACTATCAATGCTTTTATCGATGTCTTTTTTTCTGTGATGAAAATTTTGAAAATACATGTATGAGTAACTAACTAGTAGAATGAACTATAACGATAAATGGGGATAATGTTTTTTTTTTTTTCAGGTCAACAAATTGCATTTTATGCCTATATGTCCAGTAACATCCAGATAAAGACATTATCCAAACACAAAATATTTGTATATGATCGTGTTGAGACAAACATTAGAAACGGATATAACGCCAAGTCGGGAAAGTTCATCGCTCCACAAAGTGGGGTCTACGTCATACACACAACAACAGTTTCATACGATAAATCTGCCAGCGTTATAGAAATAGTTCAAAATGGAGTCGTTAAAGATATAGCATTTGCTGACTCGGGTGATCATAAGGACAAGGACACCTCTTCTACATTAACCATATTGAATTTGAAGAAAGGAGATGTAGTGAATACAGGAGTCGGGTCATATCATGGAGGACAAATTCTAGAGAGCAACACAGTAGCCCGAATGAGTTTCTCTGGATTTAAACTCATGTAAAGAAAATTTCCGGAAATTAATGGGTATATTTGAAGACGAACATTTAAGTATTTTCATTGTAGCTCCTTCTGTTTCAGTGGTTTATCACCACGCAAATTAACAAAAAAGTTTTTACTATTAAACCAAAAAGATATTTATACCTTTTCTATGTCATGGAGAAAAGAAACTGAGAATGAAGAAAACTTTGATTTTCCGAAAGCAACACGGAATATGACATTCATCAAAACCGATTTCAAAGAAATAAACAACTACAATATCCATAACAATTCTGCCTTTTACAAAATTAAAGTTAGCTTTTTTCAAACCAGAATATATGACTTATGTAGCAATACAACATTATCACTGCATATATGGTGTATGTCGCCCAGTTCATTTGAATTTTCTAAGTGCAAACAATTTTTAAAAAGACGCAGGCTACTTGCAAATAAGTTGAAGATACAAGGGTATCAACAATCTCGTTAAAAGTCAATATATTACAAATTCTGGTTGTCGATCCAATGACCTTGTTTGCAAGTACATTTTGTCGTTAGATCGAATGTTGATCGACATTTATCATACAAATTGTCATACCGCCGTCACGGTAGCTCAGTCGGTAGAGCGCTCGCTCCGTGATCGGAAGGTCGTGTGTTCGAATCACGGCCGCGACTGATCTAAGTCGATAAAAAAAAAAACCGGTAGCAACTGTTCCTTCGCCCAGCGCTCGGTACTTTGGAGTGAAAGTTGCGGGTCTTTCGGATGAGACCTTAAAAACCGAGGCCCCGTTTCACGGAAGGCGTTGGCATGTTAAGGAACCCTCACTGCTCAATGGCCCTGAGTGCCGAGTAAAAGTCTAAATTTTAAAGCCCTTCACCGGTTTATGGAAACGTTTCTATATGAATGAAAAATTCTCGAAAGGGACGTAAAACAACACACAATCAATCAATCAATCATACCTGTTTATCCGATAATAAGAAGGGATCAATCCTAAAAACAATACGATCCGTAAAGAAGACAAAAAACACGAACCTCTGAAAATACGAGAGATGGAATAGACATCAGCTTCTTCAATAAAAATGGAAGTCGGAAATTTTCCTATCTTGTGATTGGTCATCAACAAAATAACTTTGTTAAAAATCACTCTGATTCTACACACTCTGACCGGCCACACCCGCCATGTTCTCCTTGTCATGATCGGGCAAACGGAAAAATCCGTAGATAATACAGTGTGAAAATAATGGCCCAACAATTTGTATGAAAAACGTCAGTCAACATTCGACTTCATGATTTATTGGGTTTTTTATTCATTGATTTATTGTATTTGCTGATAAGGTCATTGTACAGACCATAGAATTTGCGAAATATTGACTTTAAACGAGACTGTTGATATTCTTGTTTCATCAACTTATTTGTCTATAGCTTGCCTCGTTTTAGAAACTGTTCGTAAGTAGAGCGTATCAAATTAGCTGGGAGACAAACTCCATACGCCGGTGATAATAGTATATTGCTACATAAATAAGGGAATCTAACAATAGGAAAGTTGAAGTCATCACATTTATCATAAAGTTTTGTTGTTAGTTACCATTAAAGTTATTTTCTAGTAAAATATCCAAATATGAAACAGATGTGTCAGACTTTATGGTGTCTTTTATTTCGAGTTCAAATGGATATATAGAATCAACATAGAAATGAAAATATTGTTAACTGATAAAACGTCGTCGGTATATCGAAATGTTGAATTGAAGAACACAGCAAAGAGACTTCATTTCATGTATGTAAGTTTTTAAATAAATTCTGCTTCATATGAATATAAAAATAGGTCTGGTAATAACGGGGCACAATTAGAACCCATGTAAATTCCGACAGATTGTTCGAAGAGTTCATCTCCAAAATCTACAAAGATATTCTAAATCAGAAACTTAAGAATCATTTAATATCAACTTCGGAATACTTCTGTGTACATTTGTAGAATCAATTTTTTTTAAGCAAATTAATTTTGCAAATGACCAATGACAAGGTAAGTAAATTTTTTATTTGATTTAAAATTTATAAATATAAAATGAAATGCAGATGTTTTAGGAAAATTTTCGAAATAAGATTTTTGCCTTTGCATTCAAAATATAATTCTAAAGAAAGCATATGTGATAAATGAAGACTTGTATCTAAAAGCAAGCAATTATTTGGAGTTTGTATGTTTGACGAATATATGTACCATGTTTTAATAAAAGAGAAAAAGAAAATATATTAAAACAAAAAATTCTTCCCTTTAAAGGAAACAGTGTAAATAGGATTTTCAAAAGTGAAATTATAATCAAGTTTTCAAATGCAGATGTAATAATGAGACTTACAAAGACTACATTTTTTAGCCTTTTCAGTTGGAGCCATGACATATTGTTGAGGCAGTTTATCTTATTCTTTTAAAACTTCGATTCTAGACGGTATATATTTTGCCTTTTAGCTGACAATCAAAAAGCAAAGTACGCATTATCCATCCTAAATAGAATATCCTATATAATATAAAAATGAAGTTCTGTCGCCATTTGAAAGAGTGAGGTTACCTGAATTTTGAACCTTATAAAATTATTACTTTGATGTCGTTATTTTAACTATCTTTACATTATCAGAAGGATGGGAAAGAGTCATGGGACAAGAGGGCACTGGGACTATGAATGAAAACGGCATGAGGTTAGCAGAAATGTGCGCTCTAAATAACTTAGGAAGGAGATGGAGAGGCCACATCCTCCGAAAGGAAGCCAGCTCACACATAAGAACAGCTCTCACATGGGCCCCTGAGGGAAAGAGAAGAAGAGGACGACCAAAGAACACCTAGTGATGATCTGTTGAGAGAGAAAGAGAAGAACTGGGTTGGATCAGCTGGAAAAAGGGGCAGGTTGTTGCCAGTGACCACCTTAAGTGGCGTTCTTTTTTGAACGGCCTCATGCCTCCTCCGGGGCACGGAGAGGATAAGTAAGTTTACATTATCATGCAGTGTCCGGCAGGACTACAGTTGAAAGAAGAGGAAGAAGAACAAGAACTACGTATTAGACGGATAAGTTTATGCTGTTCAAAATTAAGGCACTGTAGGGTTTGTTTATATAATTGAAACGTTTGATGCAATTACATGTAGTTGGAGTTTTGCATAGGAATTGGAGGGTGGTTGGACTTGATTTTGGTTCTTCCAAATAGCCCATTTAAAAGCTCTATGGGAACAGAATAGGTTTGCGCCAATGTGATGTTTACTAACGTTAGGAAAAAACGAATCAAATGTCTGGTTTATTGTATCATCGATGTTTATTATTACGTTTACGTCTTAATGTATTGTTTAAAAGTCCTTTCATATTCGTTGGTACACTGGGGGCTTGCACTTATATACTTATCGATATGCCTTATTTTTATTTTACTTTTTGATGTCCATTTCACTTTTGCATGAACTGTTGTATACGTCTAATAACCTCAAACAATAGGAGGGCAGGGACTTCTGGACATTTTAACTAGTCTACTTGTGTTAGGTGAATTTTGATTAAAGACAAAAAACTTTTAATCATCCAAATTTTTATTTGAAATGACTATTCACAAAAGCAGTTGACACATAAATTAACATATTTCTTTGTACTCAAAATGACAAAGTCTTAACCGAATAGTATCTAACAATACATGATGGTATATAAAATATCACAGTCAATCATTAGCAGCTATAGAATATCACAATTCTCAAACCATTGCATACAAACAAATCAAAGCAGTTGTTGTATTTAGATGAATCTACAGTTTATTCTACCTGAGGAGGTACTCAATGTTTAACAAATGCTTCAGAAATAAATATTTTTCTTCAAATATTAAATTCCTTCCCATGCACATTATGATATACTCAAACAGGGTTTTGAACAGAATAACAGAGCACATTAGACTGAACACAGACATCGCTACATAGTATAACATTTTATAAAGGATGTGAATAAATTCATATATAGTCTTTCATATGACAGTAACAAAATATATTTCACATCAACCAATAACAGCCTTAAAAGATTTTTATAAACTTAGAAAATCAAGACATGATTGTTTGGGGGACTTAAATTATCTTTCTTCCTTCTAGATGTAAAAACAGTAAAACAAAATGCATAATAAAACCAGAGAGTAATACTGATGATTTAGAAGTGTATAAAATCGCATTGACATATGACATGAGCAATTTATTTAGTATAATAGTAATTATTATAAAGTTTTCTAGATATAGCACGTTAGACCATCAGTCGAGATCCGGGAATGTACCGGGATTCCCTCCAGATATTAGACTCGCCACAATTGTTCAGTTTCCTCTTGCACTGCTTACATCGGTTATATTTATCACACTGTTCGTGTAGGAGCGACCCTGGCGCCAGCTGGTGGAGACGTTCCTCCATCTCTCGTTCACGTTTCCGCTTGGAGGACTCGGCCCAATCCTCCTCTAGGCGTCTGCGGACAAAGGCCCTGCGCTGGAATCTATTAGATCTATCCTCTGTCAATCTGTAGGAAAAAATAAGTACGTTCCTTACTCTAGATTCCAATAAAAATATTGTTGAAATTATCCAAAATTATACCCCATAATGAGCATGTTGTGTTTTATGCATGATGTATTTTTGCGGCGATTTTATTTTCGCTCTTTTCACGTAATGACAAAGCCGTGAAATTAATACTTAATTAAACTGATTTAAAACGTAATCACTCATATTATAATAAACAAGGGAAAAATATAGAGCTCAAAATTGATTTTCAGGAATTCAAAATCTTTAAAGACACCCAAGATGAAAGAAAGCTTTATAATTTTTTATTTTCAATTTTGACAGGTCCAAGGAGACAGAATGAATAAATGAATGAATTTGAGAAATCTGTGTATTGATATATGTTTTGATGTTTATGTACTGATAATGAACCTAGAGCACAAAATAGTTAGCATTAGTGGCGAATTTATTACATATGACTAGTTTTCCTGAAAGCAGTGTAATCATATGTGGACATTGGCGGATGAACATCGATAGTTGTGGATAAGTTTTTAATAGGATCTCTAGGGAAAGGGGGGGGCTAGGAATGGGTTTTAGACAATGAATAAGAACCGCCTGGAAACAAAGACGCGAATCAGCGTAATTAACCAGTGAGGGAAAAAGGAGCGCATCACCAGCAACCACTGGATCAGCATCAACTAGGATTTCATGGACATTTTTATCATTGACAATTAACATCAGCAAATATCTTATTTCAAAAGATGTAAATCCTTTGAATTCATATGGAAATATGACTATTTTTCATTTTAAAAAATTGGTGAAAATTAAGGAAAGTCCCCACTCCCGTTTGCAAATCCTCAATTTTATAGGATCCAACAATATTATACTTGTAGGAAATACGATCGTCATTAAAACTCTCAAGTTCTTAAATTTAGTATAACATGTACCTTGTTACACTTTTGACAGATTTTGCTTGTTTGTCACCTGTCACCACGAGACTCAAACGAAGCAAAACATTTTTGTCCATAAAATCAAATTTAACTTTCTAGTTCCAGTTATCTATTTTGGAAGCCGGAAAAAAATGCATTGGGTTATTATAGTACAACTAACATTTCAATCTTGTTTAGACGCAGGTGTGACCAGATACGAATACTAGTATGCTGATACATTCTCTCTCTCTCTATGCAGACAATAACTCACTCTTTCTTGGTCCTCTCCAGAACGTCTTCCTCCTCTCGCTGTTCCATCAACCTCTTCAGTATATCCTCCCTCTTCTTTTGCGCCACCAGTTCCTGTTGTTCTCTGAACAGTTCGTACGCCCTTCTTCTCCTGTCGGCCATTTTCTCGTTGTTCATATCATTCTTACCGAACACCTCACCGTCAGGTTCTCGTGGAGGAACTTGTAATGGTTTAAACTTCAGCTGAAAGCATGCAGCATTTCAATGTTTAAACAGTACCTTCAGCCCCCTACCGTGGTTTTTGTATGAAGTCCTAAAACAGCTTCTATTAGATCTTACCGCGCCTTATGAGAATAAATGAGTTCTATTGTAATAAACACCACCTGGATTAATGAAAAGGATTACTGAACTTATCAATAATGGGTATATAGTAAAATGGATCCCTTTAAACTTCAATCAAAATAAATGTTTTCAACACGAGCTGTTTAAAATTTAGGGTCGTATTGAAAGTTGTATTGATCATATATATTGATTAGGTGTCAGTTGGAGAGAATCAGAATGTACAGTACAATTTCAACTGATATTTGAAAAGAACTTCTTCCGATATCATTTGGAATGCCCAATTTATACTTAAATCGTCCTCAAATAATAAGATTACGACTGATCTCTCTGTCTGCGTAAAGCAGATTAACAAATGCACCCAGTGCATTGCTCTTATTGCTCATAGAAACCCGTCCGCAGACATGTATTGCTGTCTACTTAATGGATTTAGGTGTTACAAACAAATAGAATTTATTAAAAAGATACTACACTCACCCTGTAAATGTGTTTCCGGTTAGAAAAGTATTAGTTTTGTTGGATAAGTATGTGACATAGAAACAGAAGTCTATAGCTTAACTACAAACAAGCACAAGCCAAACTACATATCGAAACTACCGTATAGCGGGTTTCTTTAGCGGGTGTACAGTTTGGCGTTTTGCTTACTCAGAGGTGTGCCAATTATATATTTTGGCAGAACTGTTTTGGCGGACACGGAATTCAGTTGCAGAGAAAGGAAGTTCATCTTCCAGACGAGTTTTCAGTACATTTGTATGTTTGAATACTGATTTATGCAAGAGTTTAAATAAAAACAAATGATATGTACCATTAAAATATTTAACAGACTGATCAAAGTTAGCATCTTTACTTATGTACGTAGGGTTGCAAATTTAGCGATTAAAATTCAAGCGTGCTACTACCAAACCGCTAAAATAAGCCAAATTTAGCACCCCGCTAAAAATCCCCGCTATACAAGTGCAGTATAGGATATAAGAAATTACTGATGAAAGCACAGGACATGTCTGTTAATGGTATGCGATTATAATGATTATATGAACATCTAATAAATGAAACAGGGATTCTCTTTCATCACAAATAATATTTTACACAATGGTTGAATTATGAATCCATGCAGTATCCTTATTGTAAAAAAAATTATCGCATCGACCTGTAGATATCTGTATAGTATACCCGTGATTTGAAGGTTGGCGACTTCAGTCTCTCATTCATCCGCTCTGGCATCAAGTCCCCGAAAGGTGTCAGGATTTTGGGGATCATTGGAAGAGAGAAATTGCTGTTGCTGAGCTTGGGGCGGGCAGAGGGCAAAAGGGTGTGGTCTGCTGTGGGCAATCGGCGTGGCAAGAGCATGGAGGGAGGTTCGGGGGTGCGTACAAGACCGTCAGACTTACGGAAACGACCTCTAATTTTAATCTAGCCAACCAATGAACCAAATAGAAGGTTAGTAAGCAAACTCACAACAAACTGTTAGAAAGCTGAGAAAGAAAAATGGAATGAAATGATCATGAAAATTGTATAAAGCAGCTACTGTGGAATCACCTTTGTTCGTGGGGACCAATGTTCATGGATTTCATAGGTCATCCTTTCCCACTAATTTACATCCCCACGAAGGATACCTATGTCAATATGCCAGTTAATTGAACCTTCTACCTATTCGAGTTACCCTTGAAATTACGTCCCCAGGGAACCGCTAAAATTTGGTTGTCCCTGAATATTGACCCCCACAAATCAAAATGATTCCACAGTAATAGATATGAGAAATGAAATGTAAGCCCTCTACTTCAAAAACTGAAGGCAAATACAAACTGTCATAAGAGTGTGCAGGAATTTATAATGAAAAACATTGAAATCTGGAAGATTGAATCAATTTCTTAGAACTAAAAAATTAAAATTTACCTTGCAAAAAAGTAATAATTTTTTTTGTTGTATTACAAGTAATTGATGGTTTTTCTTTTTTAGAAATTCTGATACTGTAAAACAACTTTAATATGCATGTCAAAAATGTCTGCGAGATTCGCAAGCATCTCCAACTGTTAATATTTATGGTTGCAAAACAGTAAAGGACTGTAAAAGTTTATAAAACAGGAAACCTCTATCGCAAGTATTATTTATCACAGACCATTTTTCGATTAGAGACTCGCAAATAAAAATGGTCCATATACATGTAATAGTTTATTAATATTTTAAAATAGACTGTGTCTCACACTCTGAAGACATCAGTGCATAAAATGTTATGGTCTATAAAAAAATGAGATTTACAAATAATTCTTGGTTAATATTGCTGAAAAAAGCACACTTTTACTAAAGTAAGCAGCTTAATAGATAGAAATTTCAAAGCATACACATTCCATTTAATGAAATGACTAAAAATGCACTTCAAGAAAACTTGTATATTTCTAAAATTTAACAAGAAATCTTTATCATTAAAATTAATCCCATGATTTAATGTAATGTAGTAATGTACATACTTTGAACAGAGTGGTAGTATTAGCAACATTCAGAAATATTAAGAGCTAGTGTAATGTATGAACACTAAAGGATTAGTATTTGTAAGGTAATTTTATAAACTAGTTGCCTACCTGGGCCTCTAGAGCATTCTTGTACATATCCTGTTGTTCATACTTGTCTCTTATAAACTGTTCTCTTTGTGCAGCTAGACTATAAGGGGAAAAGGAAAAAATATATCTCTTGTGGTGACTTTTATTCAGCAAAGGAAGGGTCAAGAACTACAGAGTCATCATTTTTAATCATGATCAAGAATCACAGTTTGCTGTAGCAGAAAACAGAGTCTAATATGCTGTGGAATAGAATTGACTAAATCTTTTGTAAGCTCCAAAATATCTTGAAGTCTATCTATCTTCCATACTTACTCTTCAGCCAGTTGAACCTGTTCAAGTCTCTCCAGAAATTCCTCATCAGCTTTCTTCTTTTGCTTCACTGTATCCTTTACAGTGACCTGAAAAGTATATATAATTAAAAGTAGTTTCTAATACATGTACCTTTTAGCAATTAATAGATTTGTACCAAGAGAGATAACTCTAAATTCTGATGCTTACCTGTCCTGCCAGGTCACTTGCATACTCTCTCTGCTTCAGTATCCTGGGTGGTGTTAGGGGACGCTTTTGGAAAATGTATGATTTCTGGAAAAGTACGAATAAAATTTTTATTCAAAAAGTTTTAATTTCTTAAATTCTTGGGATTCATTGAACATATTTTGAGATCTCTTAACATGTTACATTTCTTACATGGAAATCAAGGTCCCTGGTCTTCTTCTTATGATTAATGCCCTCTGCGACTCCAAGGTTAAATGCCGCCATTTTCTGTAGATCATGACGTTTAGCCAGCATACCCTCCTATTAAGGTATTGTCAATATAATAAATTAATAACATTATATTTTTAGCATTTTTTCTTATCAAAAGATCAGCAAAAATAACTCATTTTTAAATAAATTTTTCTTACTTACTCCAATGCATTGGGTACCAACATCATTTTTTACTGAGTGAAGTTTTTAATCATGTTTTTTTTTTTTTCCATTTAATGATTTACTATTATAATACATATTTATATTTTTCAGCATATATAAATCTATACATACCTGGTCTTTTAGAGTCTCCTCTGCATCCTTCATGTACTGAAATTGTTGTAGGAGTTTGTCCTCCTCCACCTCGCGGCGACGTCTCTCCTCGGTGAATGACACGGGGATGTTCCTCCTTGACCTCTGATGACACAGGTAACACAGCTCCTGACCAGCATTAGGATGACCACATGCAGACTGGGGAGGACTAGGGGGCTTCTCTGGTCCCTTGTCCAGGGCATTACAGCTCTGGGACCTCTGTAGGGGAGTTAACTTGGGAGAAACAGACTTCCTCTGAGGCAAACTACAGCAAAGATTTTATGTTAGAATTATTATTCTGATATATTTATTCTAATAGCAGATGCTACAGACCAAACTAAAATGTTTTGAGACTTTTTCTTGTTTGAAGTATAATTTTTTGGTGAATATGTATAATCAACTCTCCCTTCACATCATGTACATGATGGTTAGATGCTTTTTTGCATATGAATTATTTATGGTGCTCATGTTAACTTAACCCACTGCACCTGTAGGCTATATTAATATTACCATGTGCATCACTGATAATACGTGACTGTATTGATGAAAATCAATGACACGGCATTTAAATCCTTGTCAAAGGGAATGCAGACTCTGTTTATCAGAAATTTTACACTTGTCAACATTAAATATTCAATGATAATCAATAAACATTTATGGTGATTGAAATTCGTTTGCTGTAAAAACATTTCCCACGCTTCCCATTATGACAGGCTGTCATTTCTCATTACTTATAAATACTGGTAACAGTTATCATGCTAATGGTTTATATTACAAAGAGAAATTTGAATCAGCCTTTCAGGTACCAATAACAAGCTGCAATGATCAGGGGAATTGCTAGCGTGAATTTTCAGAGATATTTAAACTAATCAATTTTCTGCTAGGATTTTGTAATTCTGGTACAATACCAACAACCTATAATTGCCTTTTTGTGCCCCTCTTGCTTCCCCCCCCCCCTTTTTCCACCAAAAAAAAATAAAAACAATAAAAGTGATATATTAGATTTTTTTCTCAATTTACAAAGCTAAATTTACTAAAATCACCTAAATTCAGAAAGTCATTTATATATGATGATTACTACACTGTATAACTTACAGGGTGTTCCAGGTCTGGAACTAAAACTGAACATTTTATAAATAATCTCTCATATGACTTTTATCCATTGAGTTGTGAATCTTCCATCCTTTAGCTTTTAATATACTGCAAAATCCCAAAACCATTTAATCATTTCCACCACCTAGTGGTATATTCCTATGTAACTCAAAACTGTGGACTAATTACTGCTCTATCACCATGAAACAGTGATGTTATGCCATACAATCATCAATTCAATCATTTTATGGCTATATATAACTTTTAAAAACTTGAAGCTGTGTGGAATCCCCCTCCAATGCATATTTAAATAATTTAATACCTGTCCTTATGTGAAGCAGGTAGAGGTGTTAGGAATTTGTTTGATTTTCTTAAATCATGATAGGTAAATGTTGCAGCTCTGACTAATGATGTTGATTTAGATCTGAAATTAATTTTTTATCCTTCTGCTTTGTAAAAATTAAATTTCCCTTTTCTCCACAATACAGAGTACAATTTTTTTTTAGCAAAATGAAACATTACTGTGCAAGATGTGAAAAGATGAGTAAGAAATATTCACAAGAGCTCTGCAAAGTGGAACATCCCCTAGCTCCAAAATGTGAAATTGAAATGTGTGCCTATGAGCTTCACAACTGAATATCTTTTTGCCAAAAAGCTTCATCATGTATCAATATGAGATCATTAGTCTGGTCAAATTGTAATTCTATGTCCAACTTATTCTCAATCAAATTCTGCCTTTGACTTTTACTTTATATCTAAGCTTTTTCCTTTGATTCCTAAGTATTTTATATAGATCTCTTAAACCTTGAATTTTGATCTTTGCACCCAAAAATAAATAGAATGTCTTCATCTGACCAACTACCATCACTAAAGCAACTATGTTATTATATGGACCATTAATATCCAATGTAACAGTTAATCATTAGGTTGTTTCTAGAGAATTATTGATGCTCATCACTGTCTTTCTAATGTTAATTTTTAACCAAAAAGAGCCTTCTTTTTCTTGCAACTGTCACCCCTTTAAAGTATGAGTCGAAAGTTACTCTTTAAATATTGTATCCGATATCATGGTATGGATGAAATGTCACAAAGACCAATAAACTAAGACCTTGTTGCTATATCCTCTTGCAAAAGCTTCTCTTCTCTTGCACTGAAGACTAGTAAAATTCCAATGCTCTATACACAGTCACTATGATATTAGTTAAATAACACTTGACAGTGGTCCATAGAAAGCAACAGCATACTTATGTATATTTATTTATATTCATGCTTGTAATTTTTATTAAAAATGCTAAGAAACACTTACCCATCTGCCAGATCTCTGAATGGGGCAGGAGATGACTTGTGGAGCAGCCCTGGGGAGGGGGCAGATTTGGGGGTCAAGTTGGAAGGCATCAAATCGTCCAGAAGGCTGACACCAGTAGCATGAGCCATAGGCATGGCCAGGCGGGACCCAGAACGGCTTGGTGCAACAGGTGGTTTCTTAGTATCTATAAAGTACATGTACACGATTTGTTAAAGGATGGTATTATAGAGGAATGCTGAATGTGAAAATTAACCACTGACTTGCTAGCAGTGTTGATCATCAGTTTATGACCAGTAATAATTATAAATTAGATATAAAGTCTCTTTCTTGTAAATAAAGCTGTTTGCTCATATATGTGGTAAACTAACAATATTTCACCTATTGGTACACAATAACACAATTATGTGAACAATTTTATAACAACTTCAACAAATTTGAGACACAGCATTATATAATTTTACCCTTATTTGTTGTTAAGTGACAGGAATCAAAGGTCATATAAGTTTATTGCCTATTACCTTTGTCACTTTGAGGTCCCAGGGTTACTCTGTCCAAATTAGCATTTTTCCCGGTGTAACTATTCCACCCATTGAATAAACTTAATCCAAACATTTCTAATTATTTAAGGGTATTTTCTGTAATAATTCCTTATAAAAATTATCTCCGTATCACTTCCTCCTGAGTGTGTGGGTACTAAGTGTCTTGGTTACTTATTACTAATTAATGCTACCATAGCAATCCCATCATCACCCATTCAGCCATTGGTAGACAAACCCCCGATAATACACAAAGTCAGGCTTCACTCTGGTACGCTACACTGACTCTTCATCTCATTGCTTAAAAGATTTCATGGATGATGGAAATTTCTTTTATCATACAAAGAATTTTCTTACACATTAATATTTTCCCAAGAATTTCAAAGTCATTCTTACATTTTTAAAACAAAAGTTTTTATTTTATGATTTCAAGGCCTAGTTTATATGGACTTTTTTGTGGATAATGAAGACATTAAGAAAGTTACTGCATATTAGTTACGGTGCAGTAATTAACAATAAATATTTCAAATTTCTCTCAAAACCACAATTTATGATGTGGATTTAAGATAAGATTATCAAACAAACTGCAAGCATTCTATTGACATCAATTATAAATGAATTTCCAATTCCGATGGGATTGACCAAAACATTCAAAGATGTGTTGTCATGGAAGTGTATTTGTTTTTACGGAGCATGGGTATGCTGCATTAAAGAACGACTAAACTCTGAGCACATTATTTATTTATCAGGTAAAGATAATAGGACAAAATGGCAGTAATTACTATAAAAAACACCCATCAAAGGAAGGCAGAAGCATTAATTATGTAGACCCTCTAACCAATATGGATAAAAATAATTATTGTGTATCGAACACACCAACAGTTGCATGTACTTTATATTTTCCTGCATCGTCTTGAATTCATATAGCTATAAGTTTTATTAGTAATAAAAATATAATAATTTTAAAAAATAATTCATAAAATGTATAAAAAAAAAAATAAATAAATAAAAAAAAACTGTCTTTCTTACACTCAAGTGCACAGTGTTCACACTCAAGAAATATTTGTTAGTAGTGTTAATGTAACAGTGAAAATAACTGATGATAAAGTCTCACTGTCAAAAACAGAACAAATCATTATTATATTAAACAGCATTTTAAGCAGGATTACTATAGATACAGTATTAATTATTGCTTGTTTAGAAAAATAGTGCAAATGTGTTCCGCCATTATGGTTCCCTATTCTAAATGAGATATCAACCTGATTAATTTCTGCATATCTTTATATAGTGTACATTGTCCAGCCTATGAAAAGTCAGTATTCAATAAATATGGAACAATTATTTTTTCAATTCAACTACTTTGTTGAAATTATATCATATGCTAATTTTTTTTTTATGTCACATGAATGTTGAAAAAAAAATAATTAAATACTCAAGAAATCATCTAAATTTTCATCAATAAATGATATTTATCATTCAAAATTTCACTCCAATCACCGTCGGGATATTTTTTCCATCAATTAGAATTGTAACAGTTCATTAACTCCCACCCCCCCTTTTTTATCCAATAATAAAGATTTTGTTTTAAGCAATGTATTAGTTGAGACAGAGGACTCGACATTCAGCAAACACTACTCACACTCTTCTCCTATGGCAGGTAAAATTCTCTCTGTGTCAAAGTAGTCCCTTCTGGGGACTAGAGAGCCAAAGAAAATATACAATTTAGTACTTGATTAAAAAACTTGCAAATAATTTTTCTGATTCCTAAAACTCCCAAAGACTAACTATTATTTGATTGTTTCAAGGTCAATGTGTATAGTTGTATTTATCAAGGTCAAAAAGAAGTAATTTGAACATATATCTATGAAAAAAAATGAAAATTTTAAGTTTATATACAACACATCATTTTAGTAAAAATGTTATAATTTTTTTTTTTAAATAAAAAAGACATTTAAAAATAAGAATGTGTCATAAAGTTGTATGTAAGAAAAAAAAACAATCAAAACTTAAACTGTCTTTCTGACTTGCCTTTGAACTACATGTATATAGATATCATGCAAATAAATGTTTTTAAGGGTTGAACAAAAATATTAACAACCAAACCATTTATCTGTGTGTGTACAAATTTTCCTGGTTTCCTAAATGAAAGGTTGTTGGGTAAAATGACTTTAATTAATTGTATCTTCTTTTTGATTCATTGATTTGTTTAATTGCAATCCTAAAGCAAAAGCTTCAACAATGTTTTTAATCTAATCCATAACCAGTCGATTTTAATTGATATATCTAAAAGTTAATGATCAAATGAATGTGATCCAGTTTTTTTCCTCCTCTTATACAAGGTCTTTATTCAAAGAAACATTAACAGTAATAATCCTTGAGAACTAGTTAATATAAAAAAATCAAAGACGGTATTTTTTGTTGATGCTGTGATGAAGAAAATCAATTAAATTGATTTATATTATGTACTCTTAAATTTAATTATTTCAGTAATCACTATCAAAAAATAAATTAATCTTTAAGTTCTAGCTAACTAAAACCTACACCATTTCTGATTCAGAGAGATGTAAATGTGCTATCTAGAGATATATGTCATGTCTGTGGATTTTCCACTCAATTTATTTCAGAAACTTTAAACTTTTGCATAATTCAAGATTATGGCCTTTATCTTGTCAAGCATAGCTCTTTGCAAATATGTACATGTATGATGAAATATTTCATTGGATTGAGGTAGACCCTTAAAGGTGAAATCACTCAGCCACTGTGAATCTTATTGCATTTACCTAAACCTCTGTATAACTTATCATCTTGATAAGAAATTCTCAAAATTAAAAAGTGAAAATGTGACTCAATGCTACCATTAGTGTTATCTGTTACTCAGTGTGTTTGTGACATTCATACAATGTAACACTTACCCTCATTGGCTGTATGTCCCTCCAATTCTCCTGCAACAGGAGCATTGATTGGATTAAGAGTCTCCTCTGTGATTGGTAAACCTCTGTCCTCAATGTGACGAATAGCTTCATCAGTAGCCATATTCCCAGTTTCTGGGCCCTCCATTCCCTCTTGTTTGTACAGGTCCTGGGAGGGATAGGTAGGTATATCATCAGTCTGGGGAGGGACCATTTCAAAAGGTTCTAACTCTATGGGTGGTCTGTTGACCTCCATGACATCAGCAGGTGCCATCTGAAGGGCAGCTTCATCTTGTTCTGCTACAGGGGCTAGTGCCCCAGGACCCCCTGGTGCTAGACTGGTACTAGAGATTCTGAAATTGGGAAGGCTTAGAATCAGACCATGAAGGGAAAATCTTTGTCACAGCTACAGTTAAACATGGTTATACTAAACCTTACTAGTCATTTATTTATATATAAACTGGTGGCAAAATATTACTTTTTCTTAAGGAGGTTATTTATCTTGAGTATATTTAATATGCTTTAAGTGCATGTTTTATTAAGAACCATATACATTGTTCCTTCTATCATTTAGTTTACTTTACTGTTATATGTCTGTCTGTCTAGTTGACTGTCTTTCTGTCTAGCTGATTGTCTGCCTGTCTGTATTTGTCAACAAACTACTTAAGCAGATATTTACTTTGAGTACATTTTCAAGTACCTACATGTTCACCAAGAATTCACACATATTGTACCATCACTTGGTACACATATCTACTGTTATTATTGTCTGTCTGTCTGTCTGTCTGGTTGCCTGTCTGTGTGTCTGTATTTGTGACTTACTTTGGCAGAATGACTGTGGTACTGGAGGCAGGTCTAGAGGGAACTCTGTCTGACATCACAGAGTCTACTGTTCCTGGTCTCTGAAAATACAATACATAACATACATTTCAAATTTCACACAAAAAAAGTAGATGTAATTTGATTCTGGCATAAAAGTCAACTATGGAACACTGACACTCCCATGAAAAAAAATCTGCATGACTTTGTCAACTCAAGCTTATCTACAGTAGTATAAATCTAGCTTATGTACCATGTATATACCTTCTGTAACCATCTTAATAATTTAAGATACCACCCTACACCGATATACTGTATACAGGATTATTTTTGCCCTGTGTTATTTTCATCCTTAGCTAACACTTGCAAACAATTTTGCCTGTTTTAAATCTGCCCACTTCACAGTTCTGTTTAAAAATTATACTGTTTTCTTTGAATTTGCCCCGTTTGAAATTCCCCCTACTAAGAGTAGGGCAAAAGTGGCAAAAATAAAATGGGGGCAAAAATTTCCCTGTATACAGTATATAGAACTACATGTATTCTGATATTTTACTAATTAGTAACCTGTACCAATTAACTTTAATGACTCTCTGTATATCTTACATTCTAGCTTTTTATCTGAAAACTTACTTCCTTTGATTGATTTTCAAATTTCTGTAAAAATTGTTAATGTATCACAACATTATTACAGTGGAGAATAATTGATTTTATATTCTTCACAAGAAGTGATTTTGCTGATCAAGGACAGCATTTTTAAAGTGACAGTTTTTGATTCATGTTACAACATCCTTCCCTACAAAAAATATCCAGACAAGGAAACCTTTAAAATGAGACACTCAAAGCAATGCCCCAGACAATCTGAGACTTTATTAAACATTGTGTGTAATGCTTGAAGTTGACATTTTATGTTCATACAAAAGCTTTAAAATCTGATCAGTACAGTTCTGTACCATTCACCATCTGACAAACAAAGTGAGGGAGCATTTTACTCTGTTGCCATACAACACACAGTGAAAATATACAGGTTTATACATCAATGGAACATTATTATGTTCAGTGTTTACCTCTAGAATTATTTGATGTTTGATTTTCAAATATATAAGCAACTAATATTTGCACAAGAAATAATGGAACACTTTTTGGTATCTCTCAAATAGATATCTGTCAAATTAATTTTACAGAATTGTTTGGTATGATTAATGATTACAATAGTCACTTTATGAAATAGTGATTAAACAAAGATTTAAAAGATGTTTTTTTTTGTTTTTTGTTTGTTTGTTTGTTTGTTTTTTTTTTTTGGGGGGGGGGGGGGTTCATGTTTTTGTGTAACTCTCAAAACTAAAAATATTTTACCTAGAATAATATAAATATCAAAACTGTACATGCCAATTGAATCATAACAATACTACATGTATTTTGCTCTACTATGCAATTTTTAGGCTTTTATATCAATTGATTCATTTCTAATATATATTATAATACATCTGTTTTGTACATTTTGAATTCAATTTGTCTCTTCATTTTCTCTTCCATTTATTATAATAAATATATATAAATGATTTCACTACAGTGTTTAAATTTCTTGGTTCCCTCTTAATGGGAAAACAGCACAAATCATATAGCTCTGAAAATCTACTTGTATATCTGTATATGGTAAAGTACAATCAAGGAAGTCATGATCAATTGCTTCACATGGAAACTTATAAAATTTGTATTTGTTGTTCATTTTGTTATGACATAAGCACACTTACATTTTGCATGGAGTCCAGAAGTTTTCCAGTCCCATCCATCTGGTTAATAAACTCCTTGTAGAACCTCATTTTGACCCGGGCATCTCTCACGGTCAGACGACCAATCCCTGTAAAGGTCAGTTCAACGTTCTTTTTGGCACTGACCGCTCGAGACACGGTGCTGAGGATTTCCCTTATACAGGTCTCTACCGTGTCTCTATCAAACGGACTCTCAAATGATAAAGCTGCAAAGTTCAGCTGAATTACTGGAATATTTCCTGCAAAAAAAAGGAGTTCCAAAATTATAAAGACTTCTCCAATTGTTGGGTTTCCATCAATCCTATAGAAAATGCTGATTGGCTAATGCATAACATATAAACCATTTATACATAGATTTCAAGATTCATTGCTCTGACTGGAACTGCCTGCCAGTCTTGCAAAATCTAAACATTTTGGAAATGACTTGCTTCAGATCAAAGACAAAAAACAAAAATATTATATAGAATAATTAAAACTAATTTCAGTGCAAATTGACTGAAAATATGTTAGGTGTTTATACAATGAAGTACTGGTAATTGTAAATATGTCAACTAAACTGCTAGACTAACTAAGGTTTGAAGCATTTATAGACACAGGGATATTACTTTAAATTTACCTTCACGACTATAATATTTTTGAAATATATTTTCTTAATATCTTTCTTTACTCTTCAATTTTTTATTGACTCAGTCTACAGAGTATAAACATCACAGTCTAAACCCTGTAAAAAAGCATTTAAAGGATTTAGAATTTAAGAAAGCAGACCAAGTATTCAATCTGAATGAGCATCAACAATTATTTTTACTGAAATCTAAAGAGCTTAAGTCCATTGTACTGCACCTAAATTCAATTATAAATCTGCAAGTTATTGAAGTTAATCTTCTTCTGTGCATTTTTAATACCAGGTACATGTTTGCAGTCTGTACCTCTTGTACACAAATAACCAACAGGGAATTATTTAATCTTAGACTAATTATAAATCCTGGATTTTCAGAAAATTCTGAAATCAGGTGTAGTGCCCGAAAACTAACTTAGTTTTGCTTGAAATTATCAGTTTTCACTGTAGTAGATACTGTCTAAATGGGTAAGTGTGTATATAAGAAGCTAATATAATTGAATTATTGTTTATTTTTATTCATTCATGTTTTTATTGTGTTCCAATTTCATATTTTTATTGTTTATTTTCAGTCATAATTTAGCATAGTTTACCTTACATTCTCCTGCAATGAGAATGTGCTGAACTTTTATAAGTTCAATTACCTGACACTTAATTTGTGTGAAATTTGAAAAAATGTATTGCCTATAAATGAAAGTTTAATACTAAGCAATACTAATAACCCATAGCTTTGATGAGTTTAAGAATATTTTATCATTTAAAAATCAGAAAACAACCTCTCGTACACAAACACCATCTGTTTTATTGACCTCATGACATGTTCCCTAGTAGTGTATTGTGGAGATTTAACTTTAATCGTTATTTACCTAATTTACTTTCGCCATTTTCACAGTATTTGTGTTTTTTCATACTCACTTATGTTATAATGCACTCTGCATCAAAATATATGATTAAACCCTTAACAATTATGACCAAATTATGACAAAATGGTCCCCTAACAAGTTAAATGATATATAACACTCCCATGTTCTAGACAATAAAAATATTAAAGATTTACTACCTAAAATATGGGGTATATTTTGCGTTATGCTGTTGCAGCTGAAAAATGGCTTTGTTTTCCAGTTTTTGTTTCAAGAGATTTACAATAGAAACTCTTAGTTATAGATGTCAAATCATTGTGAAATTATCCCTCTTTTATATGCAATTTACTGTATGTAAATCAACAAAATATTAGCGAAATAATGTTTAAATATGTGAAAATGCAGATACGTTATGAAATTTAATAAAATTCTACTGTTTGAACTTGCAGTTTAAAAAAATATATGTTAATGCAATACTCTTACTTTAGGTTCATTTTAAAATTAGAGTTAAATGATAAATGAAACAATAAAGAAAAGTTTGAGTGGATTCTTCGAAACTTTAGAAAATGACACATTTTCTTCTTACTGGCATAAAAATGTCCCAAAATTCTGTAGTGTCCGCAACACATGCTTATTCTGGAATGCATTATGTATTATATTTCTCTTATTTTACATGTAAGAGGCCAGTACAGCTACTAATCTATCTACCAAAAAATATCAGACTTTAGCTCAGTGTTGCTTGGAATTCTGGCAAATATATTGTGTTTTGTAGAGTCCGCAATGCTGTAGAGTCCGCAACAGCTTTTTAAATTCACAGTTTCTTCAAAGAAATGTAACATGATTTCAATTGATCATCACTATAATTATCCAAATATTCAATACAAGTATGTAAGGTTACAAAACTTAGTGGAACTATAACTTCATACTTTGAATAACACCCATAACGACTTGTTTATACATAATATTCAAAATCTTTCAATTGTCAGTCTTATGTTATATATTGAAAGTTAATTTTCATGTGGTATTTAAAACTGAATAAGTGGAAACTAAAGAATATATCAAGATATTAATTGTTAATTAATAAGTCTAGTTCTAATTAATACAGTTGTGTTGTGGACACTACAGTAATAACTATATACCAAGTTCATTTATTATTTTCACTTTTTATTTCATTAAATATTTTTGAAATGTAAAACACTTCTCTGATATTTCGCTCCTTTGATAATACAATTAGTTAACTGGATTAAGATAACAAATGGTGACTTTTGTACAAGATAACACTTCAAACTTACTGGTATATACATGTATATGGGTTTTATTTTCCAGGCCGGATAGCCATTTTTGACTAGCCTTTTTTTATTTCCCTATAATATAACACCATTTACTGTACATATAGAACTAGTTAGAGATTAAGATTTTTAGTTTACTCCATTAAAACCAAATATGGTGTCATATAGCAATATTTCAATATATTGTAGTGTCCGCAACAATTTCAATACTGAAAAAAATTATGGATGCCTCAGTAAATTCTTTAATTCATTGAATTTATCTATAAAACTATTTGTTATAACTTCTTTAATTGTATTAAAATAAGTAAAATCATAGACATTTTTTAAAACTGCAAAACAATTATACATCAAGAAATAATTAATGGTCCTTGTTATGTGGTTATTTTCATCTCAATAAACCACATTCTGCATCTTTTTATATGGTACATTTTCAAGAGTTGATCCGGTGGTATATAATTCAGCCTAGAAATGAACATTTATCAACAATTATTTTTATGAAAATGACAAAAGATTATTCTTATGGTTACTTGTAGTGTCCGCAACAAAAATGCGATGCATTTTCAAAGCTAGACAAGATACAAACGAAGATATCCAGGGTGTTATGACAAATGTATTTGAAATCTAGAAGTATTCAATTTAATTTTCACATGATAATTATATAGGTCTTATGCGCAATTGTAAAGGTAGATAAACTTAAGGAAGGGAGATAAATTGGGCAAAAAAATTAGCAAGTCATTAATGTGAATAAAATTTTTGTTTTCAAAGAGAACCATAAGATTTTTCTTTTATTTCACTGCAATTAGGTACATAATCCAAACCCGCAAGAAGTTTGGAATAAATAACTATCTTTAGTATTTTATTTTAGACATAACAGGTGTAATGTAGTGTCCGCAACTCAAGGTCTCGCCCAAAATTTGACTTCGCATAACTTTTTTCGTAAGAATGCTTATATAAAAAAAATTTGGGACTCATTTGCATAGGTATTGTACTTTCTAGAAAACATGTCAATAATATGCCGTTTGACTTTTTATTTTTTGGTCCAAGTGCAACACAATTAGCACAAATACTGTGAAAATGACGTTTATAAAGTAATTATTATAATGACAGTTTACATTTGTAGATACTGGTCAGAGACGGTGAGTCAATGCCATTTAAATCCTAGTGACGCTTTGAGAATTCACTCTCTTTGTACCAGATAAGTAGAGGTCCATTGTGTATTGGTCAAACTGAGCATTTGGGTCAATATTTCCAAAGATAGGTTATAAATACACCTTTATGGGTTATGCCAGAGAGATTTTAAAATTGAGTGTCAAAAGTAGGTATAAAGTTGATAACTATATTAACTTGAAAAGTCTTTTGAAATTGTTTTTCATTCACAGAAATATAATATTTCAACACTGTTAAGTGAAAACTGTTAATTTTATAAAGTGTGTATGCTGAGCATACAATTTTTTTGTTGGGGGGGGGGGGGGGGGGTTCTTCCTTCTTTTTTAAATTTTAAAGACTGCATGTATACTTAATTAGTGTTAATCATTCCCAAAAGTCATTTTCTAGGAGGGAAAAAAAACCCAAAGATTTCAGTACAAGGGTGTCAAAGGAGCAAATCCATTCACATGACCCATTAAAATATCCCCTTCATCTTCAGAACAGCAAAACATATATGATTCTTGATAAAATCGTACCTGGGACATGATATTTCACCGACTGAAGACCATGAGTCTGGGCAAATTTCTCAGACAACATAAAGATAGGTCTCTGCATCATAATAAATTTGTTATTTCCTATGTCCAGCTTTTTCTGTGTGAAGGTAAATGTTCCCAGCATAGGGATACTGACACCCTACAAAAAAGTAATACAAAGAATAACATGAGCATATCATAAAACAATAAATGTTTTTATTTAGGTTTATATGGCATTACATAGATAGAAAGCACTGTGTATACAAAACTGACATTTTCATTTAGTCATCCATAATGCAAGGAGGATGCATACATTGCTGGATAAGTCTTTATTTTATTATATATCATAAATCGGTGATTTAGCATTTAATAAAACTTTATATTGAACTTGGTTCTGAGATTAACATATAACTGTGGACAAATAATTACCTTCTGCTGGGACATGTGTTTTTCAATAAAATTGGAGAGATTCTCCCAAACACTGGCAACATCTACAAAAATATATTTAAAACCTTGATTAAAAACAAGGAAAACATTAAGCAAAAACATTAAGTTAATTCAAGTTACATTTATTAAAAGAAAGTAAAAAGTCTGACAGATATTAAAGAAAACTTGTTAAAATCAACAAAATTATATTCAAATAAAATATGCAAATATTTGCTATGCTTATTATTACTAAAAGCAAATTGTCTAAAAACAAACTGGTCTTCATAAATACACACTCAAGGGACTAATTCCTTTGACACCTGATGAAATCAGCAAAGGCATTTCAAGTTACTTCCAATATCAATTTACAGAGCAGAATTTCATGGGCTATTAGCTAAAGATATAATCCCTATAACATCAACTTATTTGTCACTAGCCTGTCTTGGTTTAAAATTGATTAAATACTGCAGTAGACAAATGTTATTAAGTTCTTTAAAATTATGTCAATTTCAAATGTAAAATCTTTGAGAAGTCTGTGCATTTATTTCAAGCTGTTTAGATCGAGTCAAGGAAAGGATAATTCCAAACCCAACTGCACACAACTCAATTTTCACAAAAAATAGAACAATAAATATTAAAATACTGAGAATAAGGCTAATAAATGAAATTTGAATTATTGATTCAATATAGGGCCCTTAATTTGTAAATAAAATAATCAGATGAATTGTTTTATAAAATAACATGGAATTTACTAGGAGTGAATGGTTTTGCTTAGAAAATGAAAATTATCTATTAATGTATTTTTAGGTCATGCTTTGTGTGTAAATATTTTAAAAGGCATGCATGTTGCCATTACATACAGCTATTAGTGATAAGTTTCTGATTACTGTCTGTGTACATTTGATGACATCATCAGAAACATGAAGAAAGAAATATAGGCATCTTATTCAACAATCATTGGACACAGCAATTTTGATGTATTCAGAGACTTTAACCTTTCCCTCTTTATATGGTATCAGGTATATAACATCAAGGTAACAGTTTAATGCTACAGGTATACAAAATATTGATACAATCCATGATATGATTCAACTTACATCCAATAACAAGAATGTACAAGACAAATCTCACATGATTATGCAAAGTGCAACATGCACATTCAATAAGCGTGACAGTTTTGTCAGTTTATGGCCTTCCACTAGGTGTATCTTGTTAGCAATTTGAAATGATTTATCTACAAATGCACATTCAATGATAGAGGTGTCCATCGACATCATATCCGAGTTCAATCATCATAAGTAAGGGTTCAAGAAATAAGTTTATTTCTCTTTTCAATGTATGATATATTTAGCAAATTAAGAGCCATCGGATAATCCTATATCTAAGTACTGTGAAGAATATCTCTGTGGCCTACATGATGAATATACCCCTGGTATCTTCTTGTATCATATTTGCCTTATACACTGTTACAGAAAGTTTATAAAGACTTTTTATCTTACCGTCTTCTGAAAGTTTATCCTTTATTAAAGAATATTTGTTCGACTTGGCCTCGGCCAATATCCCTTGCATTGGATCCGACATTATTCTTTGTATCTGTATATCACAAACAAATGTCAAAGTGCAACATTCTGCATGTTATTTACTCGCCATTAATGCATTTCATTGCAAGAGGTGTCCATAGACAAACGTTGCCAGGGAAGGTAAGAGCTCATTGGATATCCCGCCTTACGTCACAAGTAGAGCTAGTCCAGAATGATTTAAATATATTTATTATCTTTTATGAAATAGCAGATGACTGTCGATAAAAATAATGAAAGTATTCATTGAAACTTGATTTTTAAATGTTGAAGAATATAATAAAGTAAAGGTCTTGTAAATGTATTATACGAAAACAATTAAGAAAGTAAAATATAAAATATAAACCAGTAGACATGACTTCTCCGGTGGAAATTATACTTAAAAAAATGATAGCGTTGGATCATGAATATGTTCTCTTATATATCTCATTATCTGTATTTTTATGTAAATGGTTTATCACCGGTAGGCAAAAAAAAAAAAATAATAATCATACAGTAAAATATTATACCGGAAATATTGGAAATGCTATTTTCGCACAGGAGTTATCTTTCTTGCATTAGTGACGCGAAGCGTCACGAGATATTTCATTTCGAGGGAAATCTTCAAACGTAAACAACTGCGAAGATGATGTGTGGAGGAACTTCAGAGTCTAAGGCAGCAGATGCCGAAATCCAGTCGATCATCAATGAGGTAACAAACTGTCATATAATATACAATTTCTTATACCATCCACAGTTCAAAAAATGTATTTCCCAGAGTCTCAGATTGGTTTTCCTTGTAACAGGCTGATAGGTCATTGGCCTTAGGCGTTTAGCAGCTTTTTACTTGTATGTAGATAGTATGTTGATAAGTAAGACTAGAGGGTTACTTTTTGATTCGCAAATCCTGTTGGTAATTACTGTTCGATTTACAGTGCTAAAGGTGTAAGCTGAGTCTGAGAAATTTTTAAATAGTGTTCCAGCAGGTGCTCCGTCATCATCATGAGACTCTGACTCACATTAAGAAGAATGTTTCCTTATTCTGACCTTTGATCAGTGTGCATTGATCTTATATTGTTAGTTTTACCTGTCCCACTCATTAATTTCCACTCAACCAAAAATAGGTTTTAAAAAAAAATATTTTGACATGCATTGTATAAAATCATTTAAATGTATATGAAAAGCTGCTAGCTTTTATCTGGACAATGTTCAGAATAAATAATCTATAATAATTTACATGATAAAGAAAATTAAGGGTTAGATAAGCCATAACATTTGTTACTGATTATCCAGTATGATATACAATCAAAGGTTACATGTATGATGTATTACAGGGACAAATACAGGAGATTGAACTTATACTTTGAATCTTTATCTTTACATATGATTTGATTGCACTGACCAACAAAGACTTGATTTATTGTAGGTTAAGGGTGCAGTGGAGGACAAGGTCGGAAAGAAGTTGGATACCTACACACCAGTGTCGTACAAAACCCAAGTTGTGGCCGGTACCAACTACTTTGTAAAGGTAACAATTGCAGTCTTTCAATAATTGTAGTATAAATTTAAATGTAAATCAGAATCATGATAAAGATATGCCTAAATTGTGAGGAGGGAGAGAGAAACTATGTTTGCTATAATGAGCCTTCGTTCCTGCAGGTGAACATTGGTGATGAACACATACACCTGAGGATCTTTGCCCCTCTTCCTCACACTAACAAACCTAAGGAGCTGTCTGACTTACAGAGAGGGAAGACTGCCGAGGATGAGCTGGTTTACTTCTGATTGCACATGGTGATTACTACAGAATATTCCTTGGTAGGCAGTCCATGATCAAAAACTAGTGGATTCTGGAGTACCTTAATCTCAAAAACATTACGTACACAATTGTACTCCCAAATTAGAAAAACTGAGGAAAATATTTATGTCTCAGTGAAATAAAATATGGATAAAGATCATGGATTTTCTTTAATTTATGTCATTTTTAGATGTATTAATTTTTTTGTTAAATGTTTATACAGATACTGGATGTAATTATTGTGCAATAAATTTAAAATTTTTACACTCAGATTGATTGTTATTAAACCTACTTTTTTGTAATACAGACTTTGTGTTAAAAAGGTGTAATACCATTTTTTTTTTTTGGAGGGGGGTGGGGGGGGGTGGCACTAACAACCTTATTGCATCACTCTATGATCTCGATGACATGACATTAAATGAAAACTATGACATCTCTATTGTAATGGTTAGCAGCTTACAGGGGATTTGTTAAATCACAACTAAAGGTTATGCCCTTAAAAAGATTTGTATTCTGTAAAGAGTTTATTGCCTGATGATCTTGATTTTTAGGATAAATGATGTCAAATCATAAAGTAATGCTTAGAAAATGAAAATGTAGAAGTTTTAAGTCATTCCAATCAAAAGTACATACATGTACAAGGGCTGTTCAATAAATTATGTCTTGAATTCTATAACGTACAACAGAAAATATTTTACATTAACCTTGGCTTTCTCTCATGATTGAATCTTTAATAAATTGATAACCATTTATGTGACCATGCTTCATCATATAGTTTCATTGTGAGAAGCTGGAAAACAAGGGCTATTCGAGACACTGCATTCATTTGGTAAAGAATAAGTTAACAAGAGTGAAGTTATACGCTTCATGTAAAACTTCTGTAAAATTTGTTCAGAATGCAAAAGTAATATTAACTGAAATATGTAATGTTTACAGCAACCATTGTTTGTTTTATAGGCACTTGAGCAGATGGATTTCAATGATCAAAAATGATAAAATGGGCATACAAAATGGGTACCGTCCTTGGCGACAAGGACTTACAAAACCAATGTAATATTTGCCAAAATTCAACAAATTATCATTGATGATGTTTAAATTGACTTTAAGACGCATAGCAAATTTGGTAGGCATAATTTTGGGGGTAGTTCACACTGTTTTAAAGAAACATTTAACAATGAAAAAGCTTTGTACTCAATGGTCACCCTATGTTTTGACAAATGAGTGAAAACGACAGCGTGTAACAATATCGAAATAATTTTTTTTTTTAATCAGAAATTGTAGTTATCCACGTTTGTCTGAAATTCTGATAATGAAACCTGAATCCATTGCTTTGAACCCCAAAGGAAAATTTACAACAAGATGCACATGCCCAAATTAGCAAGGGTCTGAGAATAGCAAAGAATTGCAAGAGCACAAAGAAAGTTTTATATGCCATTTTCTTCAATAGTAGTGGTCTTGGTGTTCAGATTCTTATTTGGGGAGGCCGTTTTATTTCTGGATGAGTCTAGAAAGCAAAATTTTTGCAAAATAATCGAAAGTTTTATGAGAAGAAGGAACCAGAATCAGGAATCTACTACATTAATCTTCTTCATGACAGCGTCTAAACCCACACGTCCTGAACAGTAAAGGAGTTTTGGGGATAAATAGAAAGTTAATGTTTTGTCACACCAACAATATTCGCCAGATCTTTTACCCAACGACTTGTTTCATTTTCCAAACTCGAAAAAACACCTTTCAGAAAGAAAAAAACAAGTCCAGGAAATCATAGGATCTGCCATATTTCAGTATACGAAGGGCCATACTCAAAAATGTGTTCTAAAAACAATTAGGAATTGGATAAATATATTACAGACATGTGTTTCAATTAAAGGAGCATATTTAAGGGAAATCATTGAGACAAAATCATTGAAAAGCGTTTTTTTGTTTCTTTCCGAGCACCGAGGACATAATTTATTGAACAGCCCTCGTACCACTGTGTTATGACTATTAGGAGCAATAAACTCAGACAAGTTTGAAATCATTCTAAAAAAATTCAAAAATTGTAGCAAGGAGAGTATTTCAAAATCTCCGCCGCTCTTTTGAGTTGCTACCATATGTAAAAATCTTGACAATGTTTAGGATAAGGACAACAGATGACTCTGAACTTCACATTCATACAAGACATTGATGCCCTGTGGCAACGCACTTTGAAAAAATTACTGAAAAAATTTTTCAAAGTGCGTTAAAATTGGGACAAAATCAACGCATTTTGAAAAAGTTTTTCAAAGTGCGTTAAATTTTGGACAAAATCAACGCACTTTGAAATTTTTTTTTCAAAGTGCGTAAAGAGTGTACATCAACATTTTTTACGATGAAGACACTTAACGCACTTTAAAATATACGTTTAAAACAAAAATTCTGGACTTGGATTTTAATAATAGACAGCATTAATTTGTTATATTTCTTCCTAAAAACTGATGAATTGATCTACCCTCTTCGAGAACGAGGAGAAGACAGGTAGAAAATCCCTCAGCCCAGCTCTCTATCTTTCCTACACAAATATATGTATTTACATAACTGGTATGACATTGATATTATTTCTCTCAATAAATTTGAGTTAACGTAAAATAGATGAAAAAATTGAGATAAGTTTTCTTGAAAAAAAAATTATGCACCCTATTATATTAAAGAAGAGAGCCGCATAACCTTTATTCAAAATGCATCCACAATGATTCCTCAGAAAAAATGCATTTACATGGTAATTAAAACATCCTATTTGACATGTCTAGCGTTTTTATGATATCAAATTACAGATTTAGAAGTAATCTGACTGCATAACTTTTTTGAGAAAAAGTTATTAGTGAACGTGGTAAAAATTTCAGTCGAGTGAGTAATGTGGCTAAGGTTTATTTTCTTACTATCAAATAAATTAGTCAACCATTGTTTCATATATGTTCACGATAGATCGATAGATGAATATGATAGAAAAATAGATGAGAGAGAGAGAATTTTCATGGTATCATATGGAAAAATCATAATTGCTCCCTTTTCCCGAAAGAAAAATGCGATGCTTTAAGTCACTTATCGACACCTACATCTACCGAACTTATTAGAGACTGGATAAAATTTAAAAAAGGAAAGGAAAAAAGAAACGAAACTGTGCTGTTAAACAATAATTCCTCCATTATTTCTAGGACCCATTTCCCTTTTATAAAAGTTACGAGAACCTTTGGAAACAAGACAACTCCTAAAAATCTTAAAACGTCTGTATCTCCGATCCTGACGTCATCACAGAAAAGTTATCCGACCAGGTTCAAATAATTATTTATCATATCTAAAATATGTAAAATTTGCAAGAATATTGACCAAGCCGTGCGCATTTTTTTTTCAAAGTGCGTTAATATGGTCGACATTAACGCACTTTGAAAAGATTTTTTTTTTTCAAAGTGCGTTAACGTGGTCCCAAAATTAACGCACTTTGTAAAAAATTTTCAAAATGCGTAATTTTTCAAAGTGCGTTGTAACAATGCCCCCGTAGGGCAACACATGGCAAAGGTTAAACTTTCTAAAATGCAAGTCAAACTCCAAGATCAAGAGATAAAAAATGTTGGTACCTAAAGAAAGGTCTTGTCACAATGAATACACCTGTGAAATATGAAAGCCCTAGCACCAACCATTTAAAAATTATAGCCAAGGTTAAATTTTTTTTAGAAGTAAGTCATACTTAAAGGTGAAGGGTAAAAGGCCAAATCTGTTGGTACCCAAGGGAAGGTCTTATCACAAGAAACACACACGTGAAATATGAAAGTCCTAGCTCTTGAGAACATGTTCAAGGAGCTTGGCAAGGGACTCGGTAGAAGGAATTTGTATGGATCTACTATCCCAGACTTCTCTCTCTCTCTTTTAAAACTCGTCAGAATTTCACAAAAAGAACATTCTAATATAATTTATCTTCATTTATGTGCCTGTATATATGTATATTGTTAACATATAAACAGTGACATATAGGTCATTTGGGCCGGGTGTAAAAAACTAAGTATATTGTTGTAAAATACACTGTATAACTGTATAATACACATGTCACTATAATAAATAATTTACTCTCTCTCTCTCTCTCTCTTTCTCTCTCTCTCTCTCTCTCTCTCTCTCTCTCTCTCTCTCTCTCTCTCTATATATATATAGCACTAAAAATGACCAACGACACGAACAATAAAAATTGTCAAATTTTCGGGGCGACCTCTCCCTTCCTCAGGACAAAGAAAAGAGTTAAGAAGTCATAAAAACAAAGGAAACAGAGAAACAAAAACAACTAGCACTACTACTAAACTACGTATACCAAACACTAAATATATACAGTGTTACATGTTTAATTTGAAGTTTAAACAGTTGTGAAGAAAGAAATCCGGAGCGCTATGAATTGCGTCCGGTCTATCGGGTGTACTCTGGTGAAGTGCGATTTACATAATTGAACGAATTAATTATCGCTAATTAATTACGACCATGTAGTAAACCGTACACTTTCTTATTCTCTGAAAATAGCGTAACTATACATGATAAAAAGAAATTAAAGAAAGATAATATGGAAGGGCAATTTTAAAACATTAATTTGGATATATTATAAATTTAGAAATTGGATAAAAGAAAAAACAAAAATGTAAGCAATAAATATTTGCGTAGGTCATGGCCGTAGGAACCGGGGGGCACGGGGGGGGGGGGCGTGCCCGCCCCCCCCCCAATAATTTTGCCGAAATATAGATTACAATAGAAAACATAGCTTTTATACGCTTGTGCCCCCTCAATAAAAACGTCTGATGACCTTTTTTTTTTTTTTTATTTATTTATTTATTTTTTTTTTTTGCTTGTCAAGGAATTTTTTGTAGTCGATATAGTGCCCCCTCAACTGAAAATGTATAGCTGTGCCCCCCCCCCCCAAACTGGAATTGCTTCCTACGGGCCTGTAGGTTGTTCCAGAATTGCTAATGCGAATTAACGGTAAAGTTTACACTATATGGAGAGAATGAACTTGTTTGTTACAATCCGGGATTGGGTCTAGTTCACGTTCATCCTGGTGAAGTCATTTAGTTTGTTAATACCATTAGGGCGGAATGACTTCAGCCTTTGCATCCAGAACTTTTCCTTGCCTTTTCTCAGAGCGTCTGTCCATCTTGGATTATGGTCAATAACTACTACTGTCATGTCCTCCCATGTGTGACCTTCAAGGTTGAAATGTTCCCCAACGAGTTCATTGAGTTTTTTGGTCCTAATAGTAGAACGGTGATTATTGACTCTCCTGCGGAGATCTCCTGTTTCACCAACATACTGTTTGGAGCAAACTTTGCAACTAACGAGATAAAAAATATAATAGTAAAAATTAATTCAAGAAAAATTTATCAAAATCTCTAGGCTAGAAATAATTAGACTCGGCCTCGATCGTTAATTTAAAATTAAGGAAAATACGCAATACTATATCAAAAACTATTACAGAGCAATATGTGACAGACTCATGTTTTTATATATTATACACATGTGCATGGCAATGCATATTGCATGTGCATTTATTAATTGATCTAATTATGTATATATTTTTATTTACAGCACACTATTACTAACAGCTGAATCATATAATTATTCATTTAATCTGTAGTAGAGTGTATTGACTTTTAAATTGTTCTTTTCCAGAGAAGTCCAGAGTTAGCCTCAGGGCTGTAATTATATTCTGGCCAAGGTCATTTTGTATCTTTTAATTTCATTGTTTTTTTTTTTAGTTTGTCTTATGCTTTTGGATTGGGTTTTGTTTTTCCCTCCAAGTTTTCTTTGTTTTGTTTTGTTTTGTTTTTTTTTTTTTGGTTTTGTTTTGTTTTGTTTTGTTTTTTTTTTTTTTTTTTTTTTGTTTTTTTGTTTTTTTTGTTTTTTTTTTTTTTTTGGTTAATTCTGATTTAGCAGTGGAAAGCTATAGTCATATCTTGGTGATTGAGTTTTTCAAGTTGTCATAAACGACCTTTTGACATTGAGACTTATATTTCCACTTGCATGGTAAGTAATTCTTTCATACTAATGTTAATAGATTATTCTAATTTTATTAAATGTGAAATCTGTAATTTTGCACTTAATTCCTAAAGTCACTTTTCCTGGAGTAAATGAATAGTGAAAGTGAGACTGTAGATATAAAGTTATGTGTAAATAATACATGGATGTCTCACTTTTACATATTTTTAAAGTAAACTTCATTTTATGCTTAGTGTAGATATCTACAAAGTTGTTCATTGTTAATTTGTAGATATTGATCTGTCTGTCTAGTGTATGCAGCTTATATATGTGCTGCAGTATGACCCATTCCCATTTAATGGTATGAATAATATTGTTTTTATGAGCAACAATAATTAATTATGTACATATACATTATCAGGATAATTATTGTAAAGTTTTTATGATAAATATGTATTGATTAAAGAAGTGGGAGATTTGATTGTGTACATATCATATAATTGGATTATCTCCCTTTGATTCTGACACAACTATATATTGATTGTATATTAATCAATAATTCTATAGTTTTTATGCTGAATATTTATAATTTGTTATTTCATTACAGGGTTTCTCTACTATTACTGATTCATCATAATAAAGAGATCCGTCTTGTTTAAACACGAACCAACAGTCTTGTTGTTTTTCATCATCACCACACTATATATATATATATATATATATATATATATATATATATATATATATATATATATATATAAGTTTTTTTTCTTGGCTTCACAGCTTACAATGATTATGTACAACTAGTTATGTGAACCTCCCAGCCCCTCTAACACACAGGTACTTGTGGACAGGACCCCCACCCCACCCCCAATATTCAATCCGGGGCTTGTTGGACATTTTTTCACAAATTATATTTATTGCACTTATTCATCATGTGTGTGTAGGAAAAAATCGTGAAAACCCCAAAATAGTCGTTCCACACAAAAATACCCAACGAAAACATTATAATTTTTTTCCTATGGCACACATGGTGAATAAGTGTAATAAATATAATTTGTGAAAAAAAAATGTCCAACGGACATCGGGCTTGAATTGGGGGGGGGGGGGGTTCCTGTCCAATAGAAACTGCATGTGCTCTATCAAAATGATTCTGTGAACATATGTACATGAACATCTCAGGCCCGTAGGAAGCAATTTCACTTTGAAGGGGCACAACCATACATTTCCAGTTGGGGAGGCACTATCAACTACCAAAATTCCTTGACAAGCCAAAAAAAAAAATACAAAAAAAAAAAACGTCATCAGAAGTTATTATTGAGGGGGGCACAAACATATAGTAGCTATGTTTTCTATAGTATTCTTTATATCGGCAAAATTATTGGGGGGGGGGGGGGGGGGCAAGGCCCCCCCCCCCGGTTCCTATACGGCCATGCATCTATACAAAAGTCGTGTATCTATTTTAAAAGAAAAAAATACAACATTTATCCCACCTTCAGAATATCAACGTTTTGTGATATCTTTCCTCTTCACAAACCCTTGGATATGGTTTCCTTTACTATCACATGATTGTCTGATTATTTAAACACACTTAAATGCAGAGTGATCGAAGAGAATACTAGGCCTAATTCACAGAAAAATCCCCCCTCCCCTCCTGTGATTGTATTTTTTTTTTCTTCGTGCAAATGTCTTTTACGATTTGTCATACAACTCATACCTCATGCATATATAATAAAAATTTAAGATCAAAAACACGTGTCTATACTATTTTGACAGCTTTCGTATTTCGCGGAATTTTTTCTCGGCATTTTGTTCCGAAGGAACAGTCTTCGCCATCTTTGTTTACATTCTATCACGAAGGAAGGAAAGTTTTTCCAAAATTTGTATCATTTTGGTGCTTGGGAGAAGTGTTTACCAACCAAGGTAAGGCATGATAGACAACTATTATAACTCTACATTTATATTATTATTCTTTGCATTTGCCAAACCTAAAGTTTCCATTTAGTAAATCAGTAAGTCGGATGTATACCCTGGTTAAGTATATATATGTGTCACACGAAAATTCATGTGTGTTTTAGGGATATCAGTGGATATAATTGCAACAAAGTGGTCAATACAATGCGTTTTTCCAAATACCATTTAATAATTTGCATGAAAGCCTTTTTAAAGAACGAAACAGTAGAGTATCGGAAACAGTACCCGAGGAATTTCGGATGATTCACAGCCATATAAAATTGCAATGCATTATGACAAACATTATCAGTATACTTGTATACTTAACCATTATTTTATAATTCAGTTTTCTTTTGTCTGTCTTTTGATTTGTTATCTTGACTGTATCCCAACATGGTGATATGTCAATAAATTGAATTGAATAACTGCAAATGACAGTTTTAAGATGAAGATTTATCCCTTTTATATTAGAGAAGATAAGTTTAACGATGTCATTTTGTTGCACGAGAGTCTTTGACGTATGGATCTATCATTCTTACAATCACTGAAGTTACTGTAATCCTTGAATAGTCGCTCACATAGCTCTTGCTGTCTTAAAAGTTATCGACTAGTTTTAAGGATTTACACCAATATCTCAGAAAACAGTAAATATCAATAATTATCTGCCTGTCTTTTTCAGATGAACTCAGACTTGAGTCACTTGAGCTCAGTCCTTCCATTACTTTTGGAATCAGTTTTTGTGCCTTTTTCCCTGGTTGTGGTTGTGATTGACCAGAATCATAGCTTTATAGAGAACTCTCTGCTCAGGAGTTATCTCCCTCGATGGAGGAATAGGAAGATTAGGCAATATGTCTACGTGTGTTTGTTTGTAATGGCATTGAGTATAATGTACATGAAGCACCTCTCTGTAAACTTGGAACTTTGTATATTGACATTCATTACAATGATAATACCCCTGTCATTCTGGTTTCCAAGCAAGTCAAAGACTGACATTGTGTCTGACAAATGTGTTGGGACCCCAAAAGTACCAGTCTCTAACAAGTCAGTGGGTGGGTCCCCAGTAACACACATGGATCAGACAACCAGTGCCTCCACCTGCTGTAGGGCTGGGATAACTAAGTACCTGTTTCCCCTGTCTTCCTCCTCACCAGAGCCTCAATCTGAGGTGAATATTGAGGAGGAGCTGAGGAGGTCCTATGTGGAGGCCTTTAGGGAACTGTTTGATGAGGGGGAGGTAACTCAAGAGGAGCTTGTCACTGCCTTACAGTATCTCAACACACTCAAGGGAGGTAAGTCTGACATTCACCACAAAAAGTCTCTGTAAGAAAGTTTGTAACATGTATATGCTTGGATATGACAAAGACATTTGTATTTTTCTTGAGGATCACTGATAGCTTTCTATCACAGGCACTTGTTTCTGTAATAAATTTTTTACCCAGTAGTACATGTACATTGTATTATAACAACAAAAGTTATTTAACTCCAAATAACATGGAGCACCCCTTCCCAGAATTGTACTCATTTTCATTTTCAGAGAAAACACAGTGGGAAACTGTTTAATAACATTCTTTTCTTCTATAATTTATTTACAAAATCATGTATGGCATGCTTGCTTTAATTGTTTTCTATCTGCGTAAACAACCTCTGACTGGAAAACTGTATTCACATTATATAAATAGTGCACGTTTTTGAGGGTAACAGTTGAAATTGACACCCCAAGGAAAACCATTGTCAACCGACGCGTGAGCGGAGGTTGACAATGGTTTTCCAAGGGGTGTCAATTTCAACTGTTACCCTCAAAAACGTGCACTATTTATTTTATTATACTGAATGTCTTATTGATTTCGGGTGTCATAAAAAAAATTCGGAGATCGTCGTTAAGTTCACGCTTAGAAAGCTTTCAAACTCCCCGCTTCTATTTTTCTCAATAAGAATTAAAGCTTCGGAAAAGATTTACCAATCTCTTTATTGTTTGTTTGCTACTCAAAAAGTCCTTTATCATCTAAAGTTTGCACTCGCAAGGATGTTTCGTCTGTCGTTTGTTGTTTTCAAATAAGCTATATCGGACGCAAGCTTTTATTGACGTCGTTTATTCGGCTTCTTTCAAACGCACAACCGACGTTTTGCGAATTCTACGGTGAACCGTACGCGCATGATTTGAACGCATGTGATATTTTCGTAATGTTACCCGTTGTCAAGTGTGTTGCTAACGCTGAGGGTAACATTACGGATTGTTAAATGCGTCTAAACCAATCAGATTTTAGTATTTAACATGAAAGTATAATAACACAAAATGCTACATGTATGTACTAGACTCAGACAGAAAGCAAAATTTAAAATAAAAGAAACTGCCTTATAGCCAGTCAAAATACGTATAGATATTCAGCCAGATACAGTACACAGCACTTTGTGGTGTACGTGAAATAAATTTTCCAGTCAAAATAAAGGCAAGCATGCTATATATGGTTTTTAATTAAATGATAGTAGAAGAGATTATTAGTCAACAGTTTTCCGCTGTGTTTTCTCTGTAAGTGTAAATGACTGCAATACTTGGGAGGATGGAACAGTGTACTCCTTGTAATTTAATTGGATTGAGATACCTTGTGATATTATTATACTACTGGGTTAAAAATTTATTTTGGAAACAAGTGCTTGTGCTTTCCATCAACTTTAGAATGTAAAAATATACATAAACTTTTATTTGCTGAGGATTTATTGTGTTTTCACAGATGTAACTGTTACATGTACAAACATAGCATATACATGTTCATGTTAATGTATTATTTGATAATGGTACATGTATGCATCTCTCTGTGTTATCATGGTGAGAATTATTTGAGCAGAAATTCTATTTTATTTTGATGATATGAATTAATATTTTTGGATTCATGTACCAAGTGTTGTAAGTTTTCCAAAATGATGTGAAAGTACATTGAATTTTCTCAAGAAATATGTCTTGAATTTTTAGGGATAACCGCCCACAGAAGTGCTGAAAAGTTGACAGATGCAGTAGACCATATCAAGAGTATGGGAGGACAGAGGTCACGGCTGGATGACTCTGGGCTTCCACAAGATTATACATACGAGGAACTCCGACACATTGTGGTAGATGGTAATGGATATTCCCTGGAAGACTTTGAGAGAGTGTTGGAGAAGTGGTTAGAGAACAACCGTAAGTATGATTGTTACTAACATGACACTGTGAAACAGCCAAGGATTAATTTAAAACACCCAAGGATGAATTTATTGTTACTGTAACAGTAAAGATAAAGAATTGTCTCCCTTGAAATATGATACAATTATTGGAATTTTATTTATCATATGATGAAAAATTAATTGCAAATAAAAAAAACTATATCTGATCACAAGTTGTCTCAATGTAGGATTTCTGTATAAATTACTCAGTTCATCCAACTATCATTGAAATATTTAACTTACAGTATTTTTCTGTTATCTAGGTTTTCTCCCTTCTCCTGAGGAGTTTGTTGATATCCACCATGACATGAAAGGTATAGGTAAATAACAGTTTGATCATTCAGTGCATTCTTTCTTTTTTTTGCACACAAGAAAATGAAATAAAAATGACAAAGTAATAGTTCTGTGTGTGTACTGAAGATGTCCTTAAAAAAGCATTTGATCTTTGGTTCTTCTTTGATACATGTAATATGTTTTGTTTCATTAAATGATTACATTATAATAAACACCAAATGCAAAGTATATGAATAAGTAGTTAGAATAATCTAACTTTGTCTCGGGACAGGCCCTCACCGGGTCTGTAGGACATTTAACATTTTGAATATTTTTAAAGAGAATAAGGAATGGACTCTCAAATCAATGTTCAAGGATGAATTTTTTACCCATTGGTAACATTTAAAAGAATGGTTGTAAAAAATTTTAATTGTAGTGCAACTGGAGAGAGAGGTGGCAGAGACAAAGAGGGAGGTGGAGGAGACTCGTCACGAGATGGAGGAGACTCGTCATGAGATGGAGGAGACTCTGAGGGTGGTGGAGGAAACCACACAGGAAGTGATGGAATCCCAACAGAAGGTCTCGTCACTCAGAGAGAGGCTGCAGCAGAAGGAGAGGATCATCCTACAGAAGGATCAAGTCTTACAACAGAAGGATCAAGTCTTACAACAGAAAGACAGACTCCTTGATCAGGAGAGACAGAGGAACAGAATCCTGGAGGAGAGAAGTCATCAGCTCTCTGAGGGGAAGTGGCAGAGGAGGGTGTGTGAGTTGGAGGAGGAAATCTGTCGACTGTCCGCCCAGTCTGACCGCGCCAAGTGTAAGATCTGTCATGTGAAGGAAGTCCAGGTGTTCTTTACTTCCTGTAATCACCTGGTCTCCTGTCAGGGATGTGTGGACAGTCTGCCAGAGAAAGTGTGTCCTTTGTGTAGGACACCCATTAAAGGAACAGTCACAATGTTCTTTGCATAGAAACTATGCAACATGTAGATCTGTGATTTTGGCAGCTGTTACCTGTACTGGTAGTCATGTATATATGTACATATAACTATGTGTATCATATTCATTGAATTGGGTTGAATTCTTGTGACAAACCTTTCCCCAACTAACATTTTAATTTACAGTACTTGGAGACTGATGCATATCTTATCAAATGATATTAGTCCAATTGTTAGATGTTAACATAATTCTTTTTGACTTAAAGTTTTTGTAACAATACAATATTTTATGATTTAGTTAGGATATTTTCCTAGTTCAGATTTTTATTTTTCTATGAAAGTAAGTTTTTTTCCCTGGACAGTCAGCATTTTTGCTTGAACAAAAATTTTTTGTTAAAATCATTTCAGGCAGCCTTAATATCTATAACTACCTATAATGGGTCATAAATATGTGTCCAATCTAGTGGGAGCAAATTTTTTTATCATGATGAAACATTTTTTCTGATGGAGCAAATAATCAAATTTTTGGGAACAGAAATAAAACAACTGTAAAAAGTTATGCTTTGGTTTTGTATTACCATAATTGTCCGAGTGTTACTTCTAGCGATATGGCTTGATGGTTTTAAGTATATACAGGCAGAGATGTAAGTAAGGAATTTTCATTATTGCAAAAGTTAAATGATTTTTTTTTACTTTTGAAACGGTTTTTTTAACACCAAAAATGCTATTTTCTGCTAAATCATGTAAATTGTTTAATGCCAACTATTCATTATGTTTATCTAATATTATCTACCAATTATAATTTTTCAAGGTGTGTTATGTCTCAGAAAATATGTGCTGTAAGTATCGAATTGTAAATGTATACTAGCACAGAAATTAACATTGCAGCTATTGCTGGGAAAAAACACATAACCCTCATAAGTGGGTTATGTAAAAAAAATTTCTGCAATAGCTGCAACTGTTCCTTCCCGTACTAACAAAGAAAGAATGACATTATATTGTTGATATTTATCATTTATGTCTGTTGAATAATCCTATAAAGTAGGTTTGAGTTTGTTAAATATTGTATTATTGATATGTGCATCATTGTATATTTCATTGATTGAAAAGCACACTACATTAGAAATCTGTAAAGGTGGCTTGAAAAACCAGTCCTAACTGACATGTATTGATTGATGAAAGAAGTGGTTTTCACAAGAAATTTTCAATGGATGTAAATATTATGTATACAAGTATTATGTGTGACAAGAATGGCAATTTTAGCTTTGATTATTATTTACTGAAGACAGTATGTGCAATATATAATGGAGAGTGACTGTTTTATATGAGTGCATTGGACAAAGTGCTATCTTTTTCTTATCAGTATAAGGATATTTTATGTATTTCATTTCATACTAACAAATTTTAATTAGCTTATGAACAAAGTATGGATGTGAGTATAATTTTATTTTAAATTTGTGTCACTCAGAAATGAGTGAAATGTCTGCAAGATGTGGATTTGTGTAATTTGGTAAGATATGAATGGATTTTTTTTATGTATAAGATTATTGAATCAGAATACTGTTTATGTATTTATTTTTGCAGAATTTAAATTTTGGCATCATTGATGTAATCTTTATTTTCCAATTCAGAAATGTGTTTTCATGAAAACATAGAACATTGATATACTACAAATACTAACTCATGAGTGCCCCAAATTCTTCATTACATTTCATTGTGCTATTTTTTTTAATGCAGGGTATGCTAAAATATGTACACTTACAGTTTGAGAATACAGAGGGTGTTCAACAAGTTTTAATTTAATCTACTCATGTAGCACATGTAAATAAGTGTTTTAACACATCAAAATCAAAATAACACACAGAGCATACATACTTAATGTAGAATGATTTTTAAATTGTTTAAGTATTTTTTGATGGTATAGATTTAAATTCTGCGATGATAACAATTGTATAAAAAATTAAAGAGCATAAAAGATTACTTATTGGTATCATATTCTGCATCTTTACTACATTTTACTTTGTTACAAATATAAGTAAAATATCTCCTATATCTTGTTTGATCACCCCAACTCAGAAGTTATTATGCATTGAATTGGCAGCTTTTTATATAAAAAAAGTCTTCATGTTTACAATAACAAACATGTCTAGATATATTAGTTTATAACTATTCTGCTGAGGTTATTTTTAGCAAAGCCTGATTCCCAAGGTCTCCAATTATGCAATGATATTCCTAATATAAAGGTACAGAAAATGATAGTGTTATTAAGACATAAGAATTGTTGATTTTATTTATGGTATAAGGTACAAATCTGAGATATTTTTACAGAAAATGCAAAAGAACATATTATTGTTAGAAGAGTGGAATAATTTAAAATGTTGATACTGATAGAATAAAAATTAAATGTAGAATATGTTGGTAGAGCAATGCTGACTGTGCCTCAAATGTGCATAGGTGCAATATTTTTATAATGGATATTATTGCAGATCCCAGAACTGATGTGTTTATATACAAAATGCCGTCAGGCTGAGGTATACTGTAGCTTATTTAAAGATAGTGGATGCTAGTACATATTTAAGAATTGATTAGTGCTATATGCTGGAAAATTCTTTAATGAAGTTTCATTGTAAATACTGTAGATACTAGATTTAATCTTAGTCAACTTTTTAATCTAACCACACCCTGTTACACAAAATATTAAAATTTAAAACATTTGTTTTCCTGAAAGACTGAAAAATTTGTTAACTGCATGTTTAATTTTGTTTGGATATTTAAGTACATATTTTGTTGTAAATTTCCAATTTGAAATAATAATAAATCTTCTTGTGATAAGAAAAAAGTTGAAAGGATTAGAATATATACTGGTGTATACATACATTTGAAATCTTTATTTTAACTATGTTTCATTTTAAATATATAATTTTATATATCCTTTTAACACATGTAAAGTAAATTTCTTAACAGTTTATATGAGCCTTACTTTACACTTGGAAGTAGTTTAAAAGTGCTATTGTTTTACTATTTTATCTGTCTTATTTCATTTGAGATGAAATTAATTTTCAAATTCTTCTATGTATACTCTCCCTGTTCTATTTTGTTCTGTATTCATAAATTTTTAAAGCTTGTTTTTAGAAGAATAAAAATGACATCAAATTTAGGTTTGAAATTTACTATCTTCTCTCTCTCTCTCTCTCTCAAATCTTGTCCTGTAAATTTTAGCTAAAATATGAATTGTATATAAATTTTATAAATTAGTTGAGTTATTTTTATAATAGAAGTACTAGTGATGCAATAAAAAATGTGCATAAAATGCAAGAAAACTTGACGTGCATTTTTTTCTTTATACTGATCAAATTTAACAAGAGTTTTGCTCTTGAGAAATACCTGAGGGTGGTCCTGTTGTGTACCTACAAGTAGCTGTCCATCCGTCAAATCACTCATTTGACTTTACCTACAAGTTTGCTCCAATTTTGATGGAACTTTGCATAAAGAACAAGAAGATTACATCAACATACCCAATTCCTCACATTATGATTGAACAGGGTTTGCACTGTTAATTAAAAATAAACTCTTTTGAAATGCATCTACATCAGGTACATGTCCTCAACGCAAGGGGCCCTGGGTCCACTGTTGACGCGGGGCCCGGGGTCCCATGTCCGTAAGTGGACTCGCGACTCCTGACGTTGAGAGGAAGTAGTTAGAACCCGACGTATTTTAGTGCTAGATATACACTTTTCCAAGAGACAGATAAAATTTCCAATATTATTTCCAAATTATGTTTATTGCTTTGATTCGTTTATTAATTTGACAGAAATTTCTTTAGATGAACTTTTTAAAATCATGATACAATGATGCGTTCATTTTATTACCTATGTTTAAAATTTACATAATTATACATGTTTAAGTTAATCAGCTAGAATACGATGTGTCTTTAGATTAACAACCACAGAATAGGAACTGGGTGTGATATACATGTACATTTAAAAAGAACTAATCATGTCAAATTTACCAACTATGTACGACGTTTCTTTTCTAAGTAAAGTAAACTGCAGGTTAAATTCTCAAACCTTTTTTTTTTTGTATAATGACGACAATATATTGTTTTAACTTTAATGTGGTAATTTGTTCTGTATCTCATAAAACGTTTTTCTGTAATTTTTTTGTTCAAGATGGTTTGTGGCATGATTGAAAATATTAAACGTCAATTTACAAATATGTTCACACTTGGAACTAGGTGGCAAAGTAACTTAATAGGCTGCACATCAAAAACTCACTCCCACGCTGGAAGCTCCCGCCTTTACCGTATCTAGGATACCGCTACCTTCCTCCTAAAAGAAAAGAAAAGTAAAACTGTAGGTTCTCTAACTTATTCTGTATAATGATGACATAAATTGTTTTAGCTTTAATACAGTAATTTGTTCTGTATCAGTATCACCTACAAGCTAGGTTATTCTGTAAGTTTTCTTTTCAAGATCGTTTGTGACGATGAATGAAAACATTGAACGCCAAGGAGATGGGCGAACATAGCGTGCAGAAAGCCTATAGCTTCAGAAATATAAAAATCATGTTCAGTTTGTGAATTTAATATTTAGAGTAAAGTTCTCATTATTGAAATTTATGTAACTGTGATAAACAAAACTTTTCTGAGGAAAAATTTCTCGGCAAAATTTATTTTATTAAAAAAATTAATGTGGTATTCGTGGGGTTCGAACCCTAAGCAATAAAAATCCTGAGAATCATTTTCTTTCGAGACTAGCACGCTAACCACTAGACTACACAAGTCCTGACGAACAGTGGCATTTAAATCATGTTTGTGATATGACCCTTGACTTAATGGACTTCAAGTATTTCTCGAAAAGATGCGAATGTTATGTCATAAAATTATATTTTTAAGGTATAGTGGGTCTTTGCTCCATATTTTTGGTAAGCAAAAAATGTATATTTTTATGCAAACTTTGAGGATTAACTTTCAAAAAGGTGGAGCGAAGACCCACTCATATCGAAAAACAGTGTTATAGTATGCGAAAATGACTCTTTTTGCCCTCTTTAGTGTGTGTCTAATATTTCACAAGCAAATAATTTCAAACTTTGAGGGATTTTTGCAAATTGTAGAGATTTTACATAAAGTATATTTTAATGTTAGACGAAATATCAAGGAAAATTTTGATATAATAGAAATTTAATTTTTCATCTTCATGTTTGTCACACTGTGGGCTTATCGCTCGTCATGTTCACCCATCTCCTTTACAAATACCGTTATTATCAAACTGTGAACTAGACGACAAAGTAACTTTGAATAGACTGAACATCAAAAACTTACTTCCGCGCTGGAAGCTCCCGCCTTTATCGTATCCAGGATACCGCCACCTTCTTCCTTTGGTTCCTCTTCCTTCGGTTCCTCTTTGGGTTCTTCCTCTTTTGGTTCTTCTTTGGGTGGTTCCGGTGCTTCTTCTACAGCTTCTTGGACCTCTTCACAAGGAGAGGGCTCTTCAAATTCAACAATGTCGTCCTCAAGTGTTTTGCCTTTCTGAATACCCTCAAACTTGGCTGTTGGTTTCTGCTCCTCTGCAACTGTTTCCTCCGACGATCCTGCGTCTTCCTTTGTAGAATCCTCTTTCTTTTCCTCTGAGCCCTCGTCTTTTGTCTCTTCGGAACCTTCTCCTTTCTCTTCGGAACCTTCCCCTTTCTCATCGGATGATTCTCCTTTCTCTTCCGCTGACTTTTCGTCTGTTGGTTCTGTTTTCTCTTCCGATGACGTCACAACTGCTTTGTCAGATGGCTTGGGAATAGGATCGTAAATTCGTATATGTGCGTACTCATCCCCGACTTTAACCTTATAAATGTAAAATGATTTGTTATTAAGTATGTTTCAAATTATAATTTGATCAATAAAGTTTATAGTACTTGTTGATACTTTGCTTCCGATGCTAGCAAATGAAACTACGATTAATTTAAAACTTTTATAGAACTGCTTCTAGAGGTGAACTAAATTAAGGAGCACGAAAGGTCAAAATCAACAAAGAATTAGAATCATCGATCAATATACGAGTACTATATCAAAAGAAATAGTGAACTATATTAAGAAAAACTCAACAACTCAGTTAAGTTAAAAAGAAGAAAAATTTCCAATTCAATATGTATGATCGATGTACAGTAATTTCGTATTTGCATCCTCTATGATTTAGGATACAAATACGATTTGGGGAGGATGACATCCTCTTGCTACAGTTCATACTAGGAAGCGTGTATTGTCAGGCGGAACCTCTGTCCAAGTAAAGCAAGAAGGAATTGTGAAGTTAATTCATGAACACGAAAAATTATATATTCTAGAGATCCGTTAGTCCGAAATATCTGACGTTTTCCAGGCTTTTTTCACGTAAAATATTAAATCGTAAAAAAAAAAGCTATTTCGGACTAGAGATCCGTATAAAACGTTCTTTCGATAATGACCCAAACACCGTCATTTCGAGGATACAAAGAAAGCACTTTCATGGCAGTTCACCCATTGAAGAAAATAAGATCCCTCAAATTCCATATAGGAAAGACAATATTTAATTTTAGTGATAAAGTACAAGAGGCTTTCAATTCATAATGCATACTCCCAAACATCGTAGCAAACCACGGCCAAAATGTACGATCCTCTCCCATGCTAGGAGAGAGCTATATGCGGACTCCGGACCATGGCTTGAGACGATGACTCCCAAAGAAAATTATCAATACTAGTACATGTATGTGTTAAAAAAAAATACTCTCTCTATATAAACTGGATTTATCTTTTCTTAATTTTCCCCCTGAAATGAATCGTTGTAGGCCGTAAAACATACCTTAATGAAATATAAATTTGCTGCAACGACTTGTTTCCTGAAAGAGACGGCTTCAAAGGTATCCAGTTCTGTTCCAAATTCTTTTTCCACGTCAGCTTTAAACTACAATAAAAGAATAAAGTCTATGCTCAAATCATAATAAAGTACGCACATGCACATAGACGAACTTTTAGATAAATGTATAGTTTAAATTTGTGTAGCAAACAGGATAACGCTGACGTGAATATACATGTATCAAATGATAAAAAAAATTATTTTAAGTATAATTGGTATTGCAGATATTTGTTTCTACAGATAGCACTTCTTTAACACATAATGAAATACCTTTTCAGCCAGAGCTTTGACTTCCTCGTTTGGTACATTTGTCTGGGAGAGTTCCCCAGTAGTTGGTTCCTGGTTCTTAGATTTGTTGCAACCCATTTTGAAGTTAAATTTCCTGAAACATAAAATACCGATATAAGAAAGATTAATATTCCTTGGCACCAAATTGTGAGCTGATTTGAATAATATCCCAAACATCCAGACTTACTTGAATTTCCTACAAAGCAGCGACGAAATTCAGAGAAGTTTGGGCTGAGAAACCAATGTGGCACCTGAGGATGCTGTGTAGACAATGACTTTGGAATCCTCCTCTCTCCTATACAAACATGTCGGACATCCGTCATTGTTCAGGACCTGACCAGGTTGACGTATCAGTGTTATAATGTACGGAACATTCAATGTCCGCATACGACACCGAATTTATGTGTATTCATTGTACTATCCCTCATACATTGAACGTTGAACATCCTATTGGAGATCGACCGCGGTGAACGATTTGTAGTGAAAACTGGGTGTTTGTAAAAAGAAAATAAAAAAAATCATAGCTTTAAATCTTCATCTTTAAGTTGTTATTTAGTTTGATCTGAGGAACTTTTAAATGCATGTATTCTATATATTTTTAAAGAATATCCATTATTCACTGTATGTTCAGAAAAAAATTCTGAATCCATATCACCCAGAGTATCATCACAAGTCTTTGGGTGGTTGATTTAATATGTATACATGTATCATCAGTTTCATTTTTTCTAAGATCCTCTAATAAGATTTATTATTATGGTAATGTGCTCGGTACAATACTCACACTACAGATTCAGAAATTAGACATGTTTTCATCCAAGAAGGAATTAAAACAGAAGCCGACAGCGTGTAAATTTTAAATGTGAGTAGACATGGACACTACAAGGGGTCGTCAGAACTGGACTAAATTTAGGCTGAAAATGGGTAGAAATGAATTTCGCACCTAAGTTGATTCTAAAAACCCCACCCAAATTTACTTTCATCAATTACAGTTTGACAAAATAACCCCCAAAAAACCACTGTCAATGGAGGTGCAGCCGAGGTTGACAATCAGCATTGTCTTGGTTTTCGATAGATGAAATTTTCAATGTTGATTCCTGAACTACATGCAATATTTGTTTTATACTGAATGGTTTAAACAAATAAATTTAGCGTTAAACGTATGTGCATATATTCCGTGCAGTCAACATTTTTGTATATCCCGTCGTCAAGTAATATTGACTGTTGCTAAGTTCCATCACGCTGGAGGGCGTAGCTTTTTTTTCATTCAGAGGGTAATAGTATATAAATATTGCATGTAGTTGAGTGAAACATTGAAAATTTTTACCCCAAGAACCGAGGTTGAGAATGGTTTTCTTGGGGTGATTTTTTTCAATGTTACACTCAACTACATGCAATATTTATTATATTATACCAGTGGCGGATCCAGAAGTTCTTGTTGGGGGGGGGGGGGGGTTTGAGGCCCGTACGGCCGAAGGGGAAGGGCATGGGAGGGGGTGTCCCCCTCCTATTGGTTGGGGCTTGGGGGGCCTCCCCAGAGAAATTTTTCTTAAAAATGGCTCCAAATGGTGCATTTTCCAGCATTTTAGATTGAATGAATTAGTTTTTTGCCACTTCTTTTTTCAAGACCGACCTACCCAAATTTTCAAGAATTTGAACAAAAATTAAAACTTAACTTCCATGTAAACATGAAAAATGATACTCTTCTAAAAAATAAATAAATAACTGTAAAATCTGATAAAATTAGAAATATCGACATTTGATATATATATATATAATATCCAATTCTTTATTTTAAAATGCACGACCAATGTGTCACATGTGAAGCTCTGAGTATAAAAAATGCAACTGATGTGCAATTTCCCAACACTAAGAAAATTTGGATTTTGTGTAGAAACTCTTATTATTCTTTTCAACCACTTGACTATACTATTTATATAATTTGCAATATAAATAAATAATGATATTTCATATTGAAGAATAAATATAAATTATTTTGGGAAAATTCTGAAATTATTGCTTATTTATGGAGGGGGGGTAATTATAATTTTTAACATAAATGCACCCTTTAATTCTATTTTTTTTTACCCACTTACTAGCCGAATGTTTGAAAAAAAGTCTTGAAAGTCTCGAATGGTCTACTTTCCCAGTATAGTTATGTCATGAAAATATTGTATCAGGGACGTTTATACTATAAAATATACGTCCCTGATTGTATTAATTATTTTTTTTCTAAATAATAATAATCACAGTTTATTCAAGTAGTTCAATAAAGTAACATTCAATTATCGAAGAAAGAAAATTCATGAAAGAATACGATACCGTAATAACTATGTACAGTTTCGGTTGTTAGTGTAGTTTCGGTTGTTAGTGTATGACCTTGTGTCATCACTAGCTGCACGGACTAGCATGATCTCTGTACTGTTGATTACTTGTGTATTGTGTGCGCTCAAGCGGAAAGGGATTTCTTGTGGTGGCTGTATATTTCACCTCTTTGTGTAAAACAATGGGCTTGGATAGAGTCTCAGTTATGAAAGATATTGTTAAAATGACACTTCTAAAAATTTTTTTTGGATTGGGCGGGGGGGGGGGAGGGGGTTTGCCGACCCCCCCCCCCCCAAACCCCCCTGAATCCGCCACTGTTATACTGAATGTTTTATACAAATACATATAACAGTGAACTGTGCGCGCATAAATTCTGCGCAGTACTATTACCCGCTGAATGATGAAGCCACGCCCTCCAGCGTAGCAACAGTTAACATTGCTTGGCGACGGGTGATATTCCAAAAAATAATAGTGTATTTTAACAAATGTTTCTCGACGAACATGACGAATCAGATTCAACTAATTTACATGAAAGTATAGTATTGTTATTTAACAAATGTTTTTCAACGGTTCAGATTCATGTAATTATATAATTTACACAGAAGTATAATATCACAGAATAAAATACAACGATGCTAACCACTCGAAATACACTAGGTGTGCGTTTGACTCAGGTTACCAAACGAAAACAAACGCACAGGAGGCTAAGAAATCGAACGCATCTAATAAGTAAAGAAAGATAACTCTTTTTTTTCCTGCACTTCCGGTAGATCACATGAATGAATGAAATGAAAGAAAGATGATGAACAGCTGATTAATGAAAACAATGCTAGTTAAATCAGGATCCGCATGTCTCCGATGCACAGTTCAGTTTAGCAGATCATGAGTTACAAAGATAGCATCAGTCCACCGGAAGACACGGATGGGGATCCAGGCGTTTACAGGAATATCCCCCCAGTAGCACAAGGTGACGCTCAAACAGAAGGTGATGATGGGCAGTTTGATTTCTCATTCTCGACTTCTCTGGTGCGGGATGCATCTGAAAAATGCAAGAACATTGCTCACTCAATTAATTCTTCACAAAATAATCAACGCGTGATCAACGATAGAAAACTGTCTTTCTGTAAAGAAATAGCTGGTAAAAATATTTATATGATAACTAAGCCTAGGTTTAGAAGTTTACCCCTCACACTCAGGCTTCAGTGGGATACTATGCTCAGCTATGCTATTTTGATTGACTTCTTCACTGAAATCGTCAATACAAATATTTTACCTGAGCAGAAGTATTTCAGTGTTACCCCCACTAACTTTTCCTGAACCAAATAAGGTTACTGTTTCATTATGATATGAGGCAATGTACTTCTCAAATACACTGTGATTTCCTGTCACACAGAATCTGTCCTCAAATAGCATGATTTCTATGTATCACAGTTGTTTTCCCATTGCACACATCCTTAAAATCTTATACACATTGGCAAAATACTATTATTACATGTGTCTTGTTCAGTTCTTGTTTGTAAAGATACAATGAATTGCATACCAAGTTCTGAGTGCAGATGCATATGAAAGTATAAAATAATGTATTAATCTCAAATGAATTTAAAGAACATGGACAAAAGAAAAAGTAAATTGAAGACAAATTTCATTTGTGCAAAGATTTGTTTTATTTTGATTAGTAATTTAATATAGGGTGGCATTTGTAGAATTTATCTCAAAAATATTTTATTGCAGAACGGACTCATCTCTTACAAGCCACAGTGTTCATAGAAGATGCTGCTAGGGTGAGTAAAGAGGATCTTCAAACTAAAGAGATTAAGTAATTAAGTTTATTGTTTACAAACATTAATTCAACTACATACACTTATTTTGCTGTGTTGATATTTCAGTATCGGGAGATTTGCCATCGTGTGGACAAGAGAGCTCTACAGATCTACAGACTCTACCATTCCAACCTTTTACAAAGGTCATTCCTTAGAGAATTTTTCTTTCATGTCACTCTCAAACACACTCGCATTAAATAACTTTGTCAAATCAACAATAGAATTATTTTTTTCCCAAAGGTACATAAACAATAAAAAAAAAGTTGTTAATGAGATTTCAAATTAAAAAGTTAAAGTCAAGTTTTCTTCTCCATTATAGATCCAAAACATAAGCTTTAATATATGTCAATATTTCAGGAGCCGCTATGCCTTTATTTTTGTGCTCCTTTTCCTGGCATTCTTTGAATTCCCGTCCTCTCTGACCTGGACGTCAGACATTCGTAACAGGGGAGACAGAGTGGATGTTCCCTGCGGAGTCACAGAGGGGATAGAACTCATCTGTTTACTCTTCTTTGTGACAGATGTCATAATAAAAGTAAATTCTTAATTCTTTAAAAAGTAATCTACTTTTTTTTTTACACAAGAAGTAATTATCCTAGTCATGTTTATTTTGAGCTTATAACATACATGTGATAATTTTTAGACCCAAATACTGTACAGGGGTCTTCAAAATACTGGAATTTGGATGAAAATACTGTACATTGTTCATCCAAAAACTGTACAAAAAATGTACAAAATATCAACCAAAAATCAAGAGGTTCATTTTTTATTAAAAAATTTCAAATCAGCGAACAAGTGTATATAATTACTGGGGAAACTTGATTTCACTTTCATTATGGTATTGAAATCCTAACATGAAAAAATTCAAAAGATATTTATGAAGAAAGATTATATTTATTTATACTTTCAAAACATGATCAAGGGATTTTTTTGTTTGTTTTAAGAGCTGCTTTAGCATTTTTGAATTGTATATGTTAACCACAGTTTGTGTAATTTGATGATGACATTTTCCAGTACTGGTTGATTGGCTTCACTCAGTTCCGTAAGAAGAAGTGGATGGTAGCTACTGTGTTTGTTCTGGGGATTTCCCTCGTAGACTGGTGTGTCAGCATCAGCTTCAAATGTAATGAGGTCTGTAAAAGTGTAATAAGGTTTGTAATAATGTAATAAGAAGTATGTAATAATTATTTGATTAGGTTTGTAAAAATGTAATGAGGTCTGGAAAAAATATGATAGGGTCTGTAGTAATGTAATGAAGTCTCTAATAATGTAATAAGCCTTGTAATAATGTATTGAACTCTGTATTAATGTAATTAATAGGCTTGTAATAAAATAATAAGGGTTGAGATACCATATTAAGTCTAGTAATATGATGAAGTTTGTAATAATGTAATAAAGTTTATAATAATGTCATGAGGTCTGTAATAACGATCCTTATAAATTTCATTGATTCTGATTGATATATACTGATTTATTCTGTCTGATTTATGAAAATTAAAGAATAAATTATCTAACATTACATGGATATGAAGTAAACTATTAAAAACCAAGAAATTATAATTAATTTTCATTTAGCAATTTTATAATTTATTGAAGAAGGCTACTTTATTCCTTGTTATCTATTGTAGGCAACTCGATTTCGAAGAATAATCCGTCCATTTTTTGTTATAAACTACTCGAGCATCATGAAGAAGACTGTTAAATGTCTGCAGAGGACTTTACCTGAGGTTATTAGGTAACTTGTTAACATATATTAAGGCTTATAATAAATGTCAAGTAAGACTGATGTTTATTTTGTAATTCTTTTGTCTCTTCATTGATCAATGCACAACATAATGTACAGGTCAAAGGGAGATAATTTACTTCATAATGTTTACTTTCAGTGTCTTGCTGTTGCTTGGATTACATCTTTTTATATTTTCACTGATTGGAATGTTGTTATTCCCTAATCCTAAGGTACAGGTTAAACCCACTTCCTACTTTGATGATATTTTTATAAATTTTCCATCCTTTTCTTCAGTATAAGTATCTTTATTGTTTCAGCCCTATGATGAGATGAGCAATATTACTGATGGTGTATCTGCCTTGCTGTCAAACACTACCACTCCCTCCCCCTCTAACTCTACAACTGTGGTAATTAAGTCAAGTTTCATTCCTAATTCTTAAATTTTGTCCTGTAAAATGTGTTTTCATTCAACACTTTGCATCATAATCCAGTACAATGTAGAACTTTGTCGGACTGAACCATAATTGCTCATCATAAATGTTGTTGAGTTATATGCACTAGGTAAAGGATGGATTCTAACAACGGTATTGCATTGTTTATTAATATCACTAAATTTTATTTCTAAGATAGGAGAAGGTGATAAATATTTCCGTAGTTTACTCGACTCCTTCATGAATCTCCTGGTTCTCCTCACAACAGCCAACAACCCTGATGGTGAGCAGTAAAAGTGTTTCTTCCATTACTTAATTTAATTTCAATTATTTAGTTTATCCATAATTTCTTAAAATAATCAATCAAATTCTGTTTTTCATTTATGAATTTAGATCGAAAAGATGAGCTCATATTAAAGTCATTCTTTTTTTTCCCTATTCAGTAATGATGCCTGTATACCAACAAAACAGATTGTACTCTTTATATTTCATCTTGTTTCTCCTTATTGGTAAGAATCTGTTTTATTTTAGAGATACATGTACATCATTTCCTGATAAAACTGCTCTATAGAACATTTATTTAAAAAAATACAATGTAACGTATATACTCGCCTATAAGTCGGTCCGCCTATAAGTCGGTTGTATTTTTAAAGCTTAAATTGAAGGGATTGACCCACTAAAATACCAGTCTTTTTATAACTCGCGTATAAGTCGGATAATGAGTTTTGGATCAAAGTTTAACTCCCAAAAAACTGACTTATAGGCGAGTATATACGGTATTTGTCATGCCATTAGTACATTATAACAACACCAAACAACAAAAGCAATTAGTGTTACACATGTATTTTATGCATGCATAAAAGATTTAAAATTCTGATTTATTTTCATTCTTTTCTTGCACCCAGGGAACTACTGTTTTATGAACATGCTTCTGGCTGTTATTTACAACCAGTTCCGAGGATATTTCCAGGTAAATAAGAAATATTTAAAAAGCATTTAATAACAAGATTGAAACTCAGACTAATCTTATTTAACTCTAAAATCTTTTTTGTATCAGTTTTTTTCACTCTTTTTTAAGCATAGTTTACAGAATTATTTTGTGGTGTGTTGATGCAAATCTACTCAATATATTGCTCTTGCTTTACATTCTCAGCCGGACTTAATTTGCAGTGTACTATACATTATATTTGTCACACATTATTGTAGACCTCGATGCAGTCTGATCTTTTGAGGAGGAGGGTTGGAGTAAGAGCAGCTTATGAGGTCCTGAAAGAGACGAACACTCACTCCAACATCTCTCCCTCTGAACAAAGGTTAGAAAATCAGGGAGAAGGGGGGATTTTTATGGTATGTTCTTTATAAATTAGTGAGAAATTACTTGTTAATTTAGAAAAATGCTCTTTTGTCAGCTGCCAGTGTTTACCATTGTTTTGATTTACATACCATTAAGTATTGCTTTTTTTTATTGTTGCATATGAATAAGAATTTATATCTTCCAAATAATTGACAAATTCTTATCTTGTTGTTAACGGAGGCTGTTTACTTGTACTTGAATGATTGATGCTTGGAATTGAAATGCCAGGTATTTCTGTTAGATGGAGAGGCTTAGTACAAACAATTTTTTTAACATATAAATTAAACAATGCAAAAATATGAAATTATTAGGTCTTTTGATGTCATATTGAATAAATATGAACAGAAGGAGTAGGAGTATGAATTGATTGTTCCATCTCTGTTGTAGATATGGTGTTTCTCTGTACAATGTGAAAACCATAGTAGAACATGCCGATTTACCTCAACATGTCAAGTCAGCATTAAGAACAGTGAGTTGTCTTTTGTTTTCTGCACATGATCCTTTAGAAATTTTGCGAGTTCATATTATCTGCCTTATTAAATTTTTGGTTTAAATCACTGAACAAAATTCCATTATTTTTGTAGACTAATTTAGTTCCTAAATACTGTAAATTTCTTATTTTACCCAAGTACTTATCACAAAATGACTCTTAGACGTCAAATCGGGAGAAAATAATTCACAACTGGATGATTGATCAAGAGATTTTACTATTTCAGCACCATAAAAATAAAAGCGAGTAAATTTATTCCATGAGTGATGCTTCTTGCAAAATTACGTGATAATTTATTCTTCGTTATATAATTAGGAATCTTCAGTAGATGGATGAAAAAGAAATAGTTTTAATGCTATGCAGATAAAGTTTTAATCATTATAAACAAAGTTTTAATATAAAAGTTAAGAACTTCCTGCTGAAAAAAAAAACTGAATTCACTCTCTTGAGTGATTGCTTAACAGTAAAATTCAGTTATAAGTAAGTCAGAAGGACTTGAATTTCACTGCCTTATAACCGAGAATCATTATTTTCAGTATAGGGAACTTAGTGTAATCTCTTCTTTGGGATTCCTTAAGGTGTCCTGATAACCAAGATTTCCTTATAAGCGAGTTCTTTATAACCAAGTGTTACTGTGACTTGTTGAATTGATGACTATGGATATTTCTGCCTGTAGGATCTGGATAGGAAGGCAGTAATGGCCGACAACTATCTCTCTCTGACAGAATTCCAGGCTTGTTTTGATGCCATTGGAATAGACCCTCCTCAGAAACAGGTACAACTACTGATCCTGCCTTTGATTAATGCTTTTGCTTACTGAATTTCATTTCTTAACTTGTTTCTGTGAATTTGATGCTTTGTTAACAGAAACCAGAGATTCGATGGTTCTCGAACCCCTGGATAAGAAGGTTACAGAGATGTGTGGCACACAGATTCTTTGGTTACTTTGGCAATCTAGTCGCCACGGCCAATGTTATTGTGATTGCAGTAAGTGATTTTAGTGTTTAATGTTTTTTCAAATTCATGCAGCATAATTATGGCAGTTTTCCTTTCTTTGCGGAACTTTGTGGTTTATTTAAAATAACAAAATACTAATTTCAAAATATGTATGCATGTGTTCAAGGCCCATATCTTAAGTATTAACAGTAACTACATAAATTGCAGACACAGAAATTTGAATGCTACTTTTGAAAGGACAAGTTGAACCGCAGGAAGTGATTGATAACTAATATTTCTATTTTCACTCCAGGCTGAGCTCTCTGTTGAATATGATAAAAGTTTGGGTGGAAATACATCTAATCTGAATGTGAGTAAATAAATAAATAATTTTCTTAGTGTTTTATAAACATGTCAATTTTATTTTACACCCAGAGTGATTTTTATGCCTTTTAGTTGAATAGATATAACAAATTACATGTACATTTATAATGAGTCAATATTTTTTGTCCCAGGCACTTTGCTCTTAGCATGTTTTACTGTATATCATTAAAGCCTTCATTTCTTAAACATGGTATAACACCTTGCCATGCATTTCTGTTGCAGATTGTGAACTTTACTTTTGTGATATACTACTTGGTTGAACAAGTCGTTAAGTTTATTTGTCTCGGAGGGAGGAGATATGTGTCAGAATACTGGAATATTTACGACGGCATCATTACTGTGATACTTGTGGTATGTTCGAATATTCTTCATGTTTACAAGACATTAAAATATGAAAATTTTAAAAAATACTTTTAGACAGTTATGACAGAGATTGATTTAAGTCTGGTTACATTCTTTAATACATGTAGGTTACTGAGATTTTTGCCGTCGGATATTACGGGTTTCCACTCAGGTAAAAATGACGTAATTCACATTACTGTAGTTGCATGTTCGTTATTACTGGAAGAAGTAAAAATATTTGTTTTATATATATGAGCTTTGTGTTATTGTCTTGAAAGTTAATGTAATGTATAAGTGTCTAGTATATAAGTATATAAAGTATCATGTGTAATTCTTTTACAGCGGCTCCAAACAGGTTCATGATACTCCTATTGTGTGGAATGTTGTACGCATCATCAACATTCTCATCCTGTTCAGACTGCTACGCATAATACCTAACATAAAGGTCAGAGTTCACAAGCTTTTTTTATTATGAAGTCTATTTACATGTATAGTCCCTATATAATCTATACAAATGCAAAAGGAAAGGTTCATAACGCTACAAAATTCACTAGAATTGAAGCCATATAAAAAAATGATATTCACTGGAGGATCAGTGCATTGTGACGACACAAAATGGCACCTCAAACAATGTTGTAAACAATTAGTTGCAACGGATAGAGCCAGCTGTGTATCTGAGCAAGAAAAATGTTTCCCAAGCCTATCGCCAGATTATTTTCCAAATTAACATTCAGACATTTCAATGTCTTACACACAAAGAACAGAAAACACAGAAGTTCTAGGGTCATTTTTAATCTGGTTCTATATTTTTTAGACTGTACCCTTTGTTTTTCCAGGCTATGACTATTGTAGCTGCTACACTGGTAGATCTAGTTAAGAATTTAAAGGCATTTGCTGGAATCTTAATTGTGAGTACAAATCAATCATTAATTGTCTCCCTTGAATTATCTGTTTTCCCTACTTAATAGTAGCAAAATAGCAACAAGTTTAAAAGTAGCATAATTAGGTGAAGGCAAAATGTTCAGCTTTGATTCACGCAATTGGATGTGCTAGTACTAATATATACATTGGAAAAGATTGATGCATAGATTATTTTAATGTAATTAATTATGTGCAAATGTGAAATTCCTTGACATTTTTTGATAGTAAAGACTTGATTACACATTTACTTTTCTTTTCAGGTTATATATTATTCATTTGCTATACTTGGTATTGAAATCTTCCATGATTCTATCAAATACAACCCCTCCAATGACACAGGGTAAGGCCATTTACAGCATGTTGGAAAATAAATGTAGTCCATATATGATGTGAATCTTATGCTGCAGTATTTAAATTAGGAACTTCCAAATGGCAAATTTCTCTCAAAAACAGTAAATTATTGATTTTTACAAACATCAATGAATTATACAGTATCAAGATTTTCTTCAAATCTGAAAATCGACTAACAAAACATGATTTTACAGATTTTATTTCCATTAATAGGTTGGATTTTGAATGTGGGTCTTATCAGCAGCTTAATTACTGGGCCAACAACTTTGATGACTTTGCAGTAAGTATACTGTGCAGTAAGAAACATTTATATTTAAAAACCATTGAATCCATTAGTCTTAGATATTTACAATAGTAATCAAGCTTGGAGAGGGAAAGGGGGGGGGGGGGGTATGCCATGTACAAGGCAATAATATTGTGGGAAAAAAAATGAGAAAAGGGAATGGAGTGGGGGAGGGGGAGTAATAAAGCATGCACTGACTACATACTTTCTGTCAAAGATTTGCAAATGCAATGGTTCATTACAGGATTACTTTCAACATCTGTTGTAATTCATCGTCTCAAGCCACGGTCTGGAGTCCACATATAGCTCTCTCCTACCTGTGGCTGCTTGATCACAAAAAGTGTCGTAATCTTGAATATTTACGCCTCTATGTTGTGACATCATGTTCAGCCAATGACAATATTTGTTTCCATCGCAATTGAAATCAATAACTGACATCAACAGTATACAAGAATTGTTTCGTATACTGCATTTGGGTATTGAAACTTTGCATCAAAGTCATCATCTGACTATGCTTTACTCGCATTGGTCAATATTTTAATGAGCTGGGAAATATTCTCTTCTCATTCAGCCACAGCCAGAATGGGAGAGGATCGTACATTATGGCGGTGGTTTGCGACGATGGTTGTCGTTGGAAAAGAGATATTGTATATTAAATAGGGAGGAAGGCCATGTCCCTCTAGACCCCATCCACTTCTTTGGACTTGATGATCTTTTGAAGTAAATTTCTCTTTTACAGGCTGCTCTTGTGGTGCTATGGGATATAATGGTGGTTAATAATTGGAGTGTGTTTCTGAAAGCTTATGCAGAGGCAAAAACAGAGTGAGATTTGTATTATTGTGCTTTCCTTTATCAAAGTTCAAGTTTAAATGAGTACAGTATAAGAAGATACTTGTAGATGATTTTTCTGTGTGTATATACATGTACATTTTTTTTTATTTTTCAAAGCAAATCGGGGAGAAGTCTTCATTCTACATTAATTTTGTTTTTGATTACTAAAACATAGTATTCATTTACAGGTGGTCCTATTTGTATTTTGTTGTTTGGTGGTTGTTTTCTGTTGTCATAGTGATGCAACTGTTTACCGCTCTTATCATTGAAGTAAGTTTATTTTTTCATGAATGCTTGCATGTAAAGAGTAATATAATTTACTTACTATAAAATTTCTTTGAAAATAAAAATCTATACATACATGTTTGTTGAACTCAGCATATTTTTGCATAAAATCATCAGAATTTCAACTGCTTTCTTTTATCCATGCATCTTTATTTGATTTTTCTACTGTATCATAGAATTTCATAATGAAATGGGACAAGAGTGGCTCTAGAAGGAGCAGAGGAAATTCAGACTTTGAGGAATCTCATCATTTTATGTCTGTACATGATATGTTCAGGTGAGTAGAATTCACTGATCATAAAAATTTACTTCTTTCAGCATTTCAATGTCAATAGGATTCAATATGATATTAAAATTTGATTCTTTGTCACCATTGAACACCGGGACTTCAAAATTTAAACATTAACTTTTAAAATTTTATTAATATTTTCCATCTTAAAATGTTGTAGGGAAAGTCTTAAGGAACCAACAGATGATGAGATAATGTTACAGATCAGTAACAACCATTACCTACAGGAGGCTACCACTGGATGTGTTATTGGAACATGAAAGTGAGATCACTCTATCATCAGGAGGCTACCACTTGATGTGTTATTGGAACATGAAAGGGAAATCACTCTGTCATCAGGATTTTGAAAGGTGTCACTGTATGATAATCATGCTAAAGGGAGATCAATCTGTCATCAATCTTATGAAAGACGTCACTGATTTATAGGAATTCAAAGGGAGAGCAGTCTATCAATAGGATTTTGAAAGAGGTAGCTGTGCCATATGCAAATAGAAGGGAGACTACTCTGTCACAAAAATATAATGACGTAAGAACACTGATCATGCTGTCGAAAGAAGCCTGGATGTTGATTGAGGCTTTGTCACAGAGAACCTTGCAATCAAACATTCTGCCTTGGCATTGTTGTAGTGATAGGAAACTCTCACCTTTATCTGTATTCTCTGTGAAAGTCTTCTTTGTAGTGCATACAGTGGTGACTCCACAGTAGATCCTGTCCACAGTATGCCCTTTATAATACCTCATCATTCTCAAGAGTTGTTTTTTTTAAATATATATATGACCTTTTAAGTTGCTATTGTACATTTTTGACTATTTTATAGGAAGAATGGATTAAATCACTCCTATTATTAGCTTAATTTTAGACTTTCGAAGAGAGAAATTTTAGATAAAAAAAGGTTAAATCAAATATTCATGAAATCAATGAACTTTGTGAACAAAACATTTTATTGTGTGTATTGAAAATAGGTAGCAAAAAGTGAGCATATCACTTCTAAATTACAAAAATAGAAAGGTTGTCATATAAGTGAAAAGGTGAACAAAATCATTGGGCATTTTACACCAAAATTTTTATATTTACCTATTTTTAGATTGCATAGGAAAACTTTATTTGTAATAAAATCATCTATTATGTATTCTGTATGTGTATGTGATCATCATTATCATTTTTATATAAGCTTGTTTTTACAAAATAAGATGCAACTGAACTGTGCAAACAAATTGTTTTATCATTTTTACTGAATTTTAATGTACATGTATGTCTATACATATTTGAAATTATTTTAATAATTCATTGAAGCATACTTCAATACATGTATAAAGATACTGTAAGAGATACAAAGAGTGTATATATGTATTCCCTACATATCCCTAACTATTGAGCTTATATAAATATTTAATATTTAATGTACAGCCATTTTGTCTTGTATAATTTGACAGAAAACACGTTTAGTGTCAGTAGTGGGCTGTGAAGCATGTACATCATTGAAGGAAAGTGGTTCACAATTTCTCCTATTTTTATCAAAAGACATCAAATGTCCACACCTGACTGTTAACAATCAACAAGTGAAACTTGCTGGACCACTGTGTTTTTGTCTTACATGAAACCTGTTATTTTCCCTAAACATTTGTGACTATACATTATACTTATTGTAGTGTTGTCCTTATTCCAGGTATTCTTTTACTGTGATATATATGGCTAAAGCTTCATTACAGTTCACTTAATCTTCCTTTGTTGTTTTAGTGTGAGATCTGAGGTTTTTGATTTTGCAGAATTGCCACCATGTTGGCACACAGAAATATAGACCGGTATGCTAAATATAGGTAGAGTTCATCCAATTCAGTTAAGTTGTGCCAAACTTAAATTTTCTTGTCACAAACAAAAAGGAATATTTTTATAGTGCTTCATTCACAAGGAAAGTGTTTTATTTCAAAGAATAAAGGTACTTTTACCTGAAAAAAAAAAAACAAACAAACAAACAAAATCACTGTGAAATATATCATATTAAGGTTTTTTGAAGCAGAGAAGTATTGAAAACTCTCTGAAAACTTGTGTCTCTAACTGACTGTACAAATAGAAAATTGTGTCATTGCTAGGAAATATAATCATAACCAATATATCTCATCAATTCTTATCACAGATGTAAAATAGAAAAAAAATATTGTATTAAACAGCAATTACTAGAGAAGTTCTAAAATGAAAATTTGTAATATCTCATTGTCACAAAAAGTTTTTGATTTACATGTACCTTACAAAATTCTTTTGCCATGAAACACAGTAACTTTTGACGCTTTCTTTGTTATATAATCCTTTGTTGAAAATATATTGTAGTAAAAATATTTATTTTCTGTTTTAAACAAATGCATGAAATTGACAAGCTAATTCAGTGTCCCCTGTTTAAGGAAAAAAGAAAAGGGTGGAAGATCAGAAAAAATGCAGACAGTGATTAAAAAAAGACTTGACTTGACCTTTCAGCTTTTAGCCTTAAAGTCAACAGGGGTCTTTTTTAAGTCAAAGAAATTCATGACCGTTCATTTCATTGCAAAGAGAAAGAACAGAGAGAAAACATAAGTTATCATCTGAAAACTGTGTACAGTGTTCCATATATGAATTTCTGACCTTGGTCTTTGACCTTTTGACCTCAAAATCAATAAATGTCTTTTTTAATTCATATTGACGAAAGATATAAAATTTCATTGCAAAACTTCTTAGAAAAATAAATTTATCACCAGGAACCATTTTTTGCAAGATATGAAATTTGTGACTTTGACCATTGATTTTTTTTTTTACCAAAAATCAATAGGGCTCTTCTCTAAGCCATTGGGAGTTATTATATAAAATTTCATTGAAAAAAGCTGAAAGAGAACCAAAGTTATCATCTGGAAACCATTTTTTGCAGTAAATGAAATTTGCGATCTTGACCTTTGATTTTCTGATCTCAAAGTCATTTGGGGTGTTTGTTAAGACATTGAGAGTTATGATATAAAATTCCATTGAAAAGCCCAAAGAAAACCTGAGGTACTGGAAAACGAACAGACCCAAATTAATATCCCCCACTTTCACGGAAACGAAAGTCTTGCACACGGACAGAATGACAGACGGACGGTCGAACAAACACAAATTAATATCCCCCACTTTCACTGAAAGCGGGGAACAAAAATTCCAATATAGTCTGTAGAATTTTAAAATTTTCATCTCCTTGTGACCTACGTTACTTTGATACAACAAGCTATATGAAATGGAATTTACTGAATCGAAACTATCAATGATGCCATTAATATCATTAATCAAAACAATTTTAGAATGCTGTTTTTTTTTTTTTTTTTTTTTTTTTTTTTTTTAAACAGCCATTTGGGGTGGAGGGGGGGGGGTGAAATACGTTACAGTGATTTATATTACATTTGATCCATATTATGTTGTACCTAAGGCCGAATTTCTCCGTTAGCAATTAATATTAAATAACATCTTTCCTCCTAGTATTTTTTTTTCCATAAAGACTTGACATACAGAAAACTACCGAAAATGTTTTCTTCAATATTAGGTATGAAATATGGTGGACATTTTTCATGGTCATTGGCACAACTTAACTGAATTTGGTCGAGTTACATGTTCATGTACTTGAACAATTGTTGGAACCAATTCAGTGTAAGTTATCTATTAAATATAAGTAGATGCTTTGTGTACATGTATATTGTTTAGTAGCTACGTATTGTTATTTAAATGTTACTTTATGAAGGCTTTGCTGAAACAATTGTTCATAAATCGACTCATCGAAAACTTTCCTTAAACATTGTTAAACAGTTAAAGCTGTGTATAAAACAATGAACTTATACAACGGACCGGAGCTCTTAGTTGCTGCATGCTTCCTGAATGAATATGGGTTTCATTTCAAATTAAGAATCTTACTTGTAGAAAAAGAATTGACATTGAATCTGAACATCGTTACTCTTTTAAAAGAAACAAAGAGCATGAATATCTCAAAATTGCTTAGAGGAATTAATGAAATATACTCGGGTAAATATTGCAAAATTGCTAAGACGTATAAATGAAATGCTCTCACATACTGAAATACCAGACAAGGGAGAATAATCTACTGACCACAAAATGTAATTCTTTTTTTTTTTTTTTTTTTAATATTTTTAATTCTTTTTTATACAGAAGATGTAAATGAAAAAGAAATTATTGTTATAACAAAAGACACAAATATTTGTTAGAGATGAAAAATTGTATTAATAAACAAACCATCTAGTAATTTATCAGAGTTCTTTCTCTTTGGCAGATAACGTTTAATTAACCTCAATTAAAAACAGACTCAAGGGATGACTGTTAATGAAATTGAAACAACTATCTGCAACCAAGCCCAAACGATTAACAATATATATGTACATGTAAGGCATTAATATTAATTTTTAGCTCTACTGGTCAGAGACCAGAAGAGCTTATGCGATAGTAAGGTGTCCGTCGTCCGTCCGTCTGTCTGTCTGTCTGTCTGTCTGTCCGTCTGTCTGTAAACAATTTTTCAAAATGCTACTCCTCCTACAGTTATGGTCCGATTTCAATATAACTTGGCACACAAGTAGACTACACTAAGATACATAATTTAGTGCATCGGTTTTTGATTTCGATGGACGGTGTTGCCATGGTTACTAAAAATAGAAATTTCTGTGAAATTTCTTTAAAACGCTACTCCTCCTACAGTTTTGGTCCGATTTCAATATAATTTGGCATACAAGTAGACTACACTAAGATACATAATTTAGTGCATCGGTTTTTGATTTCGATGGACGGTGTTGTCATGGTTACTAAAAATAGAAATTTCTGTGAAATTCATTTAAAACGCTACTCCTCCTACAGTTATGGTCCGATTTCAATATAACTTGGCACACAAGTAGACTACACTTAGATACATAATTTAGTGCATCGGTTTTTGATTTCGATGGACGGTGTTGTCATGGTTACTAAAAATAGAAATTTCTGTGAAATTCCTTTAAAACGCTACTACTCCTACAGTTTTGGTCCGATTTCAATATAACTTGGCACACAAGTAGACTACACTAAGATACATAATTTAGTGCATCGGTTTTTGATTTCGATGGACGGTGTTGCCATGGTTACTAAAAATAGAAATTTCTGTGAAATTTCTTTAAAATGCTACTCCTCCTACAGTTTTGGTCCGATTTCAATATAACTTGGCACACAAGTAGACTACACTAAGATACATAATCTAGTGCATCGGTTTTTGATTTCGATGGATGGTGTTGCCATGGTTACTAAAAATAGAAATTTCTGTGAAATTCCTTTAAAACGCTACTCCTCCTACAGTTTTGGTCCGATTTCAATATAACTTGGCACACAAGTAGACTACACTAAGATACATAATTTAGTGCATCGGTTTTTGATTTCGATGGATGGTGTTGCCATGGTTACTAAAAATAGAAATTTCTGTGAAATTCCTTTAAAACACTACTCCTGCTACAGTTTTAGTCTGCTTCTAATATAATTAGGCATACAAGAAGACTATACTAAGATACATAATTTATTGCATTGGTTTTTGAATTTGATGAACAGTGTTGCCATGGTTACTTAAAATAGAAATTTCTGTGAAATTCCTTTAAAACGTTACTCCTCCTACAATTTTGGTCTGATTTCAATCTAATTTGGCACACAGTTAGAATACACTACGACACATAATATGTATTTCTGTTTTTTTTTATTTGGGTGAGTGGTGTTGTCATGGTTACCGGTACTAAAAATAGAAATTTCCGTGAAATACTTTCAAAACGCTACTACTCCTAGTTTTCATTTGATTTCAATATAACTTGTCACAAAAGTAGACTACATTAAGATACATAATTCTATTTATTGTTGCATGTTGCAATGTTTCAAATCCAAGTGCTACTTTTCTTTTGTTATACAAACAGACCAGTAGAGCTACAGTCTCATCAGAGACTTCTGGTTTCCTCATGTCTTGTACGTCTGGACATTGTAAATATAGGTTAATATTTGGACAAATATTACGATGATATTCATGGAAGAGTTATAGAATAGGATTTATTACCAAATCAGGGCCCAAGTGGGCATAAAAATATAACATACATAATATATATATAATTACAGATATAGTAATGGACACCATACAGTGAAGGATAATTCTTTCAATTAGTATATTGGTGGCATTTTTAAGTTTCATATGTAGACATGTATGTACATTATTACGAAATTTAAGCAGGTTTGTTAAAAGATGTGTATCCTAAATCTTATCAGATTCCTTAACAGGAGAAATAAAAGGTCTGAGACCTTTTGTGTGTGTATCTGTGATACGTAATAAATTATTTTTATCACTAATGAGTTATCTTGTGTATTGTACAATACAGTGTAGTATCAAGGTTAAAGGAGCACACATTTAGACGCCCACATGGTGTATACATTTTAAATCACTTGCTTTTAAAAACCACAATGAATACGAGAGATCTATTTTTATAGTGTAGAAGGGAGTGTACATGTGCTTTTATTTAATAATAAGGAGAGTTTCCGGTGTTGTTTAAATACAACTATCGATAGATGAGCACGAGTGAACTCGATGAATAAAAATATAAACAACGCATTGGAAAGTCTATAAAAATCACTCATTTGATAGATGTTTTCACATTATTGTATGACATTGTGGTATGGATGGATGTTGCTATATATCTTGTTCCAATAAGGACATTTATTTTGCTAATGGAATAAAGGACCATTTGAGGAATGGGCACTATGACGTCATCATTTCAAGTAACACATGTCTACAATTTCATTACCAAACTTCGAGAGGTCAGATTCTTGACAGTAAATTTTTTATCGCCATAGTAACATCCGAGTTTATTAATCAACAAATCCACTTGTATGAATTGGCCCTAGCTTTGGATCTTGGGAAGAAGACTGTCATTATACAACATGAACTGGCTCGGATCCCGGACCCTTTTCCAGAACTACAATCAATTCAGTGGAACGATGATGTGACCATTTTGTCGGAAAATGTGTGTCATGTACTTCAAGACCCGGTATACGGTAAATAAAACAGAAGCAGAATAGAACATTTATATACATGTTATACTTTTGTTTTTTTTAACTTAATGTAGTTTATGTACGAACGAAACGCAACATTAAATTATCTCTTATCATTTACATTAATTTCTGATTCTATGTTAAGTTTCACCCATTTCATAAAGAAGTCGCATACTTCAAGAAGTGGAATGCACAATTCACTAATTTTTAAGAAAGGTTTAATTGATGAAAATATTCTTGGGAGGAAAAACAGTGAATATGAAAAAATAAATGTAAAATCTATTTTATGTTTTAAAAAAAATGGAGTCTATGTCCATTTAATAAATGAAAATCGAACATTTCTCAAAATAAATTCATAGTGGTAAATGCGTTTATCATTACGCCTTAACGCGAGCTTTGGAGAGAGTACGAATCATTTTTGAGACTCTTTTTATTCCACACACCTTTAAACATAACTTTTGAGGTGTGTAGAATAAAAAGATAAATTATTTATCAATAAGTAATTCAATGAAATAAGATAATGAACTGTATAAAAGGTGATATTACAACACAATTTTTGAGAAATGTAACTTCTGTTGAGAGATACATTTATGTAAATTGTTTCATCCTCGCCTTGTATTCACCTGGTATTAAAATTCATGAACATGAGTCCCTTTTAATGATCTTTTACTGATCATATGATATAATGTCGTCAAATGAATATTATGTTATAAATTTCCTTCATAATAATGACATAAGTTTTTTTTCTGTCTGTTGACAACTGAATTGGATGTCGCTCCTAGTTATCGATTTTGTTCTAATTTCAGAGTTTCCGGTGTATATCGATTCCCTTGATGGTGACGCCTTTAAGCGGTACATCTGGAAGTTTGAGGAAACCCAGATAGCGAAACAGCTGTCTCCACACGTATGGATATATATATATATATATATATATATATATATATATATATATATATATATATATATATATATATATATATATATATATATATATATATCACCGGGTTAACGGGTCTTTGAGAATCAGTCATCATATCGGGTCTCAATAGCTCAGTGGTTAGAGCACCAATGACAATGACAAATGAACTTTATTCCTATAACTGAAAAAAAAGTGTAGTGAAGATACAATGTGTACAAATGTACAAAGTGTACAAACAATATAATAAATATTACATGCTTGAATAAGGGATAACAGAGTTCAATTAACCAAGAGAGCCAACTCTCTCAATTATAATATCCAACAGTTTAAACATTTTGCAAAGTTAATTGATATTTGTTGCATTAAAAAGCATTTCAAATTCCAAAACATTTGGATTCGATTGAAAAATCTTTGGTAAATACATAACTCGAGAGTTCTTTATAGATACATCAGTACATTTAAATAAGTAATGAAATCCATCACCAATATTGCAGTTACATAATTTACAAATTCTATTCTCTCTAGGGATGTTAAACCATCATTACTTTTGTATTCCCAGTTCATAATAATAGGCAAATTCAACAAATATTCTTCAAAGAATAATGATTTAAAATATATATATATATATATATATATATATATATATATATATATATATATATATATATATATATATAAATATATATATAAGTTTGTACTTCACTAAACAATGCTTGCTTAAACTTAAAATTTTCTGAACAAAATCACACCATGGATTCCTATATATTTCCAATGCACATAAAAGTTTTGTAGATTATTTTAATTAGAACTCTGAGCATTAAGTAGCTTACCCCAAAATATATCTTTCTAACTTTAATATCAATTATTAAAAGAAACTTCAGTGGTTAGAGCGCCAGCGGCCATGAGTTTGAGTCCCGGTTAAGGACGGATGACACAGACAAAATAGTGGATGCCTGGATTGGTATATAGTTTTGGACCTATTTTGGTTGTAAATGATTAGAATAGTAAATTTCAAAACTTTTAAGAAATTGTAAACTTCATATTATGTTCAAATTTCCACCTTTCTGTAAACATTCTTATTAATCTATAGAAACAAATTTTTGTCACCTAAAATCCCACTGTTGTGAAACTTTGAATGAAAAAAGAAAATCTATGCGGTTAAACTTATTCATTTTACTTATATAAACTTGGCTTAAGTTGTTATTTTCAAGATTTTTGATAAAAGTTTGTTTGTATCATCTGTCCTTAAGACTTGATTTATCACTACCTTCACCTCTTCGATGTGCATATATACGTACATGTAGTAATTTTATATTCTGATGCGAAGTGATAACAAAGAATAAAAAAGATCCAAGACAAAAAAAGAGAACAATTTAGACCATTCATATTTAAAATACGTTATGTTCTTTTGAAAAAAAAAACTGAAACATACTGACAGGTACTTGTAACATGTATTAGGTTAGATCTGGAGAATATGCCTCTACTGAACTACAACTGAAGGACATCCAGACAACATTGATCACTCTGTGTGAGGGTATAAACAAAATACAGAGTTCACCGGTGCGTAAAAGAAAAGTCAGTAAACAGCAGTTTCCCCGTGACATCCGCCGAGTGGCAAGGAGGTACCAGGATGTTATAGGTAAATTTAACTGTATGTAACATGGGGGGGGGGGGGGGTCGTCAAGGAATTAACGTAGCACTTCTGAGAAAAGGGGGAGGATATGTACCTTTTATTATAAGTACTGTAGATTCCTTATTTTACGCGAGTACTTAATATCGCGAAATCCCTTTGACATCAAATCAATATTTCGCGAGTGATCGTTTGTTCTAGGTTTTACATGGAGTTTAGCTCCATAAAAATAAAAGCGAGTAATTTTATTCCGCGAGTGGCGCGAGTTACGCGATAATCAATTCCTCGCGTATAGTGAAGAATCTACAGTAAAACGAACCCCCATCTTATAGGACTGATTATTGTTGTCTTAGTACTCTTTTGCTTCGAGAAACAATTTCAATTTATCAGAATCTTCTCTCTTTCAAATGTTCAGAAATGTATCGTTCTTTGCCTTGTTTAACCATACCCTATAATTAGACAGATTGGTTGTTAACTATATTTGTCTTGTTTTTGTGTACTCTATTATCAGACAGCTACATTGTAAGTCGGTACTTGTACCATACAATGTTGTATTTGTCTTGTTTTAGCGTATCCTATAATCAGACAGCTCGGTTGCTACATAGACAATACAATGTTGGATTTCTCTTGTTTTAGCTTACACTATAATCAGACAGCTCGGTCGTTAATTGGACCGTACTTGGTCCATACAATGTTGTATTTCTCTATAATCAGACAGCTCGGTCGTTAAGAACCCTCTATACACTGCGCACTAAAGAGTTCTGATTCTGTGGTATTTTTATGAAGTTAGAGTAATCTGCCCTTAGATCTAAAATGAAATAAATTGTAATCTACAGTTTATCAATCAATTTCTAATCAATTCAAGCATTCTTAACATTTTGATAGGCCATGATAAATTAATTGAACACCTCATCTGCATGCTTTTTCCCAACTTATGTAAACAACAGTGATTTCTGTTCATCAAAACTTTGTTGCCTTTGAACATTTCTCCTGGGGGTAAAAGCCAGGCAACCAATGTTGAAAACGATATAAATAAGCTCAATATTTACACCTTTATACAATATAATTTTCTCAATGTCCAAAAAACATTTTCGTTTAGTGAAGAGAGGGTCCTTAATTGGATCATACAATGTTGTACTTCTCTTGGTTTAGCGTACCCTTTAATTAGACAGCTCGGTTGTTAATTGGACCATACAATGATGTATTTCTCTTGTTTTAGCGTACCCTGTAATCAGACAGCTGGGTAGTTAATAGACCGTACTTGGTCCATACAATGTTGTATTTCTCTTGTTTTAGCGTATCAGACAGGGGGGTTGCTACTTAGACTGTACGATGTTGTATTTCTCTTGTATTAGCGTACCCTATAATCAGACAGCTCGGTTGTTAATTGGACCGTACAATGTTATATTTCTCTTGTTTTAGCGTACCCTTTAATCAGACAGCTGGGTCGTTAATTGGACCATACAATGTTGTATTTCTCTATAATCAGACAGCTCGGTTGTTAATTGGACCGTACAATCTTATTTCTATTGTTATAGCGTACCCTTTAATCAGACAGCTCGGTCGTTAATTGGACCTCACTTGATGTATTTCTCTTGTTTTATCCCATGTTTACCCCTTTATCCCGTGGATATGACTCATTGGATAATTTTTTCATAATCCACAGTTGTGACGTCACAATGGTTTTTGCGTTAGCGTGATGAAGTAAAATAAAGTGGAGTCCTATATAAAACAGTGTAAAACATTGGTTGTGAAGTATTAAACATGGGATAAAAAGAATCTCCCATGATTTGTAGTTGGATATGACTTTTATCCAACGAGTTGTGTGTTTTTATCCCCTCGCCAAGGCTCGGGGATAAAAAACACACAACTCTATGGATAAAAATCATATCCAACTACAAATCATGGGAGATCCTATATTTAGCGTATCCTATAATCAGACAACTCGGACAACCCAGACAATATTAGTCACAAGATGTTGAAATCCACAATGTATACTATTGTAAAACTGTTTATTGTTTAACAGGTCATTAGTTGATTGTATTTTTCCTTGTAAATGGAAAGTTGCTAATGTTCTCCTTTTATTTAAGAAAGATGATCCTTCTATTATGTCTAATTATAGACCCGTGTCATTGTTAAGTTGTATTGGTAAAGTAATGGAACGAATCATATTTAAACACTTGTATAATCACTTTCATGATAACAAACTTTTTTATAAATACCAAGCTGGATTTCTACCAGGTCACTCCACTGTATATCAACTATTATTATGCTTCCTGTCAGTTTGTCTCTATATAATCAATACCCAACTATTTTCGCATAGTGTTCTAAGGATTTATATAGCGTAAGCATACTATGCCGAAATAGTGCACGGCTGTCTTTTCTAGAGAAAATGTATTTAGCACCCACGCTGGAGATCGAACTCACGATCTCGAGAACGTCAGTCCAACGTGTTACCGATTACGCCACAAACACCGCTACTTTACGGAATGTATTTTCAAGTATATAAACGTAGTTTTTATACATTTGTCACAAAACAAGAAATAAATGAATATAATTTCTAAAAGACTGATATTATTGATAAGGATCTTAAAGAAAAATTCTCTAACAAATAATCGAATTTATCAGTAACCAAAATTGCAACGTAACGTGAACTGGTTCTTCGGAGTCAATAAAACGCTTTTTGGTATAACGCTGGATTAAAGAATGTTCAAGAAAATTTTTATTTAGATTTAACGTCTGCAAACAGGTTTGGGATTGAGAATTTAATTAAATTGTCGTATACAAACAACAGTCAGCATAATAATTATAATAGTGTTATTATTTGGATGTACTATGCCGAAATAGTAGTCAGGGTTTGACACATGGTGCACGAGCCGGAGGCTCGTGCACCATGTGTCAAACCCTGACTACTATTTCGGCATAGTACATCCAAATAATAACACTATTATATAAATAGAAACATATGATACTATTGTTAAAGCTATTGACAACGGTGAAAATTGTTGCATGATATTTTGTGATCTTTCTAAAGCTTTTGATCGTGTATGGCATAAGGGTCTCATGTTTAAACTCAGAACTTATGGTATAGAAGGAAATCTGTTTCAATGGTTAAAGAGTTACATAGAGGGTATATCACAACGAGTTTTATACAGAAACTTATTATCTGACAAAAAACCTTTATATGCGGGTGTTCCTCAAGGCTCAGTGTTCGGACCTCTATTATTTCTTATATATGTAAATGATGTTGCTGAAGAAATGACAAGTTTTTGTAGATTATTTGCAGATGATAACTCCCTTCAGCAGTCATCTAAAAATGTCAATACTATCGAAAACAAACTGAATTATGATCTTAACAAGCTAGAAATTTGGTCGAAAAAATGGCTTCTTAAATTCAACTCTTCTAAAACTAAAGCAATATTTTTCAAATTGAGAGGAAGTGTTAATTATCCTAAACTCTTCTTCCAGCAAAGTCAACTAGAATTTGTCTCTTCGCATAAACATTTAGGGATTTTTTTCTCACATGATCTTAGTTGGTCTACACATATTGATACTATTCTAGCTAATGCGTATAAAAAATTGGACTTATTAAAAAAACTTAAATTTGTAGTAAATCGGAAAACTCTTTCACTCATGTACACAACTTTTATTAGGCCACAATTAGAATATGCTTCCCTGGTGTGGGGTGGGTGTAATGTAGGTGATAGCGAAAAATTAGAAAAATTACAATTATGTGCTGCTAGAATTGTCACAGGCTTAACTCTGTTAGCTTCTCAAGATGCACTTTACTTTGAAACTGGATGGGAAACATTACCTGAAAGAAGGAAAAATACTAGATTAACTACAATATACAAAATTTATAATAATCAAGTTCCTGAATGTCTGACTGATATAATTCCAAATTTGCGTTGTAATTCATCAAGTTACAGTACGAGAAATTCACATAACTATAACATACCCAAATGCAGATTACAAACCTATAAGTCAACTTTCATTCCCCTTGCTATTGATGAATGGAACTTATTACCTCTTGTTGTAAGAAATTCTTCCTCATCATCTATTTTTAAAAAGTCTATTATAATAAAACTATGCCACCCTCTTACTTCAGTTATGGAAATCGACGTTTAAATATATTACATACAAGGCTTCGACACAACTGTGTACTTAATAGCGACCGTTTTCGATGTAATATAATTTTGAGTCCCTTATGTTCCTGTGGAAGAGCGGAGGACACTCATCATTATTTCTTCTCCTGCAAAAAATATACAGAAACCAGAAAAGAATTTTTCGATAAGTTTCTGAGAATGGGAAAATCACATACTGTTGATACTCACACATTACTCTGGAGAGATGAAACGTTAAACTACGGAAGCCCGTTGAGGCCAGTTCAGAGAAAGAAATATTTTTTATTGCGTTTAAACGCAATAATTATTGCGTTTAAACGCAAAAGATTGCGATTAATCGCAATGTATATTGCGTTTAAACACAAAACACTTTGCGTTTAAACGCAAAAGATTGCGATTAAACGCAATCTTTTGCGTTTAAACGCAATACTTTTTGCGTTTAAACGCAATAATATTTTTGCGTTTAAACGCAATATTTTTTGCGTTTAAACGCAATATTTTTTGCGTTTAAATGCAATAATTTTTGCGATTAAACGCAATACTTTTGCGATTAAACGCAATAGTATTGCGATTAAACGCAATAATATTGCGATTAAACGCAATAGTATTGCGATTAAACGCAATAATTTTGCGATTAAACGCAATAATCTTTGCGTTTAAACGTAATAATCCTTCCTTATAAGGATTTGTTTTGCATTTAAACACAATGATACGGTAGTTTCAAAATCAAACATGAATTAGTCAAAGCTTATAATTACATGTACTAGGACCCGACACTTCAACTTTAAGAAGATCCGATTTGTTCTGTGTCTTTTTGCAAAATTTTCCAGTTTTTGAAAATTGTAATAAAACAATGGCATCCTAACAGCCTGAATGTCTTAAATGTATTAGAACCCAAAACTCTTAATGAAGTCTCTGATCAATTGCTTACGTGTATCACAACTTATAGAGAAAGTTTCAGTGATATTAATAGCACTTGTCAATTTGATACATGTAGTACACATCGATCAATCTGTTTTCATTTGATTTTGATTTTGACCTCATATAAATCCATCACATATGTTCTTGTGTTTACTGTATGCAACCATAGGAAGGGTTATGAATGTACATTGAAGTCTAAATACTTCATCATGTTGTACGTAATTCCAACATTTCCTCAGTCCTTTCCAAAAATCCCTTTATACGATTTAAACTTGTGACTGCAACGTATGGGACAGTTTTTTTAGCAGAACAACTGACCGAAACTTCACTAAAAATGTAGAGAATAAGCTTAAGACATGTCTCGTTCTTAGGATTCCTTTGTTTTTACAACCCGACATTTTTTTTTCTCCTCTATAAATTCTTATTAGTGATTTACCTTTCAGAGAGTGTTTGCTCGGAGAAATCTGATTCTATAAAGACAACACACAATTTCCTAATAAGTAAAAAGAGAAAGAAATAAAAGATATAAGTATGCGTGGGTCCATTGTACTCTGCAAGGTTTGATACAAATGACTGCCTTTAAACACAAAGATTATTGCCTTTGAAAGCAAAGATTATTGCGTTTAAACGCAAAAAGTATTGCGTTTAAACACAAAAGTATTGCGTTTAAACGCAAAAATTATTGCGTTTAAACGCAAAAATATCATTGCGATTAAACGCAAAAATTATTGCGTTTAATCGCAAAAGTATTGCGTTTAAACCTAAAAGATTGCGTTTAATCGCAATCTTTTGCGATTAAACGCAAAGTGTTTTGCGTTTAAACGCAATATACATTGCGATTAAACGCAATCTTTTGCATTTAAACGCAATGATTATTGCGATTAAACGCAATGTTTTGCGATTAAACGCAATGTTTTGCGATTAAACGCAATAATTATTGCGTTTAAACGCAATAAAAAATATTTCTTTCTCTGAATTGGCCTCAACGGGCTTCCGTATTAAACGATGTTAAAAACGAATACTTATTTTCCATTGTACAAACATTTATTAAAGAGTGAGGTCGTTTTGGTTGATGCAATAATTACTTCTTGCAAATTCTATACAGCTTGTGTATTGTATAATGTTTCTCTGATTATTATGCTTTTCTGTGTTTTATTCATTTTAAGCTGAAACCCATATATGTAAATATGTTTGGTATAATTCATATATAGGGAGAGGGCGTATTAAGTTTTAAGAACTTTTGCCCAATCCCACTTGTAAAGTTTATAGACAGTAAAATATGTTCAAACAAAAAAAAAAAAAACACAAAAAAACAACTCGGTCGTTAATTGGACCATACAATGTTATATTTCTCTTGTTTTAGCGTACCCTTTAATCAGTCAGCTGGGTCGTAAATTGGACCGTACAGTGTTGTATTTCTCTTGTTTTAGTGTGCCCTATTTATAATCAGACAGCTCGGTCGCTAATTGGACCATACAATGTTGTATTTATCTTGTTTTAGCGTACCCTATAATCAGACAGCTCGGCCGCTACTTGGACCTGGAGGATGACGAGTTGGATGAAGTTGAGAGATTTTCAGAATACGGAACCAAGGAAGTATTCTGGCAGACGATACGTCTGTGGCTGGAAAAGACGGAATCCAAAGAGTTAACTGTAGGAACAATAATCAAAGCACTGAGAGAGTGCGATGTAGATCTTAAAGGTGATTTAAATGTTAAATTCAATATTTTATGGAAATCATATAACGTTTCTTTTTCATCTTTTATAAACTATTTAAGTTTAATATATTGATCTTCATCTACAGGAAAGCAAATGTCCAACGTCCATAAAAAGATTCTGAAATCGAAAATGCCATTCCTAGTCGATAACCTTCAGCTAGAGCCAATGTTGCCCAGCCTGGTATCCCAAAATATTTTATGTGAGGTCACGAAGGCTTACGTCACGGCTCCAAGAACAGTGGACCAAAAAGTAAATCGACTTGTGGACGTCCTGACGACAAAGGAGGATGGGCTTTCTAGTTTTTGTCATGTGTTACAAGAGTCAGGATACAAATTTGTCGCCGATGAAATAAAAGGTAAAGTTAAATAACAGTGTCTTTATTCATTAATGGCCTACTTTTTAAAAAAAAATCATACATGCATGCTTTTCTGGAGTGAAAAGAGCTTATTTTGAAAATATTTAGTTTATAATGTCATTTATATCTTTTTTCAATGCACAGCTTTTCCTGATCACCATCAGACTCCGGAGACACCTATTGCGGTCCTGAGACCTACGAGTTGTAGCTTTTCATCTACAGTCTCAGATTCCGACTCGTACGTTAAACATCTAATTCATGAATATCGTCTGTCTCATAGTAGTAGCACGAGCTCGGTGTTCAGCAGACGAGATTCTACGTCATCAACGAAAACTGTTGCCATAGCACCGCTTTTTGTCAGTCTTTCAAGCCACACTGACAAACATATCAACAAAAAAGAAGCAAACACTTCTGAAGCTAAATCAAGTGAAAAAAGTGTTTTCAAGAACTCATCTAATTTCAAAATGAAAGGAAGGAAAGGAAAAGGGAAACAAACATTAAGCTGTATCAACAGCTGTGTTTTATCTTGATGCAACTCTAAACATTATTATGTGTTCATTTTTGCAGATTCTATATAATTATACATGGATATAAAAAATATTGCCCAATGATCTTGGATTTTAACTGTTTTAGCAAGTTTTCTTTATCTTGCTAGGAAGTGATTTAATTGGTAGACATCCTCAGCAGTTAACGTAGCAAGGACCCAATATCATTGGTCAGGTATTTAAAACTATTCCAGCAATTTACTAGTAACTTACGTACATGAAATCAGAACCACAGGCAGCTTACTTTATTTAGAATTATATCAGATACAAAATGCAGTGTCATGATTGCTAAAGAGGTATACACTACTGCTATAAGGTCCATATTTCGCAGAAAAAATTGTCATTAGATTTAAAGTAATTTTGTTTGAAATAATTATGAATCGGTGAAAAATTAATGGCATCTTTTAAAAATCTTCTTCTCAAGAACAGCAAAGCCATTCTTGGTCAAATTTATATGGAAGTATCCTCAGGTAGTGTAGATTCAAGTTTTTTTTCAAATCATGACCCCTGGGAGTAGGGTGGGGTCACAATGGGCGATCAAAGTTTTACCTGGGGATAAGAAGGAAAAATCTCAAAATCTAGTTTTCAAGAACAGTAAACCATGATCAGACATTTTAATAAAGAAGCATCTTCAGGTAGTGGATATCCAAGTTTGTTCAAATCATGTCCTAGAGGGGTAGGTCGGGACAATAGAAGATAAAACTGTTAGGAAAAATCTTTTAAAAATTTCTAAAGTCATAAGTCATAAAAATATGGAAGCATCCTCAGTTTGTATAGATTCAAATTTGTTTGAATGCCCCACCCCCTCTCGGGGTAATAGGTGGGGACCAGTATATAAATTTTTCAAAATTGAACTGATTTCTTCTTTTTATTTAGTCAAAATACTCAGGTGAGCGATGTGGCCCATGGACCTCTTGTATTGTTATTCCTCTCACTGTAAAAATGTTTTATACAAAGGATCACAATTGTAACCTGTTCTAAAACTAATTGTGCATTTTTTTCTGAATAAAGGATATTCTTTAAGAAATATTATATTCGTATCTTATTTATGCGACTTTCCAAAGGTTCCCCACCCCCCTTAACTATCGCACAACCATGTCTCAAAGTGTAGTTTTCTCTCGCATACTGAAGTGTTACAACAAAATTAGAATTTCCAGCTACAAAACGGGATATAAGTATAGGAAATACGGTGACACTGTTCGTTCTTTTTGTCATTCAGTTAACAAGTCTGTGATCCTTGTGT